>NC_134881.1:13728756-13736256 GCF_041734735.1 Babylonia areolata
TTACCTGTGGAATGCCCGGCTATAATGGTACACATACATCTATCTAGCTAGCTAGCGCTTACCTGTTTTTTTTTTTTTAAAAGGTTTTCTACCCCTTCCCCTGCCCCCTCCTGTCTCCCTCTTTTTTTTATCCCTCTGTCTCTGTCTGTCTCTCTGTCTCTGTGTCTGTCTGTCTGTCTCTTTCTTTCTCTCTGCCTCGATCTTTATCCCTTTTTCTCAGAAGAAAGTTGTTACGAAACACCCTCCCTTCCAAAGCGAAAAAAAAAAAAAAAGAAGAAAAAAAAGAAAAAAGAAAAAAAGACACAACAAAAACGAAACAAAAACATTTGGGAAGTTAAAAAAAAAATCAAAAGACTTAGACACCGAAGTTATGGACTGTTGGGTCCATAAAAATACACATAGATGGTCATAACACAGGTAGGTACAAGGGTACACACATGCGCTCGCTGGTACGTGTGTGCGTGCGCACACAACACACATACACACACACACACACACACGCACACGCACATGCACGCAAACGCACACTCACACACTAACACACACACGCGCGCGCGCGTACATACACACACACACACACACACGCGCGCGCGCGCGCGCGCCCTTCATAAACTTTCAACAAAAAGACTGGCAGACAAACAGACCGACAAGACATCCTGCAGTCATACCTGTTGGCGATGGGAAATATACTGCCACAACCACAACCACAACCACAAGCTACCGGGGAGAGAACCACACGCACACACAGACACACACACACACACACACACACACACACACACACACACCTGAAGAAGGTGGTGGCGGTTAGGGGGGGATTTGGGGCAGAGGGGGACAAGAAGAAATCGACCCCATACCTGCCCGTCTCACCCAACCCGACAAGTCCCAAGTCCCCCACACCCCCTACCACCATCCTCTTCCTTGCCCCCCCCCCTCACCCTCACCCCCTCCCAATCCACTCCCCAACACCCCTGTCCCCCGCCTCCCTCCTTCCCCCCCCTCCTCCCCACCGGCCACTCCCATCCTTCCACCGTCCCCCCCTTCTTCTTTCCCCCCTCCCCCCCCCCCCTATTCTCGTCTTCTCTTCCCTCCTCTTTCCTTCGTCGTCTTTTCATTTCGGGCCGTTCGGCATGACAGGAGCCGTCATGAAGGACCGTGGGAAAGAGGAGGGGGATACTCCTGACTGGGGACTTGTTCCTTTCACCCCTTCTACCTCCTTTTCACCCCCCCCCCCAATCCCCCATGCTTTGCGCCCCCCCCACCCCTCCCCACCACTCCCCCAACCAGCCCCTTTTGCCCCATGCCCCTCCTCCCCTTCATGTCTTGATTTAAAAAAAAATTTTTTTTACCTTCCCTTTTTTTCTCCCCTTCCCTCTCTGTCTGTCTGTCTGTCTGCCTTTTCTCCTTTACCTGCCTGCTTGTCTGTCTGTATGTCTGTTTTACCGTGTCTGTCCTCTCTGTCTGTGACTCTCTCTCTCTCTCTCCTTCTTGATCTCTCTCTCCGTGTCTCTGTGTCTCCCTGTCTTTTCTGTTTGTGTCTGTCACTCTTTTTCTTTCTCTCTTTCTCTTTTATCCTGTCCATTTCTATCTCCACCCCCCTCCCTCTCTCTCTCTCTCTCTCTCTCCTTCCTCGTCTCTCTCTCTCTCCGTGTCTCTGTGTCTCCCTGTCTTTCTGTCTGTCTGTGTCTGTCACTCTTTTTCTCTCTCTTTCTCTTTTATCCTGTCCATTTCTATCTCCACCCCCCTCCCTCTCTCTCTCCTTCCTCGTCTCTCTCTCTCTCTCCCTCTGTCTCTGTGTCTCCCTGTCTTTCTGTCTGTCTGTGTCTGTCACTTTTTTTTCTCTCTCTCTTTCTCTACCCCTCCCCCTCTCTCTTTCTCTCTCTCCCTCTCTCTCTCCTTCCTCGTCTCTCTCTCTCTCTCTGTCTCCCTGTCTTTCTGTCTGGTCTGTGTCTGTCTTTTTTTCTCTCTCTTTCTCCTCCCCTCCCCCCCCCCTCTCTCTCCCCCCTCTCTCTCTTTCCATGTACCAGTCTCCTTGCTGTCCCTTGTGTTGTCTTCAGTGTCCCAACAGATTCCTTTCTTCTCACTCCCCCCCCCCTCCCACACCACCCCCTACCCCCACCTCCACCTTTTCCTTTTTTACTCTCTCCATTTTTGTCAGGGCGAAGGGGGAGGATGAGTGTGAGATGCATTGAAAAGTGTGGGTTAAAGGAGGATGGGAGGGGGGTGGGGGGGAGCGGACGCGCAAGGCAGGCATGCAGACAGGAAGGAACGCACGCACAAACAACAAGCAAGCACACGCGGACAGGCATGCATGCGCGCGCACACAGACACACAGATACTCACTGGACGCACGCGCGCACACGCACATACGCACACACTCATACACACAGTTTACATATAAACTAAAGGAAGAGGTGTGCAAGAGAGACAGACAGACAGACAGACAGATAGGAAGACTGGCAGACAGGCTATATATACAGTGACAAGGTACGGGAAAAGAGATCGAAAACACAAACGTGAATTTGGAGGGTTTTTTTTTAGTGAAGATTGAAACTAAGATTTTAAGAATGACTCGTCTGTCTGTGTGTCGGGCATTTTGCATGTCCGTCCGTCCGTCCATCCATCCGTCCGTCCATCCATCCGTCTATGCAGCCAGCCTGCCAGCCAGAAATATATCCATCTAACTCTGTCAGTCTTACCTTGACAACTTCTTCTGTCATTTCTTCCAGAAGACTGTCTTTTTTATTTCAGGAATATGATGCTTTTACAACAACAACAACAACAAAAAAAAGACTTCTGGTTTCAAGTACCTATTGTCGTGCGCTTGCCATTGAGGAGATGTTTTGTTACAGGTGCCTGTTGTATTGTTTTTGTTGTCCTTTTAGCCGCCACGCAGGGCTGTGTGTGTGTGTGTGTGTGTGTGTGTGCGCGCGCGCGTGAGTGTGTGTGTGTGTCATTGTGTGTGTGTGTGTGCGCGCGCGCGCGCGTGAGTGTGTGTGTGTGTGTGCGCGCGTGTGTCACTGTGTGTGTGTGTGTGTGTGTGTGTGTGTGTGTGTTTCTCCCTGTGTCTCTGTCTCTCTCTGTGTCTCTGTCTGTCTGTCTGTCTGTCTGTCTGTCTCTGTCTCTGTCTCTCTGTGCTTCCATTGGCAGTTAACCCCTGATCATGTTACAGGACCTTGCGTGACTCAGGCATTTCTTAAGGTGAAAGAAGGGGTGAACTCACAGACAAGCTATTTATTTGAAATCTCTGCGGGCCTGGGTGAACAAGGACTCGCAGGAGAGTCCTGAATCAAAGCAAACCTGAGTCTCATCATCCTTTTTTTGGACTCGTGTGCCTGGGTTTGTCTCCACCGTCAATATTTTAAACAGTCGCTGTACTGTGCTTACACTCAGCCCGAGAGAATTTCCTCTTTTTCCGCCGCCTAGGAAGCGAGAGAATCTGAGTACGCTGGTTCGAATCACGGCTCGGCCGCCGATATTTTCTCCCCCTCCACTAGACCTTGAGTGGTGGTCTGGACGCTAGTCATTCGGATGAGACGATAAACCGAGGCCCCCGTGTGCAGCATGCACTTAGCGCACGTAAAAGAACCCACGCCAACAAAAGGGTTGTTCCTGGCAAAATTCTGTAGACTGAAAAATCCACATCGATAGGAAAAACAAATAAAACTGCACGCAGGAGAAAATACAAAAGAATGGGTGGCGTTGTTGTGTAGCTGTTTTTTTTTTTTTTTTTTTTTTTTCTCAAGGCCTGACTAAGCGCGTTGGGTTACGCTGCTGGTCAGGCATCTGCTTGGCAGATGTGGTGTAGCGTATATGGATTTGTCCGAACGCAGTGACGCCTCCTTGAGCTACTGAAACTGAAACTGAGACGCGCTCTCCCTGGGGAGAGCAGCCCGAATTTCACAGAGAAATCTGTTGTGATCAAAAGAAATACAAATACAATACAAATACAAATACTGTGAAGTATACTGGGTGCAAGCTATCCCCTTTTTACTTTGAGAGTGTGTGTGTGTGTGTGTGTGTGTGTGGGTGGGTGGGTGGGTGGGTGGGTGTGGGTGGGTGTGTGTGTGTGTGGGGGGGGGGGGGTGGAATGGGGGGGCGTGGGGGGGGGGGGGGGGTCGGTGAGAGGAAGAGAATGAATCATTATTTTCCAACAGTAGTCATATCAACGTATTATTGGCCACGTTGCATAAATTATGCATGAACCTGCCCGTTCTTTTTTGACACGCAGCATCGTCTATCCATTATTTTACCTGGGGCTCGGCCTGTCCTAGTAGGAAAACTGATATGATTATGATACAGATGTTATGTATTAAGACTGGGTTGCAGAGGAACAGGGGCAAAGAAATTAAGAATGGAAAAAAAGTGGGAAGAAGAACGAAGAAGAAGAAGCAGGGGAAGGGGGGAAGGAGGGAAGGAGGGGGGAGGCGTGGAACGAGGACAGGGTGTGTGGGGAGGTGAGGGGGATATGGTGGGGAGGAGGAGAGGGTGCGGGTGGGGGGTGGGGAGGGGGGGGCACGTTGACAGGTAACTGAGAACATGGGTGCAGGGAAACGGTGGGTAGGGAAAAGGACGGGATGGGGGTGGGGGTGGGGGTGGGGGGGGGGGGTGGGGGGGGCGAGGGTGGGGGGGGGGGGGGGAGATGGAGTTGGAGGGATTAGGCGACAGGAGGGTAAGGGTATTGTGTTATAGCCGTTCAAGTCTGTTGCTGCAGGTCTCTCTCTCTCTCTGTCTCTGTCTCTCTCTGTCTCTCTCTCTCTGTGTTCTTGTTGAGTCAGGTGAGGCAGGTAGGGTGGGGGAAGGGGGACTGGGGAGAGAGAGAGAGAGGGGGGTGGGGGGGGGAAGAGAAGAAGGGGTTGTAGCTTTCAACAATCACTGATCGTGGTGTGGCGGCGGTGGTGGTCGGCTTGTCTGTCAAGCCGTCTCTTGCTTACTAGAGTCGTTTCTTTCTTGGAGGGAGGGAGGGAGGGAGGGAGGAAAGGAGAGGGGGAGGGTATGCATGTATGGGCACAATGGGGTACTCTGTCTCAGTGGCTGTCCCTGTCTCTGTCTCTTTCTCTCCCCCCTCCCTTGTCTCAGTGTCTGTCCCTGTCTCTCTGTCTCTTGTCTCTTTCTCTCCCCCCCTTCCTTGTCTCAGTGTCTGTCCCTGTCTCTCTGTCTCTCTGTCTCTTTCTCTCCCCCCCTTCCTTGTCTCAGTGTCTGTCCCTGTCTCTCTGTCTCTCTGTCTCTTTCTCTCCCCCCCTTCCTTGTCTCAGTGTCTGTCCCTGTCTCTGTCTCTCTGTCTCTTTCTCTCTGACTCCCCCCTCCCTTTGTCTCAGTGTCTGTCCCTGTCTCTGTCTCTTTCTCTCCCCCCCCCCCTTGTCTCAGTGTCTGTCCCTGTCTCTGTCTCTCTGTCTCTTTCCCTCCCCCCCTTCCTTGTCTCAGTGTCTGTCCCTGTCTCTCTGTCTCTTTCTCTCCCCCCCTTCCTTGTCTCAGTGTCTGTCCCTGTCTCTCTGTCTCTTTCTCTCCCCCCCTTCCTTGTCTCAGTGTCTGTCCCTGTCTCTCTGTCTCTTTCTCTCCCCCCCTTCCTTGTCTCAGTGTCTGTCCCTGTCTCTCTGTCTCTTTCTCTCCCCCCCTTCCTTGTCTCAGTGTCTGTCCCTGTCTCTCTGTCTCTTTCTCTCCCCCCCTTCCTTGTCTCAGTGTCTGTCCCTGTCTCTCTGTCTCTTTCTCTCCCCCCTTCCTTGTCTCAGTGTTTGTCCCTGTCTCTGTCTCTGTCTCTTTCTCTCCCCCCCCCTTCCTTGTCTCAGTGTCTGTCCCTGTCTCTCTGTCTCTTTCTCTCCCCCCCTTCCTTGTCTCAGTGTCTGTCCCTGTCTCTGTCTCTCTGTCTCTTTCTCTCCCCCCTCCCTTGTCTCAATGTCTGTCCCTGTCTCTGTCTCTCTGTCTCTTTCCCTCCCCCCTCCCTTGTCTCAATGTCTGTCCCTGTCTCTGTCTCTCTGTCTCTTTCCCTCCCCCCTCCCTTGTCTCAGTGTTTGTCCCTGTCTCTGTCTCTGTCTCTTGTCTCTTTCTCTCCCATTCCCCTCTCCCTTGTCTCAGTGTCTGTCTCTGTCTCTCTCACTCTCCCCTCCTTTGTCTCAGTGTCTGTCTCTGTCTCTTTCTCTCTGATTTCCCCCTCCTTTGTCTCAGTATTCATCTCTGTCTCTCTCCTTTTCTCTCTCACTCTCCAGCAATGTCTCTCTCTTTTTTCCTTCTCTGTTCCCCCATCCGTTTCACATTTCCCCTGTCTTTTCCCCCTCTCTCTGTCTGCATGTATGAATTTGTCTGTCTCAAGGCTGAAATAAAAGGTCATAACACCCATGGCTTACATATGATTAGGTCAGGCATTTTTCACCTTTGGAATCATTTATTTTGTGACATGTGGTGTAGCATTATATAATATAGGCGTTGATGTGCACTGCTATGATTGTTCCTTGAAACTGAAGCTGTCTCGTCTGTGAGTGTGTGTGTGTGTGTGTGTGTGTGTGTGTGTGTGTGTGTGTGTGTGTGTGTGTGTGTGTGTGTGTGTGTGAGTGTGTGTGTGTGTGTGTGTGTGTGTCTGTGAGTGTGTGTGTGTGTGTGTGTGTGTGTGTCTGTGAGTGTGTGTGTGTGTGCGTGCGTGCGTGTGTGTGTGTCTGTGAGTGTGTGTGTATGAGTGTGTGTGTGTGTGTGTGTGTGTGTGTGTGCGTGCGTCCATGCGTATGTGTGAAATTGTAGCGTCAGGCCTCTGTGAGGTTTTGTACATGCGTGTGTGCTGGGTGCGTATACATGCCAGTGTGTGTGTGTGTGTGTGTGTGTGTGTGTGTGTGTGTGTGTGTGTGTGTGAAATTGTGGCGTCAGACTATTGTGAGAGTGTGCGCGCGCGCGCACGTGCGTGATCTTCATGGCCCCAGTTTTCCTTGTCCGTGTTTCTGTCTCTGCATATGATCTCTCCTGTGTCCCAGTCTAGTCTCTTTTTTTTCCCCCTTCTTCATTCATTCCTTACACAGTGAGTGAATGATGAAGACAGATCTGGATAGACAGAGAGACAAAGAGACACACAGATGGACAAGGAAACAGACAGACAAAGAGAGAGACAGGCAAGGAGACAGACAGACAGACAGACAGAGACAAAGAGGCAAGGAGACAGACAAAGATACAAACAAAGAGACAGACAAACAAAGAGACAGACAGATAGAGAGACAAAGAGGCAAGGAGACAGACAAAGAGACAAACAAAGAGACAGACAGATAGAGAGACAAAGAGACAAACAGGCAAGGAGACAGACAGACAAAGAGACAGACTTGTAAACAAGAAGACAGGCAGATAGACAAAGAGACAAACAGGCAAGGAGACAGATAAAGAAACAGACAAAGAGACAGACTTGTAAACAAGAAGACAGATAGAGAGGCAGACAGATATAAAGAGACAGACGGACAGACAAGAAGACAGACAAACAAGAAGACAGACAAATAGAGAGACAAAGAGACAGACAAGAAGACAGAAAAA
>NC_134881.1:13741256-13756256 GCF_041734735.1 Babylonia areolata
TATTGTCGTTGTTGTTGGTGTTGTTGTTGTGTGTGTGGGTTTGGTGTTTTTGACCGCATTGGAAGAGTCATGAGGTTCACGTTATCACTGGCTTTATTATCTTTAAGTATTCCACTGGCTTTGTTATCTTTCAGTATTCTTACCTTGTTACAGCTCCAACTTGTCTGAACTGAGGATAATTTCGTTGATTTTTTAGATTAAAAAAAAATTTTTGTTATTGAATTTTTAGAATTTTATTTTTAGACACAGGTTATTCAAGCAAATGTCGGCCAGAAATAAACATTTAACTCACTCAGTACGGCCAGTCCTCTCTTCTCCTCTACACAGACCCCTCGGATGTCCAGTGGGTGTCTCAATGACCCAACCTTTAGCTTCCGTCGTCAGAATTGTGATATTCTTTGTCAACATTCACCTCTTCAGTATAAGAGCCTTCCGCTTGCAATATTTTGATGATGGTAATTGGGGTAAAACGCTGTTAACGTCGTCTCTTTCGCCGTTCGTATGGAGAGAGTTAATCAAGCCGTATATAGACGATCGGGCCACTTAAAACCGTTCCAGACTGCAAGTGTGGGCAGTGATTGAAATGATCTTATTACTTTATAAATTCTTCAAATTATACATGTTACGGCATTTCCAATCAGCTGTCTCTATAATTTGAAAGAGGGCTGATGTGGATCGAGGGAGAACGGGGGTATATGTGGAGTGATGGCCTGGAGGTAATGCGTCCGCCTAGGAAGCGAGAGAATCTGAGAGCGCTGGTTCGAATCACGGCTCAGCCGCCGATATATATTTTAACCCCCTCCACTAGACCTTGAATGGTGGTCTGGACGCTAGTCATTCGGATGAGACGATAAACTGAGGTCCCGTGTGCAGTACGCACTTAGCGCACGCAAAAGAACCCACGCGAAGTAGATCTTTCTACAGAATTTTGCCAGGAACAACCCTTTTGTTTCGATAAGAAAATTAAATGAAACTACACGCAGAAAAAAAAAAAAAAAAAAAAAAAGAAAGAAAAAAAAGAAAGGGAGTGGTGCTGTAGTGTAGCGACGCGCTCTCCCTGGGGAGAGCAGCCCGAATTTCACACAGAGAATTTTGTTGTGATAAAAAGAAATACAAATACAAATACCAGAACCAAAACGGTGACATAAACTGAGAAAGTAAGGAGGAGGAGGAGCTGAAACCACAAAATAGTGTCTAGTGTCTGGTGTTATATATATATATATATATATATATATATATATATATATATATATATATATAGAGAGAGAGAGAGAGCGTTCAATATTGGAAAACGGCTGAATAGTTTCTGAACATTTTATCGGATTGGTTGAACGTGTGTGTGTGTGTGTGTGTGTGTGTGTGTGTGTGTGTACATTAACAATGTAATCTGGTCCAAGGGAGCTTTCTCACGACTCGTTCTGAGCTGTTGTTCGTGATACTGGGATAAAAAGATTTCTTCCACGTAACACTTTCTTAATCTTCACGCAGCCATGCACTCCCCCTTATCCCAACTGCGTGATATACACAATGCCTGTACCTCAGTCTTTGTCTGCAGTTCAGGAGGTCTTTCTCTCTCTCTCTCTCTGTCTTTTTTTATAACCCCGTCACCCCTCTCTCTCCTCTCTTTATATGTCTGTTTTTCTCTCTCTCTATCTCTCTCTGTGTGTGTGTCTCTCCCTCTCTCCCTCTGTCTCTCTCTCTCTCCCTCTGTCTCTCTGTCTCTCTCTCTCTCTATGTCTCTCTCTCTCGCTTGCTATATTGTTACATGTGTCCCTGTCTGTCTGTCTGTTCTTCTCTCTGTGTCTCTGTTCTCTCTCCCTCCCTTTCTCTCTATCACCCACTCTCTTTCTTCCTATTTGTCTCCCATCTTCCCCCCCCCTCTCTTCCTCTGTCTGTTTGTCTGTCTATCTGTTCGATACGTTGTTGTTTTCACAAATCAGATATTTTTGACGACGTAGTCATTAATCCATTTATATCAGTAAGGTGTACGCCCACATCGTGAAACAAGACAAAGTTTCTACTATACTGCCACACCGCCACCGCCCCCTCCCCTTCACCCACCTCTCATTTCACATTGTGGACAAAGGCCGATGTACATTAAACTCTCTGAGTTCCTAGTTCTGAGTTCTCTCTTTGTCTATCTGTCTGTTTCTCTGTCTTTGCCTCAGTCTCTGTTTCTCTCCCCCTTCCTTTTTTTCTGCCTGTTCGTGAGGAAGGTGAGCATTTTGCGACGAACGATCATTTTATATCTGTTTTTATTTTGGTGTCAGACTGATGCAAACTAGGTCTATCGGTTTGATTCCGCTTGGCCGAAGTTCGCGGCAACTCGGTGATAAGACGTCTTGACTCCCCATGTGTTTGTTTTGCTCCGCTTGGCCGAAGTTCGCGGCAACTCTGTGATAAGACGTCTTGACTCCCCATGTGTTTGTTTTGCTCCGCTTGGCCGAAGTTCGCGGCAACTCGGTGATAAGACGTCTTGACTCCCCATGTGTTTGTTTTGCTCCGTTTGGCTAAAATTCGCGGCAACTCAGTGATAAGACGTCTCTGATTCCCCCTCATTACAATATTATGTGTGTGTTTGTCTGCCGTGCAGGTTCGTGGGTGTGACGACGATGGACCTGGAGTTCGAGCGGCTGGACATGAACCAGTGCCCCCTGGCTGAGGGTAACCCCGCTCCCAACTACTTCGCCAACACCGCCCGCTGCCGGCCTGTCACCACCATGGTGAGTCTTTGGGGGTGGGGATGATGAGGGTACAACACAGTGCAATGTAGTGCAGAACAATACAATACAATACAACATAATACAATACAATACAGTGCAATACAATACGATACAATACAATACAGTGCAATACGATACAATTACAACACAACACAATACAATACAATACAACACAGTGCATTGAAAATGTGGTCTGGACGCTAGTCATTCGGATGAGACGATAAACCGAGGTCCCGTGAGCAGCATACACTTTGCGCACGTAAAAAAAAACCACGGCAACAAAAGGGTTGTTCCTGGCGCAATTCTGTAGAAAAATGCACTTTGATAGAAAAAACAAATAGAACTGCACGCAGGGGAAAAAAAAAAAAAAAAGGGTGGCGCTGTCGTGTAGCGACGCGCTGTCCCTGGGGAGAGCAGCCCGAATTTCACACAGAGAAATCTGTTGTGAAAAAAGGAAATGCAAATATAAATACGATACACAACACAATACAATGCAGTGCAATACGATACAGTACAACACAATACAATACAATACAATACGATACAATACGATACAGTACAATACAATACAATACAATACAATACAGTACAGTGCAATACGATACAGTGCAATACGATACAGTACAATACGATACAGTACAATACAACACAATGCGATACAGTACAATGCAGCACAATACATTGCAACACAGTGCCACACAATGCAGTTCAATACAGTGCAGTACGATATAGTACAACACAATACAATGCAGTACAATACGATACAGTACAATGCAGCACAATACATTGCAACACAGTGCCACACAATGCAGTTCAATACAGTGCAGTACGATATAGTACAACACAATACAATGCAATACAATACGATACAGTACAATGCAGCACAATACATTGCAACACAGTGCCACACAATGCAGTTCAATACAGTGCAATACGATACAGTACAACACAACACAATACAATACATTACAATGCCATACAACTTTCTTGATCCGACTGGAAATAACGTGTGCTTACAAAGAAGGCTCATTACTCACACCCCACAGTCTTTCAGCATACAGTCGAATACGACACACGTAATTATGACCATGACAAAAAGTAAAACACATCAAGTTGAAAAATAAAAAGAAAGAAAAAAGAAAGCAAATTAAAGACAGCATTAAGATAAAAGAGACTTTCTTTTCAAACAGAAAAAAAAATTCCGATTTAGAAACGCTATGATAAATTTTCAGTTATAAATTCTGAAAAAGCAGTTCCTGTATTTATTTATTTATTATTTATTTATTAAGACATCTTGCTATACCGCGTACTTAAATTAAAACATGGTATTTTTGCGTGCGATAGAAGAGATGTGTTCTAATGATGATGATGATGATGATGGTTATGATGATGATGATTATGATTGTGGTGGTGATTGTGATGGTGGTGGTGGTGGTTGAACCAGGAGAAATGGAGGAAGAGGGTGTTAGCAGTGGAGGAACAAAGAGACTCTCGCGCTGTGCAGCGCATGGTTCCTTTGTTGTATTTACCTCGGTGACTTCACCTGATGAATTTTGCTCCTCACCTTGTCACACTCTGAATGCACACTATGACTTCACCTGATAAATCTTGCTCCTTACCTTGTCACACTCTGAATGCACACTATGACTTCACCTGATAAATCTTGCTCCTTACCTTTCCACACTCTGAATGCACACTATGACTTCACCTGATAAATCTTGCTCCTTGCCTTGTCGCACTCTGAATGCACACTATGACTTCACCTGATAAATCTTGCTCCTTACCTTGTCACACTCTGAATGCACACTATGACTTCACCTGATAAATCTTGCTACTTAGCTTGTCACACTCTGAATGCACACTATGACTTCACTTGATAAATCTTGCTCCTTACCTTGTCACACTCTGAATGCACACTATGACTTCACCTGATAAATCTTGCTACTTACCTTGTCACACTCTGAATGCACACTATGACTTCACCTGATAAATCTTGCTCCTTACCTTGTCACACTCTGAATGCACACTATGACTTCACCTGATAAATCTTGCTCCTTACCTTGTCACACTCTGAATGCACACTATGACTTCACCTGATAAATCTTGCTACTTACCTTGTCGCACTCTGAATGCACACTATGACTTCACCTGATAAATCTTGCTCCTTACCTTGTCACACTCTGAATGCACACTATGACTTCACCTGATAAATCTTGCTCCTTACCTTGTCACACTCTGAATGCACACTATGACTTCACCTGATAAATCTTGCTCCTTACCTTGTCACACTCTGAATGCACACTATGACTTCACCTGATAAATCTTGCTCCTTACCTTGTCACACTCTGAATGCACACTATGACTTCACCTGATAAATCTTGCTCCTTACCTTGTCGCACTCTGAATGCACACTATGACTTCACCTGATAAATCTTGCTACTTACCTTGTCACACTCTGAATGCACACTATGACTTCACCTGATAAATCTTGCTACTTACCTTGTCACACTCTGAATGCACACTATGACTTCACCTGATAAATCTTGCTCCTCACCTTGTCACACTCTGAATGCACACTATGACTTCACCTGATGAATATTTTGTCACGTAGAGCTTCATCCGATGAACCTAGCATTTTGTCACTGTTTTTCACTCTTTATGTCTTTCTTAGTTTGTCGGTCTGTATTGTATATATAAAAAAAAGCAGAAAAAAAGCAGAAAAAAAGCGAAATCAATAAATTTGCTATGACATCGTTCTCTGACCAGCATGATAAAATCATACTGTAGTGAGTCTGGAAATCTGAAGGAGAAACGAGAAATAAGATGATGGAACCAACCCTTCCCCCCCTCGTCCCCCCTCCAAAAAAAAAAGTAAAGACCGAGGCAAAGAAACTAAGAGAGAGAGAGAGAGAGAGAGAGAGAGAGAGGCAACAGACAAACAAACAGACGCACACACAGGGGGTTGACCTAGCGCTTGAATCCGCTTTCTTTTCATTCACTCACTGACTGATGGCGGCAGTGACGCCTTGCCCTTTGGGTTTATATCACAGTTGATGCTTTCCACTGGTTCTTTCCTGCCCGCTTTCCCCATTCCGCGTCACCTTCTTCTGCCTGGTAAGGGAGCTGCTGCTGACAGCTTTTGTCCCACTCTGTAATGACCAGGTCTGTAATGGGCATGGTTGCCTCTGTCCTACTCTATAATGACCAGGTCTCTGATCACCAGGTCTGTAATGACCAGGTCTGTAGTGGGTATGGTTGCCTCTGTCCTACTCTGTAATCACCAGGTCTGTAATGGGCATGGTTGCCTCTGTCCCACTCTGCAATGACCAGGTCTGTAATGACCAGGTCTGTAATGACCAGGTCTGTAGTGGGCAAGGTTGCCTCTGTCCCACTTTGTAATGACCATGTCTGTAATGACCAGGTCTGTAGTGGGCAAGGTTGCTTCTGCCCCACTCTGTAATGACCATGTCTGTAATGACCAGGTCTTTAGTGGGCAAGGTTGCCTCTGTCCCACTTTATAATGACCATGTCTGTAATGACCAGGTCTGTAGTGGGCAAGGTTGCCTCTGTCCCACTTTATAATGACCAGGTCTGTAATGACCAGGTCTGTAGTGGGCAAGGTTGCCTCTGTCTCACTCTGTAATGACCATGTCTGTAATGGGCAAGATTGCCTCTGTCCTACTCTATAATGACCAGGTCTCTGATCATCAGGTCTGTAATGACCAGGTCTGTAATGGGCAGGGTTGCCTCTGTTGCACTCTGTAATGACCATGTCTGTAATGGGCAAGATTGCCTCTGTTGCACTCTGTAATGACCAGGTCTGTAATGGGCAAGGTTGCCTCTGTCTCACTGTGTAATGACCAGGTCTGTAATAGGCAAGGGTGCCTCTGTTGCACTCTGTAATGACCAGGTCTGTAGTTTGCAAGGTTGCCTCTGTTCCACTTTGTAATGACCAGGTCTGTAATGGGCAAGGTTGCCTCTGTCCCACTCTGTAATGACCAGGTCTGTAGTGGGCAAGCTTTCCATTGTCCCAATGTGTTGCAACCAGATCTGTAATCAGCAAGGTTGCCTCCTACAACCAGATATGTAATGGGCAAGATTGCCTTTGATCCACTCTGTAATGACCAGATCTGTAATGGGCAAGGTTGCCTCTGACCCACTCTGTAATGACCAGATCTGTAATGGGCAAGGTTGCCTCTGATCCACTCTGTAATGACCAGATCTGTAATGGGCAAGGTTGCCTCTGATCCACTCTGTAATGACCAGATCTGTAATGGGCAAGGTTGCCTCTGTCCCACTCTGTAATGACCAGGTCTGTAGTGGGCAAGCTTTCCATTGTCCCAATGTGTTGCAACCAGATCTGTAGTCAGCAAGGTTGCCTCCTACAACCAGACATGTAATGGGCTAGACTGCCTTTGATCCACTCTGTAATGACCAGATATGTAATGGGCAAGGTTGCCTCTGACCCACTCTGTAATGACCAGATCTGTAATGGGCAAAGTCTGAAGTGGCGAGGTCTTGCCGTTCTACTCTTCGCCGCCCACGGTCCACGAGGAAAACGACCTTAGAATATTTTATGATTTTTTTTTTTTATGGTATTATTATAACTTGCGTCCTGGTCTCTTCTCGCTGTCAGATTATCGGTGTCCATGGTGATCATCGGGCTGGGTTTGTAATGGCGCAGGGAAGGTAAAAGAAAAGAAAACAAAAACAAAACAGAAGGCATTTTTATTGTTGTTGTTTAGGCAGTGTGTCCGTACGTGAATAAGCGTTTGTGAGTGGGCAGAGAAAGACGTTCACCACCCAGCTCCCAGAACTATTGTTTTTATTACAGTTCTTCCCTCCCTGTGTGTGTGTGTGTAACACACACACACACACACACACACACACACAGAAGAGAGCATGCACCGGTATTTTCAGTTTGTGCCAGCGGTTACTGTTTGAGACACCACTGACAAGTGATCGTGAGTTTACGTCACAAGTTGGGTCAAGGCTGTGTGTGTGGGCGGAAAGGGGAACGGCGTTGGTTGGTGGAGATGGGAGGGGCGGGAGTGGGGAGATGGGGGGAGGGGTGTGGGGGGGGGGGGGGAGATGTGTAGGGGGAGTGAAACGTGAATATCTTACTGGATTTCAGTGGTAAATCAACGAGTATAATGTACAGAATGGAGTGGTGAAAACTTATGCTGCGTATAACTGTTACCACATGTGCGCGCGCGCGCGCGCGCGCACACACACACACACACACATATGCACGCACGCATACATACATACGAACACACACACACACACATGCACGCACGCATACATGCGAACACATTCACACACACTCTCTATCTCTCTCACACACACACACACACACACACGAACACACACACACACACACTTCATTTAAAGGAACGTGCAAAAAGAAGAAGAAGAAAAAAGAGAACAACATTAACACACGATGGTGGTAAATACACACACACACACACACACACACACACAAACCGAAACAAATGCACCTCATTATTTTGCACTAAGACTTTAGTCTCATCCTCCTCTTGACCTCCTGGCCTTTTTCACTGACGTTAGTCTTGATGCTTGATATCAACCTTTTTACATTTCTTCTTCGTTTTTTCTTCAAGCGGTGTCTGTCACCACGGATGTAGCTGTTGGCCACTAGTTGTGGGAGCCTATGCTAAGTGGCGTCATGATTTCACTGCCCAGATCCTCATGGCTGTAGTTTCAGGGAGGTTTCGTTGGTGACAATGGGGTGGAATGGGGGATATAACAGCTCTGTACCTGCTCCTCGCGTCGTTGGGGGAGGGAGGGAGAGAGAGAGAGTGAGTGAGTGAGTGAGTGGGGAGCTGATATGGGGATACTATTATTTTACAAGTGTGATGGAGTCTCCCGTCAGACCGACGGATGAATAGGCCAGGCAGGCTTATCTGTCGGTGTGTGTCCTCACATGGGAGAAGAGGCCGATTCTGGATGCGCAGCACTTCCCGCAGGTGTTGCAAAGGAAAACCGGCTCCAGAAGTTGAGCCCTGCTTCCTTCGCTCACGCTTCTCCTCAGTGTACTACAGCCACAAACGATCTTTGCTTCAGAGTTGGAGATGGTTTTTTTTTTCTTTCTGTTGCTGTTTTTTTTCTTCTTCTTCTTCTGTTTTTGGGTACCAAGCTAAGTGATATGGGAAGAGCGGGAAGTAGGGGGGATGGAGGGAGGGGAGAGGAGGGAATGAAGAAGTCTTTCAGCACACAGTGATCTTAGTGCCAGTGACCCCCACACCCCTCACCCACCTCCTGCACCTCCCCCCCCCCCCCACACACACACCCTCATTTCTGGCCTGAATTCTCTGCGTCGATCGTGTGACTTGGCTATAAATGTCGAAGGGGCAAGGAACAAACACCCACAAACACCCACTCACCCCCCCCCCCCCGACCCCCCCCCCATACACACGTACTCGTGCAAACACGCAGATTGACACACACACACACACACGTGCTCGTGCAAACACACAGACTGACACACACACACACCCACACACATACACACACGTACGTACGCACGCACGCACGCATGCAAACACACACACGCGCACGCACACATACACACCCACACACACACACGTGCTCGTGCAAACACACAGACTGGACACACACACATACACACACGTACACATGCAAACACACACACACATACACACACACACACACACCGCCCCCCCCCCCCCCACCCCCCCACTCCGACTGCTCACATTGTTAAACTGTTATGTGAGTGAGTGTGTACGCGTGTATACGTGTGTCCCTTCACCAAACCTTCTCTCCTCTCTCACACTGAAGTTTGGAAATCGCTGAAACACAACTCCCCACTTGACATTTTGTAATTTAAAGGATCACGCGGGAGGAGGAGGAGGAGGAGGAGAAGAAGAAGAAGAAGAAGAAGAAGAAGAAGAAACAGCATAAATGGAAGATTTGAAGAAGAAAAGAAGAGAAAGAAAAGAAAGTGACTCATTATTTTGCGTGTGCTGAGACTTTTCTCTTTTCTTCCAACGATCCCCCCTGGCCTTTTTCCGCTGACGTTATTCTTGATGCTTGCACTGATACTTTTTTTTTATTTTTTTTTTTTTAATTATTCCCCCCGCACACTCCCCCCTCCCTCTCCCCGCACCCCCCTCGCTTTTGTGCCCGTGTGCACCACTGGTGAGGCTGTTGCTAATAGTCTCTGTGAGCTTTGCTAGTGACTCCTGTTAGCGTCCTGTTGATTTCACTTCTCTAGTCTTCGAAGATGGAGGATTTCGTTTGACGTAACGGCATGGATGACGCACCAGCTTGCGCACGCGCGTGTCTATGTGTGTGTGTGTGTGTGTGTGTGTGTGTGTGTGTTCAATGTCGGGAACAAAACAAAACAAGGTTAAGGCCGGTAGGGGTGACACGTCAAGAGATTAGATCTGTATATTTTTCCACACCGTAGCATAGCAGTGTAAAAATTAAATAAACGGAAGCGCAGGCAGAAACAGACAAGTACGCTTGCAAATAGACAGACTCACTCAGATACACACAAAGACACATTCAGGTATCCCACTCCCCCCCCTCCCCCCTCTTCCCCACACACACATACACCATACACAAGTGCACACATTGTTTCTCGTTGACTGGCGCAATAGCCGAGTGGTTAAAGCGTTGGACTGTCAATCTGAGGGTCCCGGGTTCGAATCACGGTGACGGCGCCTGGTGGGTAAAGGGTGGAGATTTTTACGATCTCCCAGGTCAACATATGTGCAGACCTGCTAGTGCCTGAACCCCCTTCGTGTGTATATGCAAGCAGAAGATCAAATACGCACGTTAAAGATCCTGTAATCCATGTCAGCGTTCGGTGGGTTATGGAAACAAGAACATACCCAGCATGCACACCCCCGAAAACGGAGTATGGCTGCCTACATGGCGGGGTAAAAACGGTCATACACGTAAAAAGCCCACTCGTGTGCATACAAGTGAACGCAGAAGAAGAAGAAGAAGTTTCTCGTTTTGTTCTCGCTGTGACGTGTGTGTGTGTGTGTGTGTGTGTTATGCTCTCTTTCTGCCCTCTGTCAAACCCGTTGTGAACTTTGAACATCCCCGTAACATCTCACTACTTGGCATTTGAAAAACCAAAAAACAAACAAACAAAAAAACAAACAAAAACAAACAAAAAAGCACAACCTTATTGTCAGTTGAAAAAGTACAGAATGGAATGTGACTCGTCATTCAGTGCTAAGACTTAATTTGATTTTTTTTTCGTTGACCTCCTGCTCTTATTTTTTTTTTTGCTGACGTCATTCTTGATGCTGGCTTTGATGCCCATATTTTAGAAACTGTTTTTTCTGCCCATGTCCTCATGAGTTTGATACCAACACTCCCTGGTAGCTTTTGTCGTGTCTTTTATCGGCGTCATGATTTTTCACCCCTCGTTTTTCTCATGGCTGCTGTTGCTGGAGGATTTCATTTGTTACATACACCATTGGGTAGAGAAACAGAAAGGCGGATAGTGGTGTAGTATACCCATCGTTTTAGAGACGTTTGGGAGTATTGTGTGCTGTTATTTACAGAGAGATGACCGGTGGCGAAAGTTGCCCATGGTAAGGGTTTTGCCGTCGGGTTCTGTTTTTATGATCGTCATGGATTTGAATAATTGTGTGTGTGTGTGTGTGTGTGTGTGCGTGCATGTGTTTGTGTGTGCGTGCGTGGGTGTGTGTGTGTGTGTGTGTTTGTGTGTGTGTGTGTGTGTTTCGAATAAGAGTGACCTTCCCTACCCTACTGCCTGGAAATCATCATCATGATGCGCTTGAATTAACATTTGAATAGAAAGAAGATTCAGCCGATTACAAAGCCCCAAAGCGTCGGAGCAAACAGAACACCAAAATAGAACTTATGACGTAATTTTGTTGACAGACTCACAAGAAAACGTGTCAAGGGCTGGCACGTCACTGATCAAGATACAATGTATGGGAATGTAGCCTCTGGCAAAGAACAAACGGAGCAGAGAGGGCATTTCACGAACAGTGTTAGTCAGACAAAAGATGTTTCTCTTCAGGCCGTCATTTTTCACGAAGAAGTGCCTCAAACTTGTTTGGTGTGTCGCTGGATGCAGTCTCTGTGTGATTATTACTCTTTGATATTAACACAGGGCCGTTACATGAACCAGTTATCCTGTTACGACACTGTATTGCGTGTTGGGAACAAAACGGATCGATGCAAACAGGCCTTGTCAAAAGCGTGCACCAGATATGTCTCAACGGCTTATAGTCCGTCTCGATTATTTTACCGACACAGGCAATAACGATAATACTCGCTGGCTACTTCTATGGTCTCTTTGGCCACTTTTGTAACATCATCGGCTGCTTGATGGATTGATTGATTGATATGGACACTTATATATAGCGCCTATCCTCGGTCGGAGACCAAGCTGAAAGCGCTTTACAAACACGGGGTCATTTACACAACAGGCTGCCTACCTGGGTAGAGCCGACTGACGGCTGCCATTGGGCGCTCATCATTCGTTTCCTGTGTCATTCAGTCAGAGTTCAGGCACGCACACATACACAGACAAACATGTAACATTATACGCGTATGACAGTAGTAGTTGTTGTTGTTTTTTCATTTACCCCGCCATGTAGGCAGCCATACTCCGTTTTCGGGGGTGTGCATGCTGGGTATATTCTTGTTTCCATAACCCACCGAACGCTGACATGGATTACAGGATCTTTAACGTGACGTATCTGCTCTTCTGCGTGCGTATACACACGAAGGGGGTTCAGGCACTAGCAGGTCTGCACATATGTTGACTTGGGAGATCGGAAAAATCTCCACCGTTTACCCACCAGGCATCACCGAGATTCAAACCCGGGACCCTCAGACTGAGAGTCCAACGCTTTAACCATTCGGCTGTTGCGCTTGCATAGTATCTTCGGCTGTCCTTGATTCTCATAATACATTACTGCCTTGGCGCTGCAGCTACTTACAGCAATTCGGCACACCCCTTTACATTTGTAACCACCCAGTTGAAGAAAACAAGCAAACAAATATATGTTTAAAAAAACGAAACATCAATAACGAACGCAAACAAATAACATATGATGAAGAAAAAACCCGTGGAAGGAAAAAAAAAGGTCTGAAGCAGAAAACGAGAACAAGAAACAGCATTAACACAGGATGGAGAGAGAGGGAAAAAAAGAAAAAAAAGAAAAGAAACGAATGGAGCTCATTATTGTGCGCTGACTTTCGTCTTTTCCTCCAGTGACCTCTTGCCCTTTAGACCCACGTTATCCTTGATGCTTGCATTGACACCTTTTTATTTTTATATTATTTTTTTTATATCCCTTTTCTCCCCGCCCCCCATCTCCACTCCCGCCCCTCATCCGTGTCACCAGTCACCACTGGTGAGGTTATTGCCTACTAGCTCAGGGAGCTAGGCTAGTGGCCCATAGCGGCGTCATGATTTCACGTCTCGGATCACCAAGACTGCTGTTTCGGGAGGATTTCGTTCGTGATAACGGCATGGGGATGTAACAGCCCTACGCGTCGCGTCGTGTCGTGTCGTGTCGCTCAGAAGAGAGAGAGAGGCAGAGAGAGGGAGTGTGAGAGGGAGGGAGAGAGAGGGAGGGAGAGAGAACGAGTGGTAGAGAGATAGAGACAGAGGGGGAGATAGAGGGGGTGGAGGGGTAGAGAGAAAGACAGAGAGAGGGGGAGAGAGAGAGAGAGAGACAAAGAGACAGAGAGAGAGAGTGGTAGAGAGACAGAGGGAGAGAGAGAGGGGGGAGGGAGGAGAGAGAGAGAGAGGGAGAGAGAGAGAGAGAGAGAGAGAGGGGGGAAGTAGAGAGAGAGAGAGAGCTGTGCAGTTCGCATGGTTTAGCGTTGGAGACTGTTTTGTTTTTTTCTGTTTGGGGAACCAGGTGAAATGAGGTTAGTGGTGGGGGGGGGGGGGGGGGAGGGGGGGGGGGGGCTCTGTCAGAACAGCGGTGCCTGCTGAAGTAAGCCGAAAAGTCAGCACGAACATACGACGCACAGACACTGGCGAGATTCGTGTTAAGTTTTTTTGTTTTTTTTCATAATTGTTTTTAATCTTTTTTTTTTTTTTTTTTTTTTTTAGTTCCTTTTCTTGTTTCTCTCTCGCCTCCCACATTTGTCTGTCTGTGTGCCTGCCTGTCTCTCCCTCTTGCATGTAAAAGGTTGCTTGTACACTCGTAGCTTAGCCTTTTACTCGCAGTAAATCAATCGAATTCGAAACATTCGAACACCGAGTTATCTCTCAATCTCTCGCATTTCCCTTCCTCTATCTCTCAATCTCTCTTTCTCCCTCTCTGTCTGTCTGCCTGCCTCTCTTTCGCCCTCTGTCTTCTTCTCCTTCTCTCTTCCAGTTATGCTTCCAGTTATTTTTTCATTGTCCCCCACCCCATCCATATCAAGTTCGATCTGTGTTTGAGCCACTCGTATCTCGTCCTGGGCTTACCCTGCCCATCGCTCCCAACCTCTTTTGTTTCTCTCATCATCATTGTCATCGTCATCCTCGTGAACTGTTCATAGCCACCTTAACCTTCGCTGAACATCGTGGGTGAAAAATTGCCCACACTTTCCTTGATGAAATCTTCATTAAATTCGGTCAGTTTTTGCAACTGTTTAAGGAGTGAATAAACAATGAAATCGTTGTGAAAAGTTGAGGTGTACATGAACGCATGCCCGCATTTTTTTTTAAATTAAAAAAAAAAAAAAATTATTTATTGATTTATTCATTTATGTAAGCTTATATATTATTTATTCACCTTTTTTTTCTCAAGGCCTGACTAAGCGCGTTGGGTTACGCTGCTGGTCAGGCATCTGCTTGGCAGGTGTGGTGTAGCGTATATGGATTTGTCCGAACGCAGTGACGCCTCCTTGAGCTACTGAAAGTGAAACTGAAACTGCATGCCCGATCGCCACTCACTACCCTTCACCACCCGTCCCTCCCCCCTCCCCCCCCCCCACACACACACGTGCACACACGCACACGACTGTGTCAAGAGGTGTATATTTCTTTGTGGAGAAATATTGTATTGTATTTCTCTTTTCATCACAACAGATTTCTCTGTGTGAAATTGGGGCTGCTCTCCCCAGGGAGAGCGCGTCGCTACACTACAGCACCACCTTTTTTGTTGTTGTTGTTGTTATTTTTTCCTGCGTGCAGTTTTATTTGTTTTTCCTATAGAAGCGGATTTTTCTACAGAATTTTGCCAGGAACAACCTTTTTGTTGCCGTGGGTTCTTTCACGTGCATATGCACACGG
>NC_134881.1:13761256-13768756 GCF_041734735.1 Babylonia areolata
TCCTTAGCTGGTTTCGTCTTTGTGATTGTCCTTAGCTGTGCTCATCATTGTGATTGCCCTTAGCTGTGGTCATCTTTGTGATTGTCCTTAGCTGGTGTCGTCTTTGTGATTGTCCTAAGCTGGTGTCATCTTTGTGATTGTCCCTAGCTGGTGTCATCTTTGTGATTGTCCTTTGCTGGGGTCATCTTTGTGATTGTTCTTAGCTGGCGTAATCGTTGTGATTGTCCTTAGCTGGTGTCGTCTTTGTGATTGTCCTAAGCTGGTGTCATCTTTGTGATTGTCCCTAGCTGGTGTCATCTTTGTGATTGTCCTTTGCTGGGGTCATCTTCCGTTGGCCTCAGCGCAAAGAGCGTGATGGGTTAGACTAGATTAGCTCACAAAACAGCTTGTTACTGAAAAAAAACAACCAAAAACAACCACACACACATGCTCCCCCCCCCCTTCCCTCCCTCCCCCCGATCACTGATCATTTAGTTTCTCAGCCCCAGGTGTCTGGAACCCACTGTCTGCTGACATGCGAAAGGCCCCTTCCTTGGTGGGCTCTTTCAAATCACAGCTGAAAACGGTTTTTTTTTGTTTTTTTGTTTGTTTTTGTCTCGCATTTTAGTAAGTTTATTCTTGTTAGGGTCTAATTTGCTCTTATATGAGGGATGTACTACCTTTTCTAGTGTTGTATGTGTATGTATTGGTGGAAGAGTCTCTCTCTCTCTCTTTCTGTGTGTGCGTGTGTGTATGTGTGTGTGTGTGTGCGCGCGCGCGCGCTGTTCATGATGCGAGGATGGTGTGACTGTTTCTTCGTGGTTTGATTTATTTTCCTTAAGAATGTTGCTTCTCTTTTGCAACATGTGATTATTTGTGGAGCACCATGGGTGATTGATTGTTAACTGAATTTTCTTGATTATTGTTGTTTCTTTGTTGTTATGTTTGATTTGTGAAGCGGCGTGAGCCTCTCTGTGTGAGAGAACAGCGCTATGGAGAATTAAAAAAAATATTGTTTGATTTGTGAAACGCTGTGAGCCCCTCTGTGAGGGAACAGCGCTGTAGAAGAGCACTTCATTATCGTTTATTGTTGTTATTATTATTAGACAGAAACTCTGTGTCTGGACCTTGCATTTGGAATGATTGAACTTACCTCTTTCGCTTCGTCAGGTCTCCGCGCTCAGCTCTTTCAAGCCTGGCCTTAAAACCCACTTCTTCACAAGATAGCCTCCCTTCCCCCCTGCCTCTTCCTTGTCTTCAGTTTCTTCAGTTTTAGAGTTATGCATGCGTGTGAATGACTGGTGTGAAAGCGCTTAGATTTGTCTCTGCACAAGATTCAGTGCTAGATGAATATGAATATTATTATTAGTATTGTTATAACCATAAGCGCCATGCCGTCTGCCCAGGTGTGGAGCGGCAGTTCGAGGCCCAGGGCCGCACGGCGCTCCGTCTGGCCCACTTCCTCAGCAACTTCCTGCAGAACGTGGACGAGTACGAGGAATTCGGCGACTTGAAGGGCGACCGTCGCCTGAACGAGACCCAGATCTTCGCTGAGGTCATCGCCAACGTCATGGGTGACTTCAGGTCCGTAGCGAGTTTTCTTTTGTTGCTGTTTCTGTAGTGTATATGAATGCGAAATGAGAGAACAGAGACTTCGTTTCAGTGCCTTTGATTTAAAAAAGAAAAAAAAAAAAGATATTGAAAACAATATATGAAGCAGAGAAATATGTTGCTTTTGTTAACTTGAATTCCGTTTCAAAATAATGCACAGGCGTGTAACAGAATAATGTAATTGAGCACTTTTAGGTTATGGTTACTAGTGGTCAGCAGTAGCCATGGACCTGGGGGAACATAGACCTGGGTGAGCAAAGAGCGAGAAAACGTAAATTTCGGGGAGCATAGACCTGGGTTGACTTTGACCTGGATAAAAGCAAGTTTGGGGGAACGTAGGGTTGACCCCCGTAGAGACGAAAACAGACACACGTACACACACAGACACACACACACACACACACACACACACACACTCACACACACACACACACACACACACACACACACACAAACACACACACACACAGAAGCACACACATATTGCTTCATAACCACTCCACCCCTACTTTACTTTTAAAAACCAACACACCATAATTTCTCTTGAATAATAAACTTATTCTGATTCTGTCCTCGCCTCCTCCCCCGCCCCCGCCCCCTCCCCCTCCCCAACCAACCCTCACGCCCTCTACTACACACCCACCCACCCACACACATAACAGAATCCTGGGCAGCGGCGTGTTCTTCGACCGCTACAAGTTCCGTATGTCCCCTCCTGTGAACAACACGGACCCGCGCTTCGTCAACGGCATCACGAGGGAGTTCTTCGGGCCGTACGCCTGGCGCCACAGCTCCTCGGACCAGGGCACGGGGCTGGACTCGTTCAACGCCCTGGACTTCTCGGGCTTCCAGGACTTCTACACGGACAAGGCCTGGTTCCAGAACCTCAAGTCCCGCTGGGCCACCAACTTCTACGACCTCAAGAAGTTCACGGCCAAGCCCATGATCAGGTCAGTGGGATTAAAAAAATTTTTTTTTTTATTCATTCATCAATCAATTTATATATTTATTTGTTTATTTCATTTATTTATTCTTTTTTTTTATTTTGAAGGGGTGTTGCTTGGTGGATGGGGGTTAGGATGGGTGTGTAAAAAAAAAAAAGTGAATAGAATAGAATGATTTTAATTGTTATAAAACCATACGGTTTGTGAGACAGGCAGCACACACGTGCAAATGAAATATGAATAGAATAGTGTGTGTGTGTGTGTGTGTGTGTGTGTGTGTGTGTGTGTAGAGAAAGAGAGATTTAAAAAAGAAGATACATCACAGTTACACAATGAAGTATAAAAATGAGTTATTATTGTCATTATTATCACTATTAACATTATTATTATTATCAGTACTACTACTACTACTACTACTACTACTACTTCAACAACTACTACTATTAATATTTTATTTTCATCATTATCAACATCACTGCTACTACTACTACTACTACTGTTGCTGCTGCTGTTACTATTGTTATTGTTATTATCATTATTTTCATCATCATCATCGTTACTACTACTACTACTGTAGCTGTTGCTGTTACTACTACTACTACTACTACTTATCATCATCATTATTATTATCATTCATTACTACTACTGCTGCTATCATCATCATCATCATCACCATCATCATCATTATCATCATACTCAAACCCTCGTCAACAGGTCCAACTACAACGGCACGAGCTCCATCCGGTTCGAGTACTACCCACTGACGTACCGCGCGGCCACCTACGAGGACGGCGAGTGGCTGAGGCCCGAGTTCAAGTGCGACGGGCGTGTGGAGGACTGGGTCGTCACCTACCTGGCGCCCATCTTCGGGAAGAACGACCTCAAGACCCGCATCGAGTTCAAGTGGGTTTCTTGTTTGAGGGTGGGGTGGGGTGGATGGGTGGTGGGGGCGTGGGGGGATGTTGGGGTGGTGGTGGTGAGGTGGTTGGGGGTGGTGGCGTAGGGAAATCGTTGGTCGTTGTTGTTGAGGAAAAAAAGAAATAAGTTATGGGCTCTGAAGTGATCGTGACAATGATAGTAAGAATGATAATAATGATAATAATATTAATGATTATGATAATAATGGCAATAAAATGATGATAAGAAGAAGGAGGAGGAGGACAATAATGAATGCTTTTATATATGAGGCTTGCACGCCCGACTTTCACACACACACACACACACACACACACACACACACACACACACACACACACACACACACACATATGCATGAATTTGAATCAATAGGGGACACAACACACACACACACACACACACACACATATATATATATATATACACACACATACACACACGTACGCACGCACGCACACACACCACTCACACACACACACACACACACACACACACACACACACACAAATGAATGCATTTGCTCGCAAGCAGAATTCTGAATCAAAGGAATTCGCAGACACACATACACAGACAGACACAGACAGACAGACACATACATACATACAGACAGACACACACACACATGTAAGCAGTTGCTCATATGCATAATTCTGAATCAAAGGAATTTGCAGACACACATGTATATACACAGACAGACAGACAGACAGACAGACAGACACACACACACACACATACACATACACACACAAAAATGCATGCAGTTGCTCATATGCATACATTCAAATAAACTGATTACAGAGAATATGGTTGAGATTTCTCTGGTCGATTGATTTCTTTTTCTTCTTCTCGAAATGCTTTTTCTGCTTATATTTTAGTGATGATAATGTATACATGTGTGTGTGTGTGTGTGTGTGTGTGTGATTTTGTGTGACCGTGTGTGTGTGCGTGCGCGCATGCATGTGATTATGTCTGTGCGCATGCGTGGGTGCGTGCATGTGTGTGTGTGTGTGCGTGCGTGCATGTGATTGCGTCTGATTGTGTGTGTGTGTGTGTGTTTTGTGTGTGTGTGTGTGTGTGTGTGTGTGTGTGTGTGTGCGCGCGTGCATGTATGTAATTATGCGTGTGTGCGATTTTGTGTGTGTGTGTGCGTGTGTGCATGTGATTATGTGTGTGATTATTTGTATGTGTGTGTGTGTGTGTGTGTGTGCGTGTGTATGTGTGTGTGTGCGTGTGCATGTGTGTGTGTGTGTGTGCGTGTGTATGTGTGTGTGCGTGTGTATGTGTGTGTGTGTGCGTGTGCATGTGTGTGTGTGTGTGTGCGGCACGTGGCCCACAGGGGTGTGGTGACGGTGGACGTGTCCCTGGACTACCTGGACATCAACCAGTGCCCCAGCAACTTCTACGTGGCCAACGCCTTCAAGAACACCGCCCGCTGCGACTACCAGTCACAATACGTGAGTTGGGTGGGGTGGGGTGGGGGTGGGGTTGAGGTGGAGTGGGGTTGTGGGGTCTCTGCCTGGGGTTTTTCGTTTTTATTTATTGATTTGATTTCTTTTTTAATTTTTTTTATTATCAATTTATAATTTATAGGTTTGTTGTTGTTGTTGTTGTTGTTGTAATTGTTGTTGTGTATATAGCTACTGTTGTTCCTTTTGTTTGGCTGTTGAATTACACTGATGTAGCGAAATGTCAAAATAGAACCTTGTGTATAAGGGGGAAAAAAATCAAGAGTAATTTCTTTGAAAAAACCCAACAAAAAACAAACAAACAAACAAAGAAAAAAAAACCCACACACAACCCCCCCCCCCCCCCCCAAAAAAAACCAAAAACAAACAAACAAAAAAAACAAACAAACAAATAACAACAACAAAAAAAAACCCCAACACAAATCACTACATGCTGGAAGCTCCGGATGCTGCAAATCAAAATACATTGTCTCAAAAATCAACAACTGTTGGGTCATACAGAAAACAACAAATCGGAAAAACAACAATAACAACAACAACAACAACAAAGTGAACAAATTACCGTCCATGTAAGCATCAACATACAGGGCGAACGACGGGCGCAATAGTCGAGTGGTTAAAGCGTTGGACTTTTCAATCTGAGGGACCCGGGTTCGAATCACGGTAACGGCGCCTGGTGGGGGTAAAGGGTGGAGATTTTTCCCGATCTCCCAGGTCAACATATGTGCAGACCTGCCTAGTGCCTGAACCCCATTTGTGTGAATACGCACGCAGAAGATCAAATACGCATGTTGAAGATCCTGCAGCCCATGTCAGCGTTCGGACGGTGGGTTATGGAGACACGAAATTATCCAGATTGCATGAACCAAGACAGAGTCATCGGCAAGTCGATGTTGGACGTGTAACGGAAAGAAGAAGAAGAAGAAAGTGGTGACACCTTGTCTCTGGTGTCACAAGCTTCAAGAGGGCGTCGCGACAAGCACTTGTTAAAGGTCCCCCCCACGCCGCCTCCACCCCCCAAACCCCCTAAAAAACTTAAGGGAGCCCCTCTAATTGGTCAGCTCCTGTCAAATCCAATTTTCCACCAGAGAATGGATGACTCACCCCGCCCCCGCCCCTCCCCCGAAGACAGGGGTCTCACTTTCTCAGGGAAAATGTTGGCGCTGACAGAACTGGACCGGGTACACATGTAGTGGTCCAGGTGAAAATGGGGAGCCATGGACTGAGTGGTAGGGGTTGTCTAGCGTGACATGGGGGGGGGGGGCTTGGGGTGAGATGGGAGGGGGGTGGGTGGAGGGAGGGAGAGAGACAGAGAGAGAGAGGGGTAAGAGAGAAAGACAGAGAGAGAGAGAGAGGGGGGGGGAGGGGTTAGGGGAAAATTGGAGGAAGAATGAAAACAGAGGAGGGGGGGGGGGGGGTAAGAGAGAGAGGGTGTCAGTGAGGAAAAAAAAGATGGAAAAGGAAAACAGAGAGAGAGAGAGAGAGGGCGATAGATATAGGAAGGAAGGAGGTGGGTAGTAGTACAGGTATTAGGCCGAGTCAGGTGAGAAAAGGGAAAATTGGGGGTGGGTGGTGTTGTGTGTGGGTGTGGGGGAACCCCTCGTGATCCCAGGGTGAGGTACAGTATAAAGGGGACGTTCACCTTCCTTCGTCGACACACACAGTGGACAGTTGGAGCGAATTTGTTAATGGAGTCTCCCCGTCGGACCGACGGACGAGTAGGCAGGCAGGCTTATCTGTCGGTGTGTGTCCTCATATGGGAGAAGAGGCCGATTCTGGATGCGCAGCACTTCCCCACAGGTGTTGCAAGGGAAAACGTCTCCAAGAATTTGTTAGGACGTTGATAAGGACTGTAACCGTGGGGTTATATGCATACAGCTTTCTGCAGTGAGTCCACCCAGCTTCTAGCGACATGCGATCCAGTGTTCGCCTTTCTGGTTCGGACTGCGGGGTCCTGGAGGTCTCATGGATATTATGGGTTGCTTTCTACCTCTGCACTGTCTTTTCATCCATCGCAAGCTGTCATCAACAAAATCTTGGCAGTATTCTGTCGTTTGTGTGTGTGACAACAGTTCACAACTCTTGTGACATCAGAATCTTGATGGTTTGAAAACTTCAGGTCGGTGACTAGTTGTGCTTTCCGGATTTACTTTGCACTGTTTTGGCCCGTTCCCGAGGTTATTTATTTATTTATTTATTTCCTTATTCATTTACATTTTGGAGGAAAACTTCGCCCTCAAACCATGATTTGTTTTTTCCCTCCCCCCCCCCTCTCTCCCTCCTTATGTATTTACACTCTACCTCTCTACCATCGGTCACTTTTTGGCATTGAATGCTGAAACCATATTTCGAGCAGGATAATAATATCTTTCTTTTTTTGGGGGGGGGGGAGGAGGGGGGGGGGGGCGTTTTGAATTTGATGTATGTGAACGGAACAGATTATAGTGTTCATAATTTTGTTTCATCGCAAACAGTTTGTTATTGTTCACCGTGATCACATCATAAAGTTGCTTCCCGACATTTCCAGTACCGCAGTCAATAGTCTGTGGTCTGTAAAATGTTTGACATGACCAGAGAGATGG
>NC_134881.1:13773756-13793756 GCF_041734735.1 Babylonia areolata
ACCTTCACAGTCTTTTTTGATTTGATTTATGCAATGGTAACTGAACTTTCTTCTCTATCTTTTTTTTTTCTCTCCCCCTGCCCTGTGTATTGTAAACTTAACTCTGCTGTGAGCATAGATCATGGTGATTGTCTGATCAGATTGCTTCTGTAAATAATGTCTTGTGAAACACTTGTTGAAATTTTGTATGCAATTTTTGAAATGAAATTGAGTAGTTCAACATTAATGATAGTTTTGGTTGTATTTTATGTTATAGTTGTTTTTTTTTTAATGGATAGATATGAATAATTCTTTATTTCTCTGTTTTTCATTGTAAGCAAAATAATATCTGCTTTGTATATACTTATCACTGCATTGCTGTGTTTTTGTTATTTTAGTTTTTTTTAACCATTGATTTTACAGAATTGCAATTAGATGGAAAAGAGCATGAATATACTATGTGTATGCAAGTGCCTGTGAGTGTGTGTGTTTGAATGTAACTGTATTCTTCTTCTTGCTATTACTGCTACTGCTACTGCTACTACTACTACTACTGCTACGAATTCTATGACTACGACTACTACTGATGCTGTTGCTTTAAACTGCTCACTGCAAATGGCAATTTGATTGATGATCTGTATGATTCTGAATGAAGAATGCGATGACTCTATAGAGAAACATTGTACATTTTATTCAAACAAGAACAGACATTTTTTTTAATTAATAAAATATTATTCATGTATGATTATTATTTGGACTTTGTGTTTGTGACTGCATGAGAATGTTTTGTATGTATGTATATATATCTATATATATCTATATATATATATATATATATATATAAATTGCACTGGCTCTTAGTGCTGCAGTCTTGGGGGCTAGTTGGCCTTTGGAAATCATCCCAACGCTGACTGTCCTAAAACCCTCTTGGTCGAGAGAGTGGGGATGTAACATGGGCAAGACACTCTCCACTATTCATATAGCGAGAGAGAGAGGAAAAGAGGGAGACTGTAAAAACAAGAAACCGAAAATGAAAAGAATACATACAACAACAACAACAAGAACACTAACACACACACACAACACACAGAGGCCACACACATGCACACACATAGACACCCTGACACAAACAAGCATTTGCACATACGCACATGCACGATTTTATGCCTTCACACATGCATACTAATAAATGGATAAATATGATGCTACTGACCAATATTGAATCAGTACCACATTAGAATTAGAAAATAGAAACGAGAAAGAAATTTATCATAATAAAAACATGAATTTCCACATTAGAATTAACATTTGTACAATGAATTAAACACCTTAGCGAAATATCAGCATAAAAAATTAGTAGTCTTTATTTTGTTAGAATGGTAAACATGCAAAAGGGGTGGGGGAGGGGAGAGGTGCAGAGAAGCATAGATGTATAAGGTTATGTACTCATCATACTCAAGCAGATATCATTTGAATCTGCCATTAGGATTTATTGGGAAAAAAAGATATATATATATATATATATGCATTTGATGAAACAAATAATATGTCTCTGAATGATTTTCATTTTGACATGGACAATGACAGTGACAATGAGTTTATTCCCATTAACTCTTTTGAGTCACAGAGAAACAAGGAAACATGACAATAACAGGATGACGGCCACAGAGGAAGAGCGAAGATATTTTAAACAGAAGAAACAAAAGGGGAGATAATACAAATGGGGGGAAAATTAAAGAAATAAAAGGCCAAATGTAATCATCAGTCTGATAAAAATGCAATAAGAATAGCGAAAGCAATACTCCATAGACAAATGCACAGGTCACAACTTAAATTTACAATGATTGTGAGTGAAGTGACATATTCGACTCTGTATCTGACTGGTTGAGCCTGAACTGGGAACTGAGGGGAAAGCTGGAAAATGTGGTTGGAGAAGGGAAACAACCCTAGTTTCACACAATGTGAACATTTGGTAGATTTCTTTCCCTTTGAATATACCTCCTTGGAAACTCAAGCGGAAACTGCCGTCTGATAAGATGCTAAAACAGCAACAGTTAGTTAATTAATTCATCAAGACAGTTCTTTTATTTATCTGTTGATCTATAAAAGGTTCGGTCACGAGGATACTCTTTAGATCATTACAAGAAATGAGAGATTTTCATGGCACTGCAGTTCGGAAAACAAATAACTATTACAGTGATGCCGGCAAGTCTCTCTTGGCACCACAAAAGAACAGACGACGCAGACTTCTTTTTCCACTATGGTGGATCTCATCAGTGAAAACATGACGAAGTCAAAGCAACAAAACAGCGACAGCAACTGCCCGGAACACGCACTGTTGCAGAGTTCCCGATTTCGAATATGCGGAGTTCAGTGAACTACGACGATAACTTGAAGTGACAAGGTGACAGTGACCAGTAATTGCTGGTGGGCCGGCAACTGCATTAACTCACTCAGTACGGCCAGTCCTCTCTTCTCCTCTACACAGACCCCTCGGATGTCCAGTGGGTGTCTGAATGACGCAACCTTTAGCTTCCGTCGTCAGAATTGTGGTATTCTTTGTCAACATTCACCTCTTCAGTATAAGAGCCTTCCGCTTGCAATATTTTGATGATGGTAATTGGGGTGAAACGCTGTTAACGTCGTCTCTTTCGCCGTTCGTATGGAGAGAGTTAACAACGATGAAAACGAGAACAGCAATACAACTGATAAAACATGCAGACGCGGGCGCGGGCGGACACTGACACACTGACGCACACCGGCACACACACACTGGCCGCTGACAATCTAGATGATATCTTCTTGCCGCGTTGTTTACAACTAATATCATCATCTTAGATGAACAGACTATAAATAAACAAACGAACTTGTTTTCAACTATGCATCATAAACACACTGAGTCCTATCGATGTGTGGGTAGTGTATGGCCCTGAAGAATTGTGGCCTTCCACCGGCCAGGCCTTGCCGAGAAGGTGGCGAGAGAATCTATATCGGGTTTCGGGACCAGTCCGCTGATCCCAAAGTCCGGCGACAGCCGGATTAATCTCACAAATGTTTTATATAAAAAAAAAAGGAAAGAAAGAAAGAAAAAGAAAAAAAATCCCTATTTCCTGGACTGCCCTTAAATCAGTGGTGGTCTGTGGAACGCACCAATCATTCGGATGAGACGATAAATTCTTACCAACGTCCTGTCTGGTGTGCAGTGCACTTCACAGAAAACACGGCATCAAAAACTGGGGTTGCCAAATTCTGGGAATTAAATTTTCTCTCTCTCTCTCTCTCTCTCTCTCTCTATCTATCTACACACACACACACACACACACACATATATATATATATATATATATACATACATAATGCAAGCGGGTGACTGAAACTTGACGGAATGACACAGGAAACGAATGATGAGCCGGCGCCAGACGCTCAGCCGTTGTCTCGGCTACCGAACTGAGGTAGGAAGCCTTTTGTGCAAATGACATCGCCGCTTAAGGCGCTATGAACTTCAGTGGTTACTGACCGAATATGGTGCTAAACCTAACAGACGACCGACGAGAGGAAGCTGAACGGCATAGAATCACGGACGTATATCGGTTATATGCACGGGTACAGCATACAAGTGATTGCCTTGAGGTAACACGTCGACGGGCGCCATAGCAGAATGGTTAAAGCGTTGGACTTTCGATCTGAGGGTCCCGGGTTCGAATCACGGTGACGGCGCCTGGTGGGTAACGGGTGGAGATTTTTACGATCTCCCAGGTCAACATAATTATGTGCAGACCTGCCAGTGCCTGAACCCCCTTTGTGTGTATACGCAAGCATAAGATCAAATACGCACGTTAAAGATCCTGTAATCCATGTCAGCGTTCGGTGGGTTATGGAAACAAGAACATACCCAGCATGCACACCCCCGAAAGCGGAGTTTGGCTGCCTACATGGCGGGGTAAAAACGGTCATACACGTAAAAAGCCCACTCGCGTATATACGAGTGAACGTGGGAGTTGAAGCCTACGAACGCAGAAGAAGAAGAAGAGGTAATACGTCCGCCTAGGAAGCAAGAGAATCTGAGAAGTCTGGTTCGAATCACGGCTCAACCGCCGATATTTTCTCCCCCTCCACTGACTAGACCTTGAGTGGTGGACTGGACGCTAGTCATTCGGATGAGACGATAAACCGAGGTCCTGTGTGCAGCATGCACTTAGCGCACGGCAACAGAAGGGCTGTTCCTGGCAAAAATTATGTAGAAAAATCCACTTCAAAAAGAAAAACAAATAAAACTGCACACAGGAAAAATACACACACACACACAAAAAGAAAGAAAAAGGATGGCGCTGTAGTGTAGTGACGCTTTCTCCATGGGGAGAGCAACCTGAAGTTCACACAGAGAAATGTGTTGTGACAAAAAGAGAAATACAAATACAAATGTTTGTGTGTGTGCATTATGCTCAACTGACTCTGTAGAGGTTCATTAAGAGGTTGATTATTAAGATGTCTTCTTTTAGTGCATATACTGACATGATTGTTTTATTTATTCGTCTTTAATTCCACGTAAAAAAAAAAGAAGATAAAACTGATTGATCTCCCATCGTAACAGTATTAGTTTGACTTGATCTTCAGGGGATTTTCCGTGTCATGTGAATAAAATTCGTGCTTAGTAAAGTAAGGGAGCTCACTCAGGTTATAAGCAAATGCAAAAGTTAGCTAGATTTATTTCCCTTCGTTCATTCGTTCTGTGTGGCGAACATAATCACGAAAGTTGGACCAAACATGGTAACATTGATGAGAAAATTTAATTCGAACAAAAAAGAAAAACCCCCAAAACACAATCAGAATGAAAGAAGAAGAAGAAGAAGGAGAAGAACAAAAAGAAACGGGGTATGCAAAGAATCAATCAAATGAATAAGAGTGTGTCAGCTGTCTCACTGATCAGTATCAGTAGCTCAAGGCGTCACTGGTTCGGTCAAATCCATATACGCTGCACCACATCTGCCAAGCAGATGCCTGACCAGCAGCGTAACCCAACGCGTTTAGTCAGGCTTTGAAAAAAAAGAAAAAAAAAAGGAGAATTATAATAATAACAGTAAATGAAAATAAAATAAAAAGACAATAATGATGATAAAAAAGCAAATAAATATAAAACATACAGACACACATTCACACACACATGCATAACAGATATGCAACAAACATGCACTTTCACAGATATAAATGCACAAACAAATACACATAAACGTACACGAGCCCCAACACACACACAAATTACCCTGCCCACCCCCCCCTTTCCCACCACCCCCTCCTCCACACACTCATTCCTAGGCTACGTATCGCAGCTTCCACGGCACACACACACACACACACACACTTACTCGTACAAGCACACACACATATGCCCATATTCCCCACCCCCACCCCCATATATACAAATATATATTTGCACACCTGCACGTTCCAATATAGTTCCGTTGCTCGCACAGTGCAGACATGCATACACACACACCTCATCCTCTACACACACACACACACACTCACACACGCACGCACACACACATGCACGTGCACAGAGCTCTCCTCTGTGACACGTGTACACTTACACACTCCCGAACGCACACACGCACACAAACATACGCACAGAGGCTGCCACTGATTGGTCGCAAGAGGGGTGGGAAAAGATCTCTGATGCCACGAACGTGGCGTCTAGTGTGTTGCTCAGTCTATTGTATTTGGAAAAGCCCACAGGGACTCTGCTCCGTTTTGAAGAAATTTGCGCAATGTTGGTTTGGAAGTGATGCCGATATTCGTTTGATCTGCAAAGCATCGTGCTCTACCTTTCATGCTAGACTTACGGCCGCTCCCTCTCTCTACCTTTATTTCTTTGAGGCGATCGATGGTAAGATGTCCTTGTACCTGTTCTTTTTGGTAACTGAATATAAAAATTATGTATACATACAGCCGGAATTAGTCCACTAAGCATCAGTACAATTATACACTGAGAAGAGTAGCATATACTGATATGTCATTTTTGTCTGTGTGAGTGAGGGGACTAAGGGGTACGTGCCCACTCCTCTGTGTGTGTGTGTGTGTGTGTGTGTGTGTGTGTGTGTGTGTGTTGTTTACCGTCTTTAGTTTTGTTTGCAGTTTTGTTGCTGTCGTTGTCTTTTGATTCTTAACTATTTATTCATCTATTTATTTATTTATATATTTATTTATCTGTTTAATCATTCTATAAAAGAGATCGAGATGCATATAACTGACGCCACACACACAATTAAAACAGAACAAAAACAAAACACACTCAACCAATTCCTCAGAATTAAATTCCTGTTGCCTTTGCCTGGGAAAGCACGCCGCAATGCTGTGCGTGTCACCTACCTATTGATACCGCTGAAAAAGCTGAAAGACATAATTCTGTTGACTACTGCTTTTACCTGCCTCTAGTTACCCTTACCTGATCCGATCCCACAAAGGTTCAGCAAACCAAAATGGTGGCGAGCGAAGCCAGATAAGGGAAGTAACAGTAAAATACTTTCCTTCACAATCATGAAGGTTGCCTCCCTTGGATTGATTTTACCCCTGGCAGAGACGTTCGCAAGGGGAGTTGTTGGCATTATTTATTGTATTTGTGTTTGTATTTGCATTTACATTTGTATTTATCTTTTTTGTCACAACAGATTTCTCTGTGTAAAATTCAGGAGAGCTCGTCGCTACACTGAGCGCGCCACCCATTTTTTTGTGTTTTTTTTTTTTCCTGCGTGCAGTGTTATTTGTTTTTGCTATCAAAGTGTATTTTTCTACTGAATTTTGCCAGGAACAACCCTTTTGTTGCCGTGGGTTCTTTTACGTGCGCTAAAGTGCATGCTGCACACGGGACCTCGGTTTATCGTCTCATCCGAATGACTAGCGTCCAGACCACCACTCAAGGTTTAGTGGAGGGGAAGAAAATACTGGAGACTGATATGAGCCGTGATTCGACGGAACCCGTCGCGACGCTCAGATTCTCTCGCTTCCTGGGCGGAGGCGTTACCTCTAGGCCATCACTCCACGGTTAGCTATTCTACCAGTGAAATAAGGCCTCCAGTCGCTTTTCCTACACAGACCCCTTTTTCAGTATCACAATTAAAAGGGTGGCGCTGCACTGTGGCGATACGCCCGGCCTGTCTTGGAGGAGAACAGCTTGACTTTTCACACAGAGAAATCTGTGGAGTGATGGCCTAGAGGTAACGCGTGGAGTGATGGCCTAGAGGTAACGCGTGGAGTGATGACCTAGAGGTAACGCGTGGAGTGATGGCCTAGAGGTAACGCGTGGAGTGATGGCCTAGAGGTAACGCGTGGAGTGATGGCCTAGAGGTAACGCGTCCGCCTAGGAAGCGAGAGAATCTGAGCGCGCTGGTTCGAATCACCGGTGGCTCAGTCGCCTTACATCATCCAGTTGACTATAAACATGCCTTAAAAAATACATCAACCACTATCTGACAATGGAAAACATCCAGTGTGTTCATATTAATGAAAAAGCATAACATGTTTTGTATACATCATGTGCAAAGGTATCAAACATTCATGTCAAAGATTTCGGCCGGAATCCATGTCAACGTTCGGAGTTTCAGTTTCAAGAAGGTGTCAAATTGTGTGGACTAATCCATATACGCTACACCACATCTGCGTAAGAAAAAGGGAGGGGTGGGAGGCTGCGGGGGATAGCAGATGCCTTACGGACACATAACCCTAACGCGCTGCTCCTGCCTTTAGAGGCTACCCTAGGTTTATGGAAACCATTATGGTTTGGTGGACTATTGACCCAACCCGAAGATTGGAATATGTCCGCCTGAAAGGTGGGGGTAAGAACAGTCATGCTAAACATTATGGTTTAAAAACTCGCTGGCTGAAATGGCTAAACATGATAATTGCAGCCCACGAACGCTCCATGAGAGGTCCCATTTTAGACGCAATTACCTAGAACAGGCGAGCAACGACATTCACAAACACACACACACACACACACACACACACACACACACACACACACACACACACACACACACACACACACACACACACACACAAAAGAAAAACCGAAAAAAAAAGAAGAAAAAAAAAGGGGGCAAAATTGACCATCGTTCAGTTCATTAAAGCCTGAAGCACATACATTTCAACATTTTGAGTTGGAATCTTGCCCCACTCCCCCCCCCACCCACCCCAACACTCTTGTTGCCCACTTCAATGGGGTGTCGTTCTGGTGGTGTCAGTGTATTGGACAGGTTGTTCCCAACCATCCATCCATCTCTCCCCTCCGGCCCAGTGACCTGGGATGATCACCCCCGTGTGCCGTTTCACCCGAGACGAGTGTCGACGTTGAACGTTAACCCTCCCACTGTCCCTCCATGTTACCCTCCCTGGGCTTTATTACCCAGTGACGGGTGCAACAGCCGAATGGTTAAAGCGCTGGACTTTCAATCTGAGGGTACTGGGTTCGAATCTCGGTGCACCTGGTGGGTAAATGGTGGAGATTTTTTCTAGATCTCCCAGGTCAACATATGTTCAGACCTGCTAGTGCCTGAACCCCCTTCGTGTGCATGCGCAAGCAGAAGATCAAATACGCACGTTAAAGATCCTGTAATCCATGTCAGCGTTTGATGGGTTATGGAAACAAGAATATACCCAGCATGCACACCTCCGAATACGGAGTATGGCTGCCTACATGGCGGGGTAAATAAATAAAAACGGTCATACACGTAAAATGTTACATGTCTGAGTGTGTATGCGTGTGCGTCTGAAATCTGATTGAATGACACAGGAAACGAATGATGAGAGCCCAGTGGCAGCCGTCAGTCGGCTCTACCCAGGTAGGCAGCCTGTGGTGCAAATGTCCCCGAGTATGTAAAGCGCTTAGAGCTTGGTCTCTGACCGAGGATAGGCGCTATATAAGTATCCACATCAATCAATCAATATGGGTGGATGTTAACCCTCCCACTGTCCCTCCATGTGACCCTCACTGGGCCTTATCACCCGACATGGCTGGACGTAACCCTCCCACCTTTCCTCCATGTGACCCTCACTGGGCCTTATCACCCGACATGGCTGGACGCTAACCCTCCCACCTTTCCTCCATGTGACCCTCACTGGGCCTTATCACCCGACATGGCTGGACGATAACCCTCCCACCTTTCCTCCATGTGACCCTCACTGGGCCTTATCACCCGACATGGCTGGACGTAACACTCCCACTGTCCCCCCGTGTTACCCTCTGTGGGCCTTATCACCCGACATGTGTGGACGCTAACCCTCCCACTGTCCCTCCATATTACCCTCCCTGGGGAGTGCCTGGGTTTGTTCCAATGTGCCTTTTATTTACCTGTGTGCCAGCTGAATCGGTAGCATAAGCAGCACTGACTTGAAGTTGTGTACCTTGTGAATGGAGAGAGTTACCACTCTTTACTATTTGTTAATCATTTCATCTCCTGGCCTCATTACTTGTTAATTTACCCTCCCTGGGCCTTATCACCCGACATGGGTGGACGTTAACCCCCCCACTGTTCCTCTATGTGACCCCCTTCGTCGGCACCATCACCTAAGGGGTGTGTGGACGTGACAACCCGAAGGTCTCTCACCCAGCCCACCAGCCACTCCCTCACACACACCGATCAATCCAGGCATCGTCCTGCAGCCTACGCCATCAAATCTTCCGCGTCACTTTCGCTCAGCCCGTCACCCAGGGGAGGCTAATGGAGCGTGACGACTCCGCGCCGCAATGAAACGGCAAGATGCCCAGTTCCTGCTGGCTGCGTGGCAGGCCCAATGGTCGCCTGGAGAGGAATCTCTCCCCGGGAGTTCAACGTGGAGGGGGCGGTCACTTGGTGCCAGAGGAAGGAAGGAAGGGGAGGGAATGGGAGGAAAGCTGTCAGAGGTATTGGTCGTCATTTGTCCTCAATCAGGGGTGTGTGGGGAGTGAACGATCTGGAACCACCGTCTGACTGTAGAAGTGAGGATCTGCAGGAATGAGTCCGTGAAAAATTATGACATGTCCCTGACGTCCCGAACTGTTCGAGAGAAATAATTATTTTCTCTCTCTCTCTCTCTCTCTCTCTCTCTCTCTCTCTCTGTATGTGTGCATGCATTCACGTGAGCGATAGGAACAGTATCAAATCCTCTTTGGCGACCAGGACACACACACACACACACTCTCTGTGTGTGTGTGTGTGTGTGTGTGTGTGTGTTGTGTTGTGTTATCCCTTTCCAAAATTAGTTCAAAATACAATACAAATTTCAAAACAGTGTCTTTAATTTCAGACAAATCTTGATTTCGTAAATCAGGCCTATGGACTGGAGGAAGGGCGGATCTATCTATCCCACATCTGGAGAAATAGGAGTGTGGAATACATAAAAATAATGTACTTTCACAAGTTTTCTCCAAGGAATGAGTGGCCGTAGGGTATGGGATGGTGTGTGTGTGTGTGTAGGATGTACAGTCTACACCAAGTCATGCAGTGATGAACTTTTCTTGCAGGAAGCTGCTGTGTACCTCTGCTTCAGACTGGGTTGTATTATGTCACAGTCTTTTTGGTGAAGTTTTCCCCGTAGAAAGCTATCACTCTATTGCAGATATGTATTGTAGAATTCTAATCGCCTTTTGGTTTGTTTGTTTGTTTGTTTTTTTGTTGTTGTTTTTTTTGCAGGAAGTCATGCCACTTTGCTGGAAAATGAGTTACAGATATAGCTATAACAACTAATTCAAGTTCTTTTTTTTTTTTTTTTAAATAAAGGTATGTATGTCTGCTTCAAAACGAATTACACATCAGATTATTTGTTACAGCTTTCTAATCGATGTTTTGTTTTCTGCAAAAAAGCTGTGTAACTCTACTTTAAAATGAATTGTACACGCGTGAAATAGTTATGTAATCATCGAAGTTTTATTTCTTCGGCAAGAAGATGTGCAATGCATGATTATAGATGCAATAGCTTACCCTCGCGGAAAGTAAACTATGTTTCTCACGGCCAGGTAACTCATTGTAGGAAATGCTCTTTGCTACAGAAGCTGAATCCATGGTGCGGAGAGAGAGAGAGAGCGACAGAGAGAGAGAGAGAAAGAGAGATTCAGATTCAGATTCAGATTATTTATTCATTAATAGGCCTAGGCCCCTTATGAAGGAGTAAATGACAATATAAGTAATAACAAACAAAATGAAAATATATAACCAACCATAATAAGTACACATATTACATAAACGCTGCAATGAAGTACAGCATCTTAAGATGTCACGATATCCCGAAATTTAAATGCCTGGTGTAAAAACAGTGCCAGATTCCATATATCAGCATGTCTCGTGGATGACAATAATAAACTCAGTTTGAATAAACATGGCTGTCGACAATACTTAGGTGGTATATATTTGAGAGAAAGAGAGAGAGAGAGAGAGAGAGAGAGAGAGAGAGAGAGAGACAGACAGACAGACAGACAGACAGACAGACAGACAGACACAGAGACAGAGACACAGAGAGAAAGAAAGAGAGAGACAGAGACAGAAAGACGGAGACATACACAGAGACGGAGAGACAGAGAGAAACAGAGACACAGACAGACAGACAGACAGACAGAGAGAGATGTGCAGGCACAGAGAGAGAGAGAACTGACTGACACTGATCACGCCTCATGAAAAAGCACGCACTATCAGAACCTAACCGGACGACTAAAAAGTCAGACGATAAACCAGCTCAGCGCCACCACCACCACTATACTAACCACGCTGTATAAACCATCTCTTTCGCGGCAGCCTCCCGGGCTCTTGTCGTCGGCTTGACGATAATTGGGCGTGATGATTTTATTGCCCATGGCCCGGTCCTCACACCAGTCCGGCCATGGGCAGTAACTGCCGCCCTGAGAGTTTGGGAGTTTCGCTTCAGAGTTGCTTCCGTTGTGAGTGACAAGGGAGGTAAGGCCCAGCCTCGCGTCACGTGGCACTGATTAATTTTGAATGGGATCCAGGTCGCTGTGACCTCATGTCCACAATGGTCGGTGTCAATAACCTGGGAGATGCTGTTCTTTCTGACATTGAATATTAAGATTTGTTAATATCCCAACAATATGGCGAATCATTCATTTATACAAACAAACACCCCCCCATCCCCGAAAAAAGAAAACGGAAAAAAAAGAAAAAAAGAAAGAAAAAAGTGAACTGATCGATTTTTATTTCACGCCACTTAAGGCAGTACCTTCTCGCAGATTTCAACTTATTATATTCTGTGCACATGAATCCTAAAATCGATATTACACCTGATACACCTTCTGAATATGTATGTATCATAACGGTGAAAGTTTCACATACACGCTAAAAAAAAAATCTACTAGTGATAATTCAGAACATCAATCAGAAAGATAAATATGAAAGTTTGCCCTTGTGAAGTTTACCAGAAATGATCTAGAGAACCTAATCATTTGAATGAATCAGTCATGACATGGCATGACTTATCCTGTCATCCCAGCAATAAACCTGAAGAAAACAGAAGCCAGATATGATACTGGAACTAATCTGAAAGATTTCTTGAGTCACATTTTCCAGTGAAACACAAGAGAACGCAGTCACCCGATCTGACACAAGTAATTCAGATCAAGGGGTATCTTTGTCTGGTTTGGAAATCACTCACTCACTCACTAATTCCCTCGACCGCTGGGGTCGTTGGGAGGACATGAGGAAGATGTCATAGCTCGCCACGCCGTTCTGTTGGCAGCCTGCCAGGGTCTAATGCACCAATCGAGCCTGACCGTAGGCTGGCATCGTCATTTTGGTCCGTTCCTTGACGTTGTCGGACCAGCTCTTTCTGTGCCGCTCCCGTCTGCACCCTCCCTCTACAGTCCCTTGCAGGGTGGTTTTGGAGAGGGTGTTGTCGTATGACGTGACCAAACCATGCCATCTTCCGTCGTTTGACAGTCGCCAGCAGTGGTTCTTGGGGCCCAACAAGGTTGCTGACCAGGTTTGGAAATATCCTCAACCAAATGTGCTTGTGGTTTCGAATTCAAAACAACACGAAAAAAACCCCATTTTGTAATCTGAAAGGGGAAAAGTTACTTCTTCTTCTTCGTTCGTGGGCTGCAACTCCCACGTTCACTCGTATGTACACGAGTGGGCTTTTGCGTGTATGACCGTTTTTACCCAGCCATGTAGGCGGCCATACACCGTTTTTGGGGGTGTGCATACTGGGTATGTTCTTGTTTCTGTAACCCACCGAACTCTGACATGGATTACAAGATCTTTAACGTGCGTATTTGATCTTCTGCTTGCGCATACACACGAAGGGGGTACAGGCACAAGCAGTTCTGCAAATATGTTGTCACCTGGGAGATGGGGAAAAAAAATTCTCCACACTTTACTCACCAAGGCGTCGTTACCGAGATTCGAACCCGGGACCCTCAGATTGAACGTCCAACGTTTTAACCACTCGGCTATTGCGCCTGTCGGAAAAAGTTAAAAATGTTCTGGATTACGAGAAGAAAGAAAGAAGTGTGAACATTGAGGAAAGAGACAGGAGTGACAGGACATCTCTGGACAGCGGGCTACATAGAAAGATATGAATGGGAGTCTGGAGCCCAAAGTGGAGAGACAGAGAGAGAGAGAGGGAGAGAGAGAGGGGGGAGAGAGAGAGAGAGAGGGAGAGAGAGAGAGGGAGAGACAGAGAGAGAGAAGGAGGGAGAGAGAGAGAGAAAGGGGGAGGGAGAGAGAGGGAGAGAGAGAGGGAGAAAGAGAGAGAGAGGGAGAGAGAGAGAGAGAGGGAGTGAGAGAGAAAGAGAGGGGGAGAGAGAGAGAGGGGAGAGAGAGAGAGAGAGCGAGGGAGAGGGAGAGAGAGTGAGAGAGAGAGGGAGTGAGAGGGAGAGAGAGAGAGAGAGGGAGAAAGGAGAGAGAGAGGGAGTGAGAGGGAGAGAGAGAGGGAGAGAGAGAGAGAGGGAGAAAGGGAGAGAGAGAGGGAGTGAGAGGGAGAGAGAGAGGAGTGAGAGAGAGGGAGAGAGGGAGAGAGAGAGGGAGAGAGAGAGAGAGAGGGAGTGAGAGAGAGGGAGTGAGAGGGAGAGAGAGAGAGAGGAGAGAGGGAGTGAGAGAGAGAGGGAGAAAGGGAGAGAGAGAGAGAGAGGGGGGAGTGAGAGGGAGAGAGAGAGAGAGGAGAGAGGGAGAGAGAGAGAGGGAGTGAGAGAGAGAGAGAGAGAGGGAGAGAGAGAGAGGGAGGGAGAGAGAGAGAGGGGGGAGTGAGAGAGAGAGAGGGAGAAAGAGAGGGGGAGTGAGAGAGAGGGAGGGAGGGAGTGAGAGAGAGAGAGGGAGGGAGAGAGAGGGAGAGAGAGAGAGAGAGAGAGAGAGTGAGAGAGAGAGAGAGAGAGGGAGAGTGAGAGAGAGGGAGAGGGAGAGAGAGAGAGAGAGAGAGAGAGAGAGAGAGAGAGAGAGAGAGAGAGAGAACGGAACGGAATGGTCTCTTCACATAATTACAGGCCTCAGCCCCACATGAAGGGGTTGATATGAACATTATGCGACTCAATAAGACAACGCAAGCAAACAAGCATACAAGCAGATAACAATGCATGATTATATTCATTTCACAAAGTGAGAGAGAGAGAGAGAGAGAGAGAGAGAGAGAGAGAGAGAGAGAGAATGAGAACGAGCGAGAGAGATAGAGCGAGAGAGAGAGAGCGTTGTCTGTGTGTAATGGGCGTATCATTTCCCTGGTCAAGCTGGCATCTGATGTAATTGACCGCACGGTGACTGAACGACAGACAGATGCCACTTCTGTTTGACAGTTACCGCCGTCAAGGGAGATGATTCGGGATGGGAGACAACTCCGTTCTACTTCCGTTTGGTGTCGGTCACACAGACATGAATCAATTTAGAAAACATTCGGTGGTGGTGGTGGTGGTGAAACGCATTCGCTAGTGCCATGGACACAGGCGCGCACGCACATGCAAGCAGCTTCTACACGCACATACGCGTGCGCATGCACACACACACGCACGTACACACTCACTGACAGACAGACAGACACACATACACACAGACACACATACACACACACACACTCAGACAGACACACACACACACATAGAGAGAGACAGACAGACACACACATACATACATACACACACAGACACACACACAGACACAGACACACACAGACAGACACACAGACAGACAGACACACACAGACACACACACACACACACACACACACACACACATTCGCATTGTTTTACTGAGCATATTTCATGTGGTGCAGTATGTATAGATCAGTCAGCACACTTTGACACCTGATTGAAACTGACATTGAAACTGAAACTCATTCATTCTTTCGTTGGTTCGTTTCATCGTTCATTCATTCTTGTTTCATAATAATAATAATAATAATGGTATTTATATAGCGCTGAATCTTGTGCAGAGACAAATCAAAGCGTTTCTGGTAGAAACTGACATTGAAACTGAAACTCATTCATTCATTCGTTGGTTCGTTCCATCGTTCATTCATTCTTGTTTCATGATAATAATAATGGTATTTATATAGCGCTGAATCTTGTGCAGAGACAAATCCAAGCGTTTCTCGTAGAAACTGACATTGAAACTGAAACTCATTCATTCATTTATCCTTTTTTTCTGGTTTTTGTATTTGTATTTGCATTTGCATCTATCTGTATTTGTATTTCTTTTTATCACAACAGATTTCTCTGTGTGAAATTCGGGCTGCTCTCACCAGGGAGAGCGCGTCGCTATACTACAGCGTCACCTTTGTTTTGTATTTTTTTCCTGCGTGCAGTTTGTTTTTCCTGTCGAAGTTGATTTTTCTACAGAATTTTGCCAGGAACAACCCTTTTGTTGCCGTGAGTTCTTTTACGTGCGCTAAGTACATGCTGCACACGGGACCTCGGTTTATCGTCTCATCCGAATGAGTAGCGTCCAGACCACCACTCAAGGTCTAGTGGAGGGGGAGAAAATATCGGCGGCTGAGCCGTGATTCGAACCAGCGCGCTCAGATTTTCTCGCCTTCCTAGGCAGACGCGTTACCTCTAGGCCATCACTTCACTGAAACTGACATTGAAATTGAAAATCATCCATTCATTCATGTTTCTGGTAGAAACTGACATTGCAACTGAGACTCGTTCGTTCTTCATTCTCGTTTCTGGTTGAGCGAGAGATGTCTGATACATGGTGGTAGTCTCGGGAATGGGGGATCATGGAACGGCAGAAAGGTGGGATCAACTGGGGATGGAGTGAAGGGGGTTGGGGTGGGGGGGTCAGGGGGAAGGAGAGAGGGAACGAAGGGGTGGACAGAAAAGGAAAAGAACATTGAACACTGAAATATTTTAACTCACTCAGTACGGCCAGTCCTCTCTTCTCCTCTGCACAGACCCCTCGGATGTCCAGTGGGTGTCTCAATGACCCAGCCTTTAGCTTCCGTCGTCAGAATTGTGGTATTCTTTGTCAACATTCACGTCTTCAGTATAAGAACCTTCCGCTTGCAATATTTTGATGATGGTAATTGGGGTGAAACGCTGTTAACGTCGTCTCTTTCGCCGTTCGTATGGAAAGAGTTAATGAATAGGCCATTGGCCCCATGTCAATGAGGCCGTTCTACACGTGGCAGTATCTACACCCTGTGGAAGTGTGAGCGTCGGTAGGCGAGAGAGTGGGGAAGGGACTGCACAACTCCTCTTCACACACACAAAAAAAGTCACCTGTGCTGGTCAGGCAACCAGGTTAATGTCGGAACACACCGACAGATAAGCCTGCCTGCCTACTCATCCGTCGTTCCCACGGGAGACTCCATCATCGTCATCATAGGGGTGGTTACAAGTCCATGCAGAGGTACAACCCAAACATTTTACTGTTAGCAACGTACTTTCAAAGCCTTGTCAAGGAACACAGCCAAGCGTATGACCGATAATTTGTTTTCTCTGGCAAAAAAAAAGCAATGTCAGATTTAACAAAGATGGAGTAGTGTAGTACTTAGCGGGGATGTACAGAAAAGGAAGAGAGAGAGAGAGAGAGGGAGAGAAAGAGACAGAGAGGGAGAGAGAGAGGGAGAGAAAGAGAATGAGAGAGAGAGGGAGAGAGAGAGGGAGAGAGAGAGACAGAGAGGGAAAGAGAGAGAGAGAGAGAAAGAAAGAGAGAGAGAGAGAATGAGAGAGATAGAGAGCGAGAGAGAGAAAGAGAATGAGAGAGAGAGAGAGGGAGAGGGAGAGAAAGAAAGAAAGAGAGAGAGAGAATGAGAGAGAGAGGGAAAGAGAGAGAGGGAGAGAGAGAGGGGGAGAGGGAGAGAGAAAGAAAGAGAGAGAGAGGGAGAGAGAGATAAAGAAAGAAAGAGAGAGAGGGGGGAGAGAGAGGGAGAGGGAGAGAAAGAAAGAAAGAAAGAGAGAGGGAGAGAGAGAGAAAGAAAGAAAGAAAGAGAGAGAGAGAGAGAGAGAGAGAGAGAGAGACAGATTGACAGACAGACAGACAGATACACAAACAGAGCAGAGAGGAAGGAGGTGAAAGAGAGTTCAGTTACGAACCTCCCTGGTCCCAGGTTTGACCGCAGAGATTGATTTAAAACCAGCAGAGGCCATTTCTGTCAGAGTTAACGGTCATCAGGGGAACTGTTCGTTCACCCAGGGAAACAACTGCCCCACCAGACAGTCCGCTCGTGTCGGGTCCTGAGGACAAGGGGGGGATCAGTTCCAGACCTCCACTCTGCCAGGACTGAGCGGCTGTGGAACCACTACTACATGTGCGTTTAATTTCGCACAGGGCACAGTGCAGATTTTTAATTCTATCATTATTTCTTTTATTACATCATTTGATTCCCAAAAAGTCTGAATATTCAATTGTGGACATGCAAAAAGTATGTTCATAAGAAACAAGAAAAACAGTGAAGTATTCTATATCAATGTGATTTAGTGCAGCTTTTATGTTTTGGACAGGAAGGTTGAGCAAAGGGTATACCTATGTAGCTTTGTAATGGTCTGACGGTAAACCCCTCTAGCCTTCCTGCCACTGATAGATACTGAGAATACCGAAGCCATGTTTTTCATCTTTTAACTATTTCATTTACTGGACGACATATAACATTTAGTTTTCAAAAGTTCTCGTTGAGATCTGCTTTCTCTGCACATACATTCGCCTGTAGCAAAAATCCGGAACAATGGCCACTTGGTCAAAAGCTGATTGTACATGCCTCACCTTGTTGGAGAAACTTCTGGCACTGGGTTGCATGAGTGCTCGTAGCAGTGCAAGGTGAACTTTCCGAAATGTGTGGCATTAGCGTAAATGACTTTCTGAAATGTGTTGAATTACGTACAGAACTTTCTGAAAATGTGGAATAAGCGTACAGAACTTTCTGAAATGTATGGCATTAGCGTACAGAACTTTCTGAAACGTATGGAATTAGCGTACAGAACTTTCTGAAATGTATGGCATTAGCGTACAGAACTTTCTGAAACGTATGGAATTAGCGTACGGAACTTTCTGAAATTTGTGAAATTAGCGTGCAGAATTTTCTGAAATAATTCATGCGGAATTAGCGCACAAAACTTTCTAAAAAAAAAAAAATGTATGGCATTAGCATACAAGAACTTACTGAAATGTATGGCATTAGCGTCAGTACAAGGAATTTTCTGATCCAATCTTGACTCAAATGTGAAGCCGAAGTCTGCAAGCCGAAGCTGTATCAGTTTATGATGGATTTGACAGAACACTGATACCATGTTTATGTAAGTTTGTGCCTGCCTATGTGTGCGTATGTGTTAGGGTAGCTGTTAGATACACATGTATGTTAAAATGTATGTATGCAGCGTGTGTGTGTGTGTGTGTGTGTGTGTGTGTGTGTGTGTGTGTGTGTGTGTGTGTGTGTGTGTGTGTGGTCACATTTTGGAGTGTGTATGTAACATAGATATAATGTTTCATGTTAACAAAAGCGTTTTTGTAAAGCACCTAGAGCAGATTTCTGGATAGTGTGCTATATAAGTATCCATTATTATTATTATTATTATTACCATACCATACTCTCTCCCTCCGCTCAACCCCTGCTATCCACACCTCCCCTCCCTCCACCCCCTCCTCCCTCCTGTCTCTCATCGCCAACAAATGGCCGCCGGGGGTGCAGAAACGAACTCCAAACAAAAAGGGGAGGTAAAAAGCAATACGGGCTTATACCATTTTGCTCGGTTGGAAACATTCCTCGCAGAGAGAGAGAGAGAGAGAGAGAGAGAGAGGGAGGGAGAGAGAGAGGGAGGGAGAGAGAGAGAGAGAGAATAAAAGAAGGGGGAGGAAGGGGGAGGGGGCAAAGAGGAGAGAGGGAGAGAGAGAGAGAGAGAGAGAGAGAGAGGGAGGGAGAGAGAGAGAGAATAAAAGAAGGGGGAGGAAGGGGGAGGGGGCAAAGAGGAGAGAGGGAGAGAGAGAGAGAGAGGGGGGGGGGGGCACAGAGAAGAAGAAGAAGAAGAGAGAGAGAGAGACAGAGAGAGAGGGGGAGAAGAAGGGGGCACAGAGAAGAAGAAGAAGAAGAAAAAGAAGAAAGAAGAAGAAGAAGAAGAAGAAGAGAGAGAGAGAGAGAGAGAGAAGAAGGAGGTAGAGAGAGAGAGAGAATAGGGACAGAGAGAGAGAGAGAGAGAGAGAGAGAGAGAGAGAGAGAGAAGGGGGCACACACACACACACACATACACAGAGAGAGAGAGAGAGGAGGGCACACACACACAGAGAGAGAGAGAGAGAGAGAGAGAGAGAGAGAGAGAGAGAAGCTCCCCAATACAAACACGTGTCAGACAGAGATTGGCTGCAGATGCCGATTCATTTTGTGGCCGATGACAGACGCTCTTTATGCCCGTGTAGTGAGCGCTATGGACTTCACAGCCTCACATACTTTCTCCACCGGATAGGATAGGAGTCATGATAGATAGTCCTGCGAGTGCGTTGTACCGTGTGGTGAGTACTGTGGGTTTTTGTGTGTGTTTTTTTTGGGTTTTTTTGCTGACGAGACCTGGCAAAAAGATGGGAGTAGTGAGTAAGGTGCAGGTGGAGAATGTTGGCGAGGGGAAGAGT
>NC_134881.1:13811256-13813756 GCF_041734735.1 Babylonia areolata
TCAGGCATCTGCTTGGCAGATGTGGTGTAGCGTGTATGGACTTGTCCCAACGCAGCGACGCCTCCTTGAGCTACTGATACTGATCCAAATATATACACACGGGCTTGATACGTTAATACACAGACAGACAGACAGACATGCCACCAAAAATACCCATTGTTTTCTATGCACGTTCCTCTACACGTTCTTTTTTTCTTTTTTTTTTTTTACCATCATGCATTCAGACACTGCCACAGAAAAAAACAAACAAAAAAACTCTTCCTGGTGTTCGGCTGTGGCCTGCCGGATTGAAAGGGTTAATGCATGAGATTTAAAGGACATACTACGTGACATGAGTCATGCCATACCACGTTTACTGCTTGAACTGGGTACACCGCACACACACACACACAGTTTATATATATACTGTAGCGACGCACTCGTCCCAGCTGCCAGTCGCATCGCTTGGTTCTAACTTTTTGACAGTTACACGTGACTAAATGCCTACGTTGACCGAACTACGCAATTGGACAGTTCCATACTACACACAGTTAGTAGCGGGTTACGACCATACTAGGCTCTTCCGTCCGAGAAATGCAACTGGCTCCCGGGAGAGCAATTCGTACAGAGAAATCTTTTATGACAAAAAAAAAAATGATACTTTACAATACGATGCAATGCGAAACAATACGTGTGTATTTGAAAAAAAAAGAAGAAAAAAAAAAGAAAGTACGGTTACTTGGCGTTTACTACAACAAGAAAGAGAGTAAAGAAGTGGTTAGGGGGTATGGGGATGGAGGGAAACAGAGAGAGAGAGAGACAGAGACTGGCACGAAAAGAGAGACAGACAATTATAGAGACGAAAGAGACGGGGATGGACAGTAGTAGGGGACCAAACTGCTGATCGGCTGCTGACAAGAGTTTCCTCCCTTGCACCGGAACGTTTGAACGCTCCCAACCACTGCCAGCGAAAAGTTGCTCAGTGATCTTTATGTTCGTGATTCCAAGACAAGCACGGCCACAGAGACTTTTTAAGCTTAGAGCTGACAGACAGTCTCAGCCTATGTGGGGAAATGAGAGAGAGAGAGAGAGAGAGAGAGAGAGAGAGAGAGAGAGAGAGAGAGAGGGACAAAGACAGAGAGAGAGAGAGAAGGGGGCGGGGATGGGGTGGGGTGGAGGGAGGCGGGGGTGGGGGGGAGGGGTATGGATATAAGCTTACCCTGTTGTTAGTTGCTTTGGTGTTGCTATGAATGAAGACATTTAAAACAGACAGACAGACAGACAGACAGACACACACACACACACACACACACACACACACACAGATACGGAGACAGAAAAAGAGAGACAGACATAGAGATAGAAACACACACACACACACACACACACACACACACACACACACAGATACGGAGACAAAAAAAGAGAGACAGACATAGAGATAGAAACACACACACACACACACACACACACACACACACACACACACACACAGATACGGAGACAGAAAAAGAGAGACAGACATAGAGATAGAAACACACACACACACACACACACACACACACACACACACACACACACACACACACATATAATTATATATATATATATATATATATATAAATTATATAATCATATGTATATACGCGCACTCACGCACGCACACATGCACACAAACACAGACACACACACAGAGACACACACTCACACACGCGCGTGCGCGCGCACGCGCGCGTACATACACACACATACATACACACAAAGAGAATAACAGAGAAAGAAAACGGGAGATATATATTTAGAGAGAGAGAGAGAGAGAGAGAGACAGACAGACAGACAGACAGACAGACAGACAGAGAGACATAGACAGAGACAGAGACAGAGAGAGAGACAGACAGAGGAAAACACTAACAGAGAACTGAACTGAACTGAACTGAACTGAATTCATTTTATTCTCTGAAGATAACAGAGTATAAACAAGACAATGCTTTTTTTTTCATCCAACCCTCGAAGGGGAAACAATGAAATTAATTTAAACAAAGGAGGGAGGGGGTGGGTGGGGGGGGGGACTATCACATCAATGCAGAGCGCATATTATAATCACGCTTACATAAATGGTAATTTGGCATTTAACAACACCGCTACATAGATAGCGAAGAAAGAGAGGAGGAGGAAATTTAACTCACTCAGTACGGCCAGTCCTCTCTTCTCCTCTACACAGACCCCTCGGATGTCCAGTGGGTGTCTGAATGACCCAACCTTTAGCTTCCGTCGTCAGAATTGTGGTATTCTTTGTCAACATTCACCTCTTCAGTATAAGAGCTTTCCGCTGGCAATATTTTGATGGTGGTAATTGGGGTGAAACATTGTTAACGTCGTCTCTTTCGCCGTTCGTATGGAGAGAGTTAAGAGAGAGAGAGAGAGAGAGAGAGAGAGAGAGAGAGACGCTTTGACATTTTTTTGTCATTACCTGTAAGGGTCTATTGACATGGGGGTGACGGGGATTAATTCTTAAATCCCC
>NC_134881.1:13821256-13826256 GCF_041734735.1 Babylonia areolata
CCACCCCCCGCCCGCACCTCCGACCCCCGTACCTCCCCACCTTCCCCGTTCCCCCACTCTCCTACCTTCAGATTACCTGTGGCCACCTTCGTAACAAGCTGGCTGGTTATCTTTTAACGGGGATGTTTCGAACAGTTCCCCATTGTTTGGAAGACGATCATTCTCACACACATTAGCATGTCTCTCTCTCCCTCTCTCTCTCTCTCTCTCTCTCTCTCACACACACACACGCACAGGCACACACACACACAGAGGCACACACACACACACACACACACACACACACACACACACACACACAAAGGCACACACACACACGCGGGGAACTAGCTGAATGCGAAAAGCGATAATGATGTGATTGACACTGGTAGTTCTTGATCGTGAGAACGAAGAGGAAAGTCAGACTGGAAGGTGACTTTGTGGACAGTTTTGAAGTTCGGTGTCAAAGAGATGGGGGATGAACACAGAGAGAGAGAGAGAGAGAGAGAGAGAGAGAGAGAGACAGACAGACAGACAGACAGACAGACACACACACACACACACACACACACAGAGGGAGAGAGAGAGAGAAAGAAAGAGAGAGAGAGAGAGACAGAGAGACAGAGAGACAGACAGACAGAGACAGTGACACAGAGACAGAGAGACAGAGAGACACAGACAGAGAGAGTTATTGAAAAACTAACGATTTTGTCGCTATCATAACAAGCGCAAACACACACACACAGACACACACACACACACACAGAGGGAGAGAGAGAGAGAAAGAAAGAGAGAGAGAGACAGACAGACAGACAGAGACAGTGACACAGAGACAGAGAGACAGAGAGACACAGACAGAGAGAGTTATTGAAAAACTAACGATTTTGTCGCTATCATAACAAGCGCAAACACACACACACAGACACACACACACACACACACACACACACACACACACACACACACACACACACACAGAGTGAGATAGATAGATAGATAAACAGATAGATAGATAGATAGAGAGAGAGAGAGAGAGAGAGAGAGAGAGAGAGAGAGACAGAGACAGAGACAGAGACAGAGAGAGTTATTGATAAACTAACGATTTTGTCGCTGTCATGACAAGCGCAGACAACACACACACACACACACACACACACACACACACACACACACACACACACACACACACACACACACACACACACACACACACACACAGAGGCTATCCGTTAGAAAACAAACAAACAAACAAACAAACAACAACAACAACAAAACAAAAAGAAAGCAACAGAAGGTTCTCTGGCTTTATCAAAGCATCAGAATAAAGACTTCTTTCAGCAGGCAACAACTACTCCCACCACTGGCGAAATAATGCCCGTCCCTGTGCCATTGCCTGTGATAATAATAACAGTTGCCCAACTGTACCGGTTTCCGTCATAACAGACACCTCCGCCCCCCCCCCCCCCCCCCCCCCCACGCCCCCACAACGGTACAGGGCAAAACAGTGACACAGCAGACACTCCCGGCCAAACCGTTACAAAAGTCCCTTTATATGAATTATTATCATGTCGGAACAATGAGGATATTTCTTTTTTTTTTTTTTTTTTTCTTAACTCACTCAGTACGGCCAGTCCTCTCTTCTCCTCTACACAGACCCCTCGGATGTCCAGTGGGGTGTCTGAATGACCCAACCTTTAGCTTCCGTCGTCAGAATTGTGGTGTTCTTTGTCAATATTCACCTCTTCAGTATAAGAGCCTTCCACTTGCAATATTTTGATGGTGGTAATTGGGGTGAAACGCTGTTAACGTCGTCTCTTTCGCCGTTCGTATGGAAAGAGTTAAACAAGTTTAAAACTCTATCGGTATAAGGACAAGCCCACCGCTTTCCGTTTTTGAGGAAGTGTTGAGGAAGTCTGTTCCAATGTACCTCATATTTACTCCACGATTTCTCTCATTACTTTCTCTCATTACTAATTGCGAGAAATCGTGGCGGGTGGGGGGATGAGGGGGGTGGGGGTGGGGGTGAGAAATCGTGGGAAGTCCCCCTTATGTTTATATCAATCACGCAGTTGAGAGAAAACGTAGGAGGGGGAACGACCACGCCCCCCCCCCCCCCCACCCACCCACCCCCCCCCCCCCCTGCCTACCACGATTTCTCTCACTTTAAGAGAAATCGCAGGATTGCGAGAAATCGTGGGCTTACAACCCTTGCACTAGCTGAATCGGTAGCAAAAAGCAACATCATTGACTTGAAGTTGTGTACCTTGTGAATGGAGACAACAATGATGATAAATATGCAAATAAATGTAAAACATGAAGACACACATTCATACAGACACCCACACATGCATAACAGATATGCACCAAACACGCAGTTTCACAGATATGAAAGCACAGTCAAATACATATTAACGTACATGAGCTCCAACACACACACACACACACACACACACACACACACACAGACACACACACACACCACACACATTACCCTGCACCTCCTCTACCCCCCTCCTCCACACACTCATTTCTAGTCTATGTATCGCAGCTTCCACGGCACACACACACACACACACACACACACACACACACACACACACACAGATGAACACAGACATCATTGTTGTCTTATTTATTTATTTATTTATTATTATTATTATTTTATTATTATTTTCATTACTACTACCTTTTTTATATCATAATTATTATTTATTTATTTATGTAAGCTTATCTATCTATCTATATTTTTTTTTCTCAAGGCCTGACTAAGCGCGTTGGGTTACGCTGGTGGTCAGGCATCTGCTTGGCAGATGTGGTGTAGCGTATATGGATTTGTCCGAACGCAGTGACGCCTCCTTGAGCTACTGAAACTGAAACTGAAACTTGTGAATGGAGAAAGAGTTGCCACTCTTTACTGTTAAGTTTTATCCCAGTCATTGGTAACATGGCTGGAGCGATGGCCCAGTAGTAACGCGCCCAGCTAGGAAGTGAGCGTCCACAAGTTCGATTCCCACATGTACAGACTTGGTTTTTTTACTCCCTTCCCCTCCCCTGCCCTCCGACCTGGACCCCTTGGCTGGTGGTCTGGGTACTTGTCTTTCGGGTTAGATGACACTAATCGAGGTCCCATGTGCAGCATTCACGTAGAACCCACGGCAGCAAAAGGGTTTTCCCTGGCAAAATTCTAGAAGAAAAATTCTTCTGTGATAGTAAAACAAATACACTTGCTAACGAATAAAAAATATGTTAATCATATATATATATATATATACTGGCCACCCTACGCCCCCACTGCCCCTTCGCTCCAGCTGCCCCCACCGCCCCTTAAATGTAATGGGAGTTAAGATGGCGTGCAGGAAGGGGGTGGCAGTGTGTGGAATGCGAGTTGAGTTCTGTAATTATTTTGCATGCAGCATGTTTTTACCTGCCCAGTTTTACCTGACGTTTACTCACTGGTTGCTATTTAACCAGCCTGTAAAGCTTTCACTTCTGTACCCTTGCCTGAAGAAGCTGTTTTTACAGCGAAAATTTCCTGCCTTTTTTTTTTCTTTTTTTTTTTTTTAGAATACAAGTTTTAAAGACATGAAGAGCCTACTGTTGTTGATATTTGTTGTTGATACACACACACACACACACACACACACACACACACACACACACATACTATACACATATATATATATATATGTGTGTGTGTGTGTGTGTGTGTGTGTGTGTGTGTGTGGGAACGCACTCTTCCAGGGGAGAGTAGTCTGAATTTCACACAGAGATATCTGTCTTCAGTGACCAAAAAATATAGAATACCACAATAAAATACAGTTGGGAAAACAACTGAGTCTCCTTTCCCTGTCACTCACCCTTGCTGTACAGCCCCAGTTCAGCCAATTGAGTGTCGCCATAATGTAGCCAATATGGAGAAATTTTCTCGTCATACTTTTATCGAAACGCTTCAAACAAACAAAAAACAACAACAACAACAACAACAAAATTCTTTCATACTCTACTTTCAAAACACAGAGGAAATTACTTTGTTCGTGCCAACAATAACAACAAAACCAGAAGAAGAAGAAGAAAAAAATATAAATACTCTTCGACGAAGAATCCCACGATTTCTGTGTGTGTAAAAAAAAAAAAAAAAAGGGAAGATCGGTGGCAGGATCTATTTATGGATGTCGAAGAAAATCATGACGTTTAGAAAAATAAACAACTGAAAAAGTCTTTGTTTTGGCGCAAGGAAATTCTCTAGTAAAACCACTGATTCCTTTGCTACAGTTTAACCCCACCCTCCACCCCCTCACAGCCCCCCCCCCCACCTCCACCCGAAAAAGAAATCGTTCATGGTATATGGATTCATGTTAAGAACAAACAACAACACAAAGCATTTTTTTTTTCCTGAAGTTCTTTTCTTTCGAACATTCCTTTATAGCATCAAAGAAAAGACATTTCACTACATGTCACATGTTTGTCTGAGTGTGTGGGTGTGCGTGCCTGAAATCTGATTGAATGACACAGGAAACGAATGATGAGCGCCCAATGGCAGCCGTCAGTCGGCTCTTCCCAGGTAGGCAGCCTGTTGTGTAAATGACTCCGTGTTTGTAAAGCGCTTAGAGCTTGGTCTCCGACCGAAGATAGGCGCTATATAAGTATCCATATCAATCAATCAATCAATCAACAACCCCCTCCCCCCCCCCCCCCCTACGCCCAAACCCTTTCTCACCCTCCTTCTTTCCCACCATTGCTTGCACAAAGATTTACTGCGTACAGAACTTTCACAATGTCAAAAGAGAAACACCGTGGACAGACCAAAGAATTCAACGCGTGGTTTTTGCCATCGTCGTCAACCGGTTGGGTCATCATCAACTGTATATCGTTATTTCCTGCTCAGTTCGCTTATATATCTGGATTCTGTAGACATGGGGTCGACAGAGAGTCCACAGACACACAGACACACAGACAGACACAGACACACACAGACACAGACACACACACAGACACACAGACTCACACAGAGAGAGAGAGAC
>NC_134881.1:13828756-13831256 GCF_041734735.1 Babylonia areolata
AGAGAGAGAGAGAGAGAGAGAGAGAGAGAGAAGGTGAATGACCACACCACCTGTTTAGTTGGTATCACAGGCAGTCTGCATGCCATAGTCACACTCCCTTCCCCCAAACCCCTCCTCTTTTCGCACAAGTTTGTCTGTCTGTCTGTCTGTCTGTCTCCCTCTCTCACTCACGCTCTCTCTCTCTCTCAACTCCCTACACACACACACACACACACACACACACACACACGGGTTCAGACGAGACAAGGATGGGTTGGGTTAGGAGAGGGTGTGATAGATGTTTAACAAAAGAACGAACGGTCGGACACACACACACACACACACACACACACACACACACACACACGCACACACACACACACACACACACACACACACACACACACACACACACACACACACACACACGCACACACACACACACTTACCCACCAAATAAACCATTCCCTGCCTCCCATCCCTGCTTCTCATCAGTTGAAACTTTCTGGTTGGAGCTGATTGCCCGGGAGCGTGGCAGGTGTTTCATGATGTCTTGGACCAGACAGTGCCAGATGGGCAGCACTGACCTGCATACCGTTGTAATGGGTAGCCCCGAGTATGATGAGAGAGCCACAAAGAAGGAGCAGAGAGGTGGGGAGGAAGGGAACGAAAGAATGAATGAATTTTAATTATTTTATTTTCTGTGGGGGTACCAGAGTACGAGTAAGCATTTTTTTTTTCTCATTCGGCCCTCCAAAGAAGGGCCAAAAAAATGGCCCGGGAGAAAAAAAAAGGGAAAGAGAGAGAGAGAGAGAGGGGGGGAGGGGGAGGGGGAGAGGGGGATGAAGGGAAGAGGGTGGAAGCGGAAAAGGAAGCGACTGAATGGGAGAGAGACAGAGACAGAGACAGAGAGAGAGAGAGAGAGAGAGAGAGAGAGGGGGGGGGTGCTTCAGGGCAAAGAATGACAAGACACACGTAGACTGAGGTTGAGGTGGTTTATTGTCATTAATGCCATAACCCCTTAGAAGTGGGGGTGGCGAGGGAAGGGGGGCGGGCTTGGGGGGTGGGAGTGGGGTGGAGGGGGGGTATACAGTAGAATCCTCCAATGTCGCACATTCATCCTACTGCACACTGTGTCACACATTTCACTGCGTCTCTGGAATTAAGTTTTCAAGGTAACAAGCGAACTCTTTTGACCAATCTTTTCACTTGTTGATGAAATTAAATAAACAAGTCCGTTCTATAGAGAGGAGCAAGGGTGCTGAAAGTATTTATTAACTGGGGATGAACTCTTCTCTCCATGATCTCGCTGAGACAGAGACACGGAACGATGAGGGAGAAAGTCATATGTACATGGAGAGATGGAGACAAACAGCAGGCAGACAGACTGACAGACAGAAACTTGTGCGAAAAGAGAAGGGGGTTGGGGGGTGGGGGTGGGGGTGGGGGTAGGTGTGTGTGACTGTGGCATGCAGACTGCCTGTGGTACCAGCTAAACAGGTGGTTTGGTCATTAACATTCTCTCTCTCCCTCTCTCTCCTCTCTCTGTGTCTCCCTTCTTTCCCCTCTCTCTCCCATCTGTCTCCCTCTCTCTCTCTCCCATCTCTCTCCCTCTCATTCTTTCTCTCTCTTCCTATTTTTCTCCCTCTCTGTACCCCCTCTCTCCCCCTCTCTCTCTCCCTCTCTACCCCCTCTCTCCCCCCTCTCTCTCCCTCTCTCCCCCCTCTCTCTCTCCCTCTCTCCCTCACTCTCTCTCCCCCTCTCTCTCCCTCTCTCCCTCACTCTCTCTCCCCCTCTCTCTCCCTCTCTCCCTCACTCTCTCTCCCCCTCTCTCTCCCTCTCTCCCTCACTCTCTCCCCCTCTCTCTCCCTCTCTCCCCCCTCTCTCTCTCCCTCTCTACCCCCTCTCTCCCCCCTCTCTCTCCCTCTCTCCCTCACTCTCTCTCCCCCTCTCTCTCCCTCTCTCCCTCACTCTCTTCAATTTACTCATGCCTTCAAGACAGGAATGTACTCTGCATAACTTATATATATCTGAAGGATTGAAGAGACTACGTACAGTTATCTCGTGAATGTTGTTGAATATTTGTGTTGACTATTTTGGGTGATATGGTTGATATTGTGCTAACACGTTTTGGTTGATCTGAATTGTCTACTTACTGTGTCATGTCATTTTTTATTTATCATTTATCAATGAATCCCCCTTCAGTAAAGGGCTCTGGTCTTATCTGTATAAAACATTCGTTCGTTCGTTCGTTCGTTCGTTTGTTTGTTCGTTCCCTCACTCTCTCCCTCTCAAATGTTTGTTTACACCCCATTTCATGAAGGGCCCTGACCTGTATTGAATAAAACATCCGTATTCGTATATCTCTCCCCCCGCCCCCCTCTCTCTCTCTCTCTGTCTCTATCCCTTTCTCTCCCTGACCTTCCTCCCTCCCCGTGTCTGACCCCGGAGACGGAGGGGGGTGGGGGGTGGGGGGTGGGGGGAGGGTGGAGGGGCGGGAGGGAGGAGAGGGGGTTAGTGG
>NC_134881.1:13841256-13846256 GCF_041734735.1 Babylonia areolata
TTCAGCGAGAGGAGCAGTGTACAGTGTGAAGAGCAATGGGCCTAAAACTGATCCCTGTGGGACTCCATGTTCAATTTTAACGGGTTCAGAAGAAGAAGAAGAAGAAGAAGAAGAAGAAGAAGAAGATCTGTTTCATAAGCCAATTAACTCAGTTGATTTCTCTATCATGAGCCAGTCAACATCTCTTTCATTTATTTCTTTTCTATAATCCATCTAACTATCATCACTGGATCAAACATTACTGTCGACAGTATTATTCATATACTCCCGAATAAAAAACACTTGACAACAACTGGACGGAGCAATGAACCAAAAAAAAAACAAAAACAAACAAACAAAAAAAAACAAGAACAAAAAAACTTCTGTCGAGAATCTGGAAATCGTCTATAAGGAAACCAAACCCTTCCCCCCTCCCCCTACACCACACTCCCCACCACATTCACCCTCCCGGCCCCCTTCCCCTCCCCTCCCCTCCCCTCCCCTCCCCTCCACACAGGTGCGCGAGGAATCAAACGAGGAACACCTTGAACATTCTGCTGCTGTTTGCTATCTTCTGCTGACAACACGGGACAGGGGTAGGTGTGGGGGGGTGGGGGGATGGGGGGGATGAGGGTAGGGGTGGGGGTGAGGGGGGAAGGGGGTAGGGGTAAAAAGGGGCGGGGGGGAACACCTTTTGTGTGTGTGTGTGTGTGTGTGTGTGTGTGTGTGTGTGTGTGTCTCCCTCTAAGGTGGGCTTGTGATCTGTCTCTTTCTCCGTGTCTGTCTGTCTGTCTGTCAGTCTGTCTGTCAGTCTGTTTGTGTCAGTGTCATGTCTTCAGGTTACGGCCTCTCTTATTCAGTGTAACCCCTCCTCCCCCTGCCCCACCCGTCCCCCTCCCTCCCTGTGTCACCTCCACACACACACACACACACACACACACACACACAAAGAGGGATCGTTGTAGTTTTTTTTTATATTATCAATTTTTTTTTAAAAGGTATTAATTAATATGTACGGCTCTGTCGTGTATAGTCTCTGTTAATTTTTCTCTCTCTTCCTCCTCTGCAATGTAAAAAAAGAAGAAGAGCAGTATAAGTATTAAACATTTGTTGAAATCAGTCAAGTGTTTCGGAATTGTGTTACACGCTGCAAGTCAGTCGCAGGGCTCCTCTAAAAATACAAGGCGGACAGGCGTGGTGAAAGGAAATGACACCATAAGAGACAGAAGAAAAGAAAGAAAGAAAAGGAAAGAAAGAAAGAAAGAAAGAAAAAGGGGAAGGAAAGAAACAGAAACAATGGCTGTCTGAGAAATTCTAGAATAATTATTGTGAAAAGTTGTAACATGAATAGTGACACGTGTCACTCGAGAAAGGAAGGCCCGATGTGGTATGTGAGAGAAGAAATTAACCCTTTCATCACCGCTAGTCAGTTCAGGGTACAAAATTCCCTTGTGGTATAAACACACAAAAGACAGTGGCTAAGAACAGCTGGGGATTCCCCCCTGTGATGTAGAGAAAATATGGCCTGTCCTACCACCGAACATTTAGACCAGTAGGTTCATGGATAACAGACCAATGAATGGTCACTTTTCAGTGACATGGGTCCTCTACCACGCCTGTGCATAAATGCGAGCTTGGCGGTGAAAGGGTTAATAATTATTGTGCTCTGTACACGGTATTATAAAAAAAATGGAATACATTATTTTGTGACGATCTCTCTCTATGTCTGTCTGTCTGTCTGTCTCTGTGCGCGCTCGTGTGTGTGTGTGTGTGTGTGTGTGTGTGTGTGTGTGTGTGTGTGTGTGTGTGTGTGTGTGTGTGTGTGTGTGTGTGTGTGTGACGTGTGTGTGTGTGTGTGTGTGTGTGTGTGCGCGCAGGCGTGTGTGCGTACGTGTGTGCGTGTGTGTGTGTGTGTGTGTGTGTGTGTGTGTGTGTGTGTGTGTGTGCTGTACATCACTGTGCTATACTTCACTGTGCTATACTACACTGTGCTGTAGTACTGCATTGATCTGCTGTGTACAACACTGTGCTATACATCACTGTGCTATACTACACTGTGCTATACTATTCTACGCTGTACTGCATTGCTCTGCTGTGTACTATAGTGTGCTATACTACACTGTGCTATACTACACTGTGCTATATTATATTGTTCTGTACTGTATTGCTCTGCTATGTAGTATGCTGTGCTATACTACACTGTGCTATACTATACTGTGCTATACTACACTGTGCTATACTATACTGTGTTATACTATACTGTGCTATACTACACTGTGCTATACTATACTGTGCTATACTACACTGTGCTATACTACACTGTGCTATACTATACTGTGTTATACTACACTGTGCTATACTGTACTGTGCTATACTACACTGTGCTATACTACACTGTGCTATACTATACTGTGCTATACTACACTGTGCTATACTATACTGTGCTATACTACACTGTGCTATACTGCATTGCTCTGCTGTGTACTACACTGTGCTATACTGCACTGTGCTATACTATACTGTGCTATACTACACTGTGCTATACTATACTGTGCTATACTACACTGTGCTATATAATACTGCGCTGGACTGCATTGCTCTTCTGTGTACTACACTGTGCTATACTACACTGTGCTATACTATACTGTGCTATACTACACTGTGCTATACTATACTGTACTATACTACGCTGTGCTATACTACACTGTGCTATATAATACTGCGCTGGACTGCATTGCTCTTCTGTGTACTACACTGTGCTATACTACACTGTGCTATACTATACTGTGCTATACTACACTGTGCTATACTATACTGTACTATACTACACTGTGCTATACTACACTGTGCTGTACTGCATTGCTCTGCTGTGTACTACACTGTGCTGTACTATACTGTGCTATACTATACTGTACTATACTACACTGTGCTATATTATACTGTACTATACTACACTGTGCTATACTACACTGTGCTATATAATACTGCGCTGGACTGCATTGCTCTTCTGTGTACTACACTGTGCTATACTACACTGTGCTATACTACACTGTGCTATACTACACTGTGCTATACTATACTGTACTATACTACGCTGTGCTATACTACACTGTGCTATACTACACTGTGCTATATAATACTGCGCTGGACTGCATTGCTCTTCTGTGTACTACACTGTGCTATACTACACTGTGCTATACTACACTGTGCTATACTATACTGTACTATACTACACTGTGCTGTACTACACTGTGCTATATAATACTGCGCTGGACTGCATTTCACAAGAGCGTACTGTGCTGTGCTGTTCTGTACTTGACTATACTGTGCTGTACTGCACTATACTGTACTGTACTGCCCTTGCGTCTGTTTCTGTCTGTACCTTCAGTTCAGTACACGCCCCCCCCCCCCCCCCACACACACACGCCCCCCTAGCCCCCCAAACCCTGGGCTCATTTGAATAAAGAAGAGTAGCATGTAAAGTTTAGCACTGTGTGCCCTTAAAGGCTTTGTCCTCAACCGAAGGAAAGAAATGTATCACATCCTCACATCACAAAACGTAGGTTTTTAAAGATGTGCCAAAGTAAGTGTCGCATTACGCTTATGGAATTTCGTTGCTGCGCTCATAGTTGTTGAACACAGAGTGAAGGGCGAAATGAGGAAAGAAGGAAGGAAAGAAGGAAGGAGGGAAGAAAGAAGGGAGGAGAGAAGGAAGGAGGGGAGAAAGAAGGGAGGAGAGAAGGAAGGAGGGGAGAAAGAAGGAAGGAAAGAAGGAAGGGAGGAGAAAGAAGGGAGGAAAGAAGGAAGGAGAGGAGAAAGAAGGAAGGAAAGAAGGAAGGAGAGGAGAAAGAAGGGAGGAGAGAAGGAAGGAGGGGAGAAAGAAGGGAGGAAAGAAGGAAGGAAAGAAGGAAGGGGGGAGAAAGAAGGGAGGAAAGAAGGAAGGAAAGAAGGAAGGGGGAGAAAGAAGGGAGGAAAGAAGGAAGGAGAGGAGAAAGAAGGAAGGAGGGGAGAAAGAAGGAAGGAAAGAAGGAAGGGAGGAGAAAGAAGGAAGGAAAGAAGGAAGGGGGGAGAAAGAAGGGAGGAAAGAAGGAAGGAAAGAAGGAAGGGGGGAGAAAGAAGGAAGGAAAGAAGGAAGGAGGGGAGAAAGAAGGGAGGAAAGAAGGAAGGAGGGGAGAAAGAAGGAAGGAAAGAAGGAAGGGAGGAGAAAGAAGGGAGGAAAGAAGGAATGAGAGGAGAAAGAAGGAAGGAAAGAAGGATGGATGGGAGAAAGAAGGAAGGAAAGAAGGAAGGAAAGAAGGAAGGAAAGAAGGAAGGAGGGGAGAAAGAAGGAAGGAAAGTAGGAAGAATGGGAGAAAGAAGGTAGCAAGAAGGAAGAAGGGGAGAAAGAAGGGAGGAAAGAAGGAAGAAGGGGGGAAAGAAGGGAGGAAAGAAGGAAGGAGGGGGGGGGAAGAAGATAGGAAAGAAGGAAGGAAAGAAGGAAGGAGAGGAGAAAGAACGAAGGAAAGAAAGAAAGAAAGAAGAAAAGAAGGAAGGACGGGGGAAAGAAGGAAGGAAAGTAGGAAGGAAAGAAGGAAGGAGGGGAGAAAGAAGGAATGAAAGAAGGAAGGAATGAATGAAAGAAGGTAGTAAAGAAGGAAGGAGGGGAGAAAGTAGAAAGGAAAGACAGAAGGAAAGAAGGAAGGAAAGAAGGAAGGCTATAGGTCTGTTATTTTTGTTGTTGTTATCATTTTGTTGTTGTTGTTATTATAATTTTGTTGCTGTTGTTATCGTTTTGTTGTGGATGTTATTGTTGCTCTTCTTCTTCCTCCTCCTCCTTCTCTTCTTCTTCACCATCACCATCACCACCATCACCACCATCACCTCCACCATCATCATTCTCATCACCATCTACCATCAAGAGAGAAATAAAGCTCACATCAGAGTCAATCAGCTTCGATAAAAGTTTCAACCGTTTTCCCGCCTTCCCTCCTCCCTCCCCCCCCCCCCCCCAACCCCCTCGAGACTTACCTCTCACTCACTCC
>NC_134881.1:13856256-13858756 GCF_041734735.1 Babylonia areolata
CTCTCGGTCTGTCTGTTTGTCTGTCTTTTGATGTCTGTCTCTCGGTCTGTCTGACTGTCATTTGATGTCTGTCTGTCTCTCGGTCTGTCTGTTTGTCTGTCTTTTGATGTCTGTCTCTCGATCTGTCTGTCTGACTGTCTTTTGATGTCTGTCTCTCGGTCTGTCTGTCTGTCTGTCTGTCTTTTGATGTCTGTCTCTCGGTCTGTCTGTCTGACTGTCATTTGATGTCTGTCTCTCGGTCTGTCTGTCTGACTGTCATTTGATGTCTGTCTCTCGGTCTGTCTGTCTCTCGGTCTGTCTGTCTGACTGTCATTTGATGTCTGTCTGTCTCTCGGTCTGTCTGTCTGCTTTTGATGTCTGTCTCTCGGTCTGTCTGTCAATCTGTCTTTCGGTCTGTCTGTCTCTCGGTCTGTCTGATTGTCTTTCGGTGTTTGTCTCTCGATCTGTCTGTCTGACTGTCATTTGATGTCTGTCTGTCTCTCGATCTGTCTGTCTGTCTGTCATTTGATGTCTGTCTCTCGGTCTGTCTGTCTGACTGTCATTTGATGTCTGTCTCTCGGTCTGTCTGTTTGTCTGTCTTTTGATGTCTGTCTCTCGGTCTGTCTGTCTGACTGTCATTTGATGTCTGTCTCTCGGTCTGTCTGTCTGACTGTCATTTGATGTCTGTCTCTCGGTCTGTCTGTTTGTCTGTCTTTTGATGTCTGTCTCTCGGTCTGTCTGACTGTCATTTGATGTCTGTCTGTCTCTCGATCTGTCTGTCTGTCTGTCATTTGATGTCTGTCTCTCGGTCTGTCTGTCTGACTGTCATTTGATGTCTGTCTCTCGGTCTGTCTGTTTGTCTGTCTTTTGATGTCTGTCTCTCGGTCTGTCTGTCTGACTGTCATTTGATGTCTGTCTCTCGGTCTGTCTGTCTGACTGTCATTTGATGTCTGTCTCTCGGTCTGTCTGTTTGTCTGTCTTTTGATGTCTGTCTCTCGGTCTGTCTGACTGTCATTTGATGTCTGTCTGTCTCTCGATCTGTCTGTCTGTCTGTCATTTGATGTCTGTCTCTCGGTCTGTCTGTCTGACTGTCATTTGATGTCTGTCTCTCCGTCTGTCTGTCTGACTGTCATTTGATGTCTGTCTCTCGGTCTGTCTGTTTGTCTGTCTTTTGATGTCTGTCTCTCGGTCTGTCTGTCTGACTGTCATTTGATGTCTGTCTCTCGGTCTGTCTGTCTGACTGTCATTTGATGTCTGTCTCTCGGTCTGTCTGTTTGTCTGTCTTTTGATGTCTGTCCCTCGGTCTGTCTGACTGACTGTCTTTTGATGTCTGTCTCTCGATCTGTCTGTCTGACTGTCATTTGATGTCTGTCTCTCGGTCTGTCTGTCTGACTGTCATTTGATGTCTGTCTCTCGGTCTGTCTGTCTGTCTTTTGATGTCTGTCTCTCGGTCTGTCTGTTTGTCTTTTGATGTCTGTCTCTCGGTCTGTCTGTTTGTCTGTCATTTGATGTCTGTCTCTCGGTCTGTCTGTCTGACTGTCATTTGATGTCTGTCTCTCGGTCTGTCTGACTGTCATTTGATGTCTGTCTCTCGGTCTGTCTGTTTGTCTGTCTTTTGATGTCTGTCTCTCGGTCTGTCTGTCTGACTGTCATTTGATGTCTGTCTCTCGGTCTGTCTGTCTGTCATTTGATGTCTGTCTCTCGGTCTGTCTGTTTGTCTGTCATTTGATGTCTGTCTCTCGGTCTGTCTGTCTGTCTGTCATTTGATGTCTGTCTCTCGGTCTGTCTGTTTGTCTGTCATTTGATGTCTGTCTCTCGGTCTGTCTGTCTGACTGTCATTTGATGTCTGTCTCTCGGTCTGTCTGTCTGACTGTCATTTGATGTCTGTCTCTCGGTCTGTCTGTCTTTTGATGTCTGTTTCTCGGTCTGTCTGTCTGACTGTCTTTTGATGTCTGTCTCTCGGTCTGTCTGTCTGTCTTTTGATGTCTGTCTCTCGGTCTGTCTGTCTGTCTTTTGATGTCTGTTTCTCGGTCTGTCTGTCTCTCGGTCTGTCTGACTGACTGTCTTTTGATGTCTGTCTCTTTCCATCTCTGTCCACCACTGCCTCTATCTCTGTCTGTTTGTCTCTCTCTCTCTCTCTCTCTGTCCACACCTACACACAAAGATAAGGGCGTGTCAGTGTGGCACGTGACAGCAGGGCGGTAGTGACACGACGTTTCTTCCATCCTCCCCCCCCCCCCCCCTACCCCCCGGCCCTCCCATCCAGCCCCCATCCAACCCTTCCCTCTAGGCCTGCGTTCTATTCGTGCATGCTGCATACTGCTGACTGAAAAGTACTGACCCCGTCAGGTTTTGTCCCTTCTGTCCCCTCCCAACCCCCCCCCCCCCCCCCCCCCCTCCCCGTATCTTCCTCCTCCTTCCCCTCTCCCTCTCAACTCTCAGGTCACGCGGGGAAAAAAAAAAAAAAAAAAAAAAAAAAGCGCGCGCGCGCGCGTGGTTAGTGGTTGAGCGTGGCACGAAA
>NC_134881.1:13863756-13866256 GCF_041734735.1 Babylonia areolata
AACTGCACGCAGGAAAAAAAAAAGAAGAAAAAAAAAGGGTGGCGCTCACAGTGTAGCGACGCGCTCTCCCTGGGGAGGGCAGCCGGAATTTCACACAGAGAAATCTGTTGTGATAAAAAAAAGAATTACAAATACAAATACAAGGAAGTAACCATATCCGGGTCGCCGTTGTACAAGGAATGAAAGGCTTCATCGAGGGCTTAACCGTTTTTTCTTCACCTCCCCCCCCCCGCCGGCCTCCGCCCCCCCCTCCACGCCCCCCACCCCACCCTCCCTCTGTCTCATCTCCCAGCTGGAGACGATGCCGTCATCCACAGATTGAAGGGCTCACATTAACCGAGTCAGGCGTGAGAGGGCTTTGCCCCCTGTGTGTGTGTGTGTGTGTGTGTGTGTGTGTGTGTGTGTGTGTGGTTTACGTGGGGTTGTTTTACGTGTGTGTGTGTGTGTGTGTGTGTGTGTGTGTGTGTGTGTGTGTGTGTGGTTTAGGTAGGGATGTTTTGTGTGTGTGTGTGTGTGTGTGTGTGTATGAAGGTGTATGTGTGTGTGTGTGTGTGTGTGTGTGTGTGTGTGTGTGTGTGTGTGTGTGTGTGTGTGAAGGTGTGTGTGTGTATGTGTGTGTGTGTGTGTGTGTGTGTGTGTGTGTGTGTGTGTGTGTGTTCTTTTCCTTCTTTAGGAAAAGAAGAGAGAGAGACAGAGACAGACAGATAGACATGGAAGGGGGGGAGCGGGGAGGGGTGTGGGAGGGGGGAGAGGGGAGAGAGAGAAAAAGGGAAAGAACTGTCTCCAACCACCAGCTATATGAAACTAATTGCAGGCACTGTTGAGCACAGTGGAGAAAGGATGCGGGAGGTTTACACAACACACACACACACACACACACACACACACACAACACACACACACACCACACACACACACACACACACACACACACACACACACACACACACACACACACACACACACACACACAAATCGACAGAGAGGCACAGAGAGAGAGAGAGAGAGAGAGAGAGAGAGACAGACAGACAGACAGACAGACACAGAGACAGACAGACAGACAGACAGAAAGGTACAAAATGAAAGCAAGGCAACTTTTAGTTTTGCATCTGTATACAAGAAATAAACAAGCCCCACCGTTAAGGTATAGGTCTGAGGGTATATGACCGTGTGACGCGCTGCTGATCCGTGATAAATTATATTTAAAAACAAGAGAGGCAAGGCCTTCAAGACTCACTTGTGATAAATTAAGTCCCCTAGCATTAATTACAGAGTAATGTCCAAAACGTTTGCAAAATAAAAAAAAAATTCCATGCTTAGCAAAAAGAAGTTCCTGTTGGAACAAAAAATGATAATAATGACTCCTCTTGTTGTTGTGTCAGAATAAGAGGTCAAAGTGCCAAGTTTAGAGAATACAAAAAATATAAATACAACAGTAAATGCAGTTTGCATATAATTAGGCTTCTTTTTTCATTTTTTTGTGTTCATCCCAGAGGTGGAATATTGTTTTAAACAAGATGACTGGAAAGAACTGAATTTTTCCTATTTTTATGCCAAATTTGGTGTCAACTGACAAAGTATTTGCACAGAAAATGTCAATGTTAAAGTTTACCACGGACACACAGACACACGGACACACACACACACACACACACACACACACACACACACACAGACAACCGAACACCGGGTTAAAACATAGACTCACTTTGTTTACACAAGTGAGTCAAAAAGTGTGTGTGTATATTTTATAAACAAACACAAAACCCGTCAAAACCATAGCGTTTGTAGCGTTCCACTGTGTAGGAATCGGAAGAGAACAGTCCACATTTGTATTTTCCTTTTTTTGTCACAACATATTTCTCTGTGTGAAATTCGGGCTGCTCTCATCAGGGAGAGCGCGTCGCTACACTATAGCGCCACCCATTAAAAAAAAAAAATTCCTGGGTGCAGTTTTATTTGTTTTTACTATCGAAGTGGATTTTTCTACAGAAGTTTGCCAAGAACAACCCTTTTGTTGCCGTGGGTTCTTTTACGTGCGCTAAGTACATGCTGCACACGGGATCTCGGTTTATCGTCTCATCTGAATGACTAGCGTCCAGACCACCACTCAAGGTCTAGTGGAGGGGGGGGGGGGGATATCGATGGCTGAGCCGTGATTGGAACCAGCGCGCTCAGATTCTCTCGCTTCCTAGGCGGACGCGTTACCTCTAGGCCATCACTCCACGTTATCTGTATCACTTTGCGTATATTAACGAGTGCTTGTAGATGAATGCGTAATTGTTGGCATCTGTAAACAGGGTGTGGGCCTGGAGATATTAATGTTTTCAACTTCCCACCCCTGCTGGGACCAAACTCATATGACTGACTGAGCTCAGATCGGGACAGAACAATGGTCAGTTGAAAATGAAAAGGCAAAAAACCTAAAGTATATTTCAAACAAAGAATAAATACTTTCACTCCTTATCAGGCAAAAGCACGCCAGGAAATAAAAAAAAAA
>NC_134881.1:13871256-13878756 GCF_041734735.1 Babylonia areolata
ATTTTCCTTACGTTCCTTCCGCTAACTCTACTATTTAACACCCCACCAAACACTAACTTACCGCCCCTTTCCACAACCCCCCAATTTAAAAACCCGCCACACACCCCCCCCCCAAACACGCCACGACCCATCCCCACACCAAAAAAACCCAAACACCAGCACCCCAAAAACCAACGCGCGCGCGCCCCACCCACAAAAAACACACACCACATACAAAAACCCTTTACACCCCCCCCCAAAAACACCACACACACCCCAAACACACACACAACACCCCCCCACACAAACACACACAAACAACCCCAAACACACAAACACACAACAAAAAAACAACCCCAACCCCCCAAACACACACACCCAACAAACACACAACACACAACACAAACACACCCACACAACAAACACACACCCACAACCACACCCCAACAAACACACACAACCAAACCACACCCACACACACACACCCAAAAAAAACAACACAACAAAACACACACACAAAAAACCCCACACTCAAACAAAAAACCCCCTAACCCCCAAAAAAACCCACACACACCACAAAACCCATTCTTTTTTCCCCCGACCAAAAAAAGGGGCCCACGAAGGTTTTTTTCCTTTACACAAAACCCACCAAAAACTACACTCATCACTCAAAAAAACCCCTCCACACACCCACACACAAAATCCACCACCACAACAACTCCACACACCACCAAAAAAAATTACCCCCCATACACAACACACACCCCAAACACCACACACACACACACACAACACACACAAAACCACACACAAAACAACACCCCCAAAGCCACGCAACACGACCCAGAGCCCGCCCGACACACACACACCACACAACAACCACACACACACAGAACACACAACAAAACAAAACACACCACCCCCAAGACACACAGACGGGACACCACAGACACCGCCCAAACCCCCAAAACCCAAGACACACAAACAAACCCCAAAAACCACCAAAAGCCACCACACAGACCCAGACCCACCCGCACACACAAAAAACACAGCCCCACACACACACACACACACAAAAAAACCACACACAAACCCAAAACAAACAACACACACGACCCACCACAAACCCCCCAACCCCCCCAATAACACCCCCCAACCCCCCTCTCACCAAACCTCCTTGCCCCTCGGCCGTCCCAAACCCCCAACCTGCCATTCCACCCAACCCCACCCCCCCCCACCCCCCCCCAACCCCCTAACGCCTTCCCAAAAAAGTTTTTCTTTTTTTCACGTGCCTTTCCCTACTAACACCCACACCCCCCCCCCCCCCCACCCCCCCCCCCCCTTTTTTTTTTTTTTTCGTTTTGGGGTTTTTTTTTTTGAAAAAATTTTTTTTTGTTTTTTACCAGCCCCCAAAAGCATTTCCCCCACCCACCCCCAAACCCCACACACAAAACACCGAAAAAAAAAAAAAAAAAAAAAAAAAAAAAAAAAGGGGGGGGAAAGGGATAGAAGAAGGAGGAGAAGAAGAGAGACGGGAGAGAGGGGAAAGAAAAGAAAAACAGCACGGGACCCCAAAAACCCAAAGGGGTTTTAACAAGAAAAAGGGAGCAATGGAAGGGGGAAAAGGGAGGAAAAACAAAAACCCAAAACAACAAAAACGGGGACAAAAAGACAAAAAAACAAACCCAAAAACAACAAACAAACAAACAAACCAAAAAAAACAAAAAAACACAGGAAATTAATACAAACAAACAAGAGTAAACGGGAGAAAAAAAACCCAACCCCCAAAACACACACAAAAAACAAAAAAAAAAAAAAGACACAAAAAAAACTCCCCCCCTTAAAACCCCCAAAAACAACACACCCAACACACAAAAAAAAAAAAAAAAAAAAAAAAAGGGGAAAAAACGACGAAGACAGACAAAAAAGAAGACAGAAAAACAAAAAAAATAAAAAAGGGGGGGAGGGAGGGGGGGGGGGGGAAAGGGGAAAGGGAAAACAGAGCAAAGGAAGATTTTTTTTTTTCCAAAAAAGTTTTTTTTTATAGGCCCCAAACCCCAAAGGGAAGAAGAAAAGGGGCGAAGAAAAAGGGAAAAGAAGAGAGAGAGAGAGGGGGAAAAAGGGGAAAAAGAGGAGGGGGAAAAGGACAGAAGAAGAAAGACAGAAAAAAAAAAGGGAGAAGAGGGAGAAAGAGAGAGGGGAAAAGCAAAGAGAGAAAAGAAGAGAAAAAGGGAGAGAGGGGGACAACAGAAAAAAGGGACAGACAAGGAGAAAAAAGAGAGGGGACAGAGAAGAAGAAGAGAGAGGAGAGCAAAAGAGAAAAAAGGAAGACAAAAGGGAAGAAAACAGAAGAGGGAACGAAAGGGGGGAAAGAGAAACAGGAAAAAGAGAGGGGGGGGGGGGGGGAAAAGGGGGGGGGAAGAAAAAGGCAGGGGGGGATGGGGGGGGGTTTTGGGGGAAAGGGGGGGAAAGGGGGGAAGAAAAGGGGTTGGGCGGGGGGGGGGGTTGGGGGGGGTGGGGAAAGGGGGGGGACAAAAAAAAAGGGAGGGGGGGGGGTGGAAAGTGGAGGGGTAAAAAGGGGGGGGGGGGGGGGAAGGGGGATGGGGGGGGGAAAGTGGGGGGGGGGAAAAGGGGGGGGGGGGGGGGGGCGGGGGGAAAAGAAAAGGGGCGGGGGGGAGGGGGGGGAGGGAGGGGAGGGGGGGGGGGGAGGGCCGGGGGGGGGGGGGGGGGAAAAGGGGAAATGGGGGGGGGGAAAAAGGGGGGGGAGGGGGAAAAAAAGGGGGGGGGGGGGAGGGGGGGGGGAAAGGGGGGGGGGCCCCCGGGTGCTGTTTTTTTTTTAAAATAGGGTCCTTTTTGTTGTGTGGTTTTTGGTGGTTTTTGGGTTTTGTTTTTTGGGGTGTGTTGGTTGTGTGTGTGTGTGTGGGGGTTTTTGGTGTGTGTGTTTGTGTTGTGTGTGTGTGTTTGTTGTGGTGTGTGGTGGTGTGGTTTTTTGTGTTTGGGTTTGTGTGTGTGGGGTTGGGGGTTTTGGTGTTTGTTTTTTTGTGGTGTTTTGGGTTTGTGTTTTTGGGTTTGGTGTGGTGGGGGGGGGGTTTTTTTTGTTTTGGGTTTTTTTTGTGTGGTTGTGTTGTGGGGGTTTGGTGTGTGGGGGGTTTTGTGGGGTTTTTTTTTGTGTGTGGTGTGTGTTTTTTGGTTTTATGTTTTTGTTGTGTTGGGGGTTTTGTGTTTTTGTGTGTGGTGGTGTAGGTGGTGTGTGTTTTTGGTGTGGTGTTTTTGGTGTGTGTGTGTTTTTGGGGGCGGGTTTTTTGTTTTTTTTTTTTTTTTTTTGGGGGGGTTTTTTGTTTTTTTTATTTTTGGGGGGTTTTTTGTTTTTTATTTGTATTAAAGTGTGCCCCTCCCGGGCCACCCGCTTTGGGGGTTTTTTGGGGTTTTGGGTTCGTTTGGAAAGGGGGGGGGGGGGAAGTGGTATTGTCTTTTTGGGGGGTTTTTTAGGAGTTCTTTTGGGTTTTTTTTTGGGGGTTTTTTTTAAATTTTTTGGGGGGGGTTTTTTTGGGGTTTTGGGGGGGCCCCCCACCCCTTTTTTTCACCCGGTTGGTGGGGAAAAAATTTCTTTTAAAAGCCCTTTATTTTTATATTTTTGTGGTTGGGTGTTTTGGGTGTGTGTGTTGTGGTGTGGTTGTGTGGGGTGTGTGTGTGTTGGGGTTTGTTGTGTGTGTTGTTTTTGGTTGGTTGTGTGTGTGTGTTGGTGTGGGGGGTTTTTTTTTTGGGTGTGAGGGGGGGTTTTTTTTTTATTTTTTTTTTTTATTTTGGGGTTTGTGTGGTGTGTATGTGTGGTGTGTTGTGTGTGTGTGGGGTTTTGGTGTGTGTGTTGTGTGGTTGTGTGGGGGGTTTTTTTTTTTTGGGGGGGTTTTTGGGTTTTTTTTTTTTTTTTGGGTTTTTTTTTTTTGGTGTGGTGTGTGTGGTGTGTTTTGGGGGTTTTGGTGTTTGGGGGGGGGTTTGTGGGGTTTTGGGTGGGGGGTTTTTTTGTGGGGTTTTTGGGGGTGTGTGTGTGTTGTTTTTTTTGGGTGTGGGGGGTTTTGTGTGTGTTTGGGGGTTTTGTTGTTGTTGTGGTGGTGTGTTGGGGGTTGTGTGGTGTGTTGTTTTTGTTTGTGTGTGTGTGTTTTTTTTTTGTGTGTGTGTGTGTGTGTGTGTGGGGGGGGGTGTGTGTGTGTGGTGGTTTATTTGTGTAAAAGGGGAGGGTGGGTTTGTTGTGGTGTTAATACGGGGGGTTTTAATTTGTAAAAGTTTTTTTTTCCCCCAGATTTCAATTTGGGCGGGAATGTGTCGGCCCCCTTTTTTTTTTTTTTTTATTTTCCGGGGGGTTTTGTGGTGGGGTTTTTTTGGGTGGGGGGTGTGGTGTTTTGTGTTTGTGGGGGGGTTGGGGTTTGTGTGGTTTGTGGTGTGTGTGTGGGTGGGGTTTTTGGGGGGGTTTTTTGTGTGTGGGTGTTTTTTGGTTTTTTTGGGTGGGGGGGGGGGGGTTTGTGTGTGTGTGTGTGGGGTGTGTTTTTGGTTGGGATTTTGTTTCGGTTTTGTGGGGGCCCCTTTTATTTTTTTTTTTTTTTTTTTTGTGGTTTGGGGGGGGTGTGTGGGGTGTTGTTTTGGGTGTTGTGTGGGGTTTTGGGGGGGGGGTTTTTTTTGGTGTGTGTGGGGGGGGGTTTTTTTTTTGGGGGTTTGGGGGGGTTTTTTTTGTGTAAAGGGTGGTGGTTTGTTAAGGTTGTAATGGGGGGGGTTTAGTTTTTTTGGGGGGTTTATTTTTTTTTTTATTGTGGTTGATGTGTGGGGTTTTCCATGTTTTGGTGTGTGTGTGTGTGTTGTGTGGTTGTGTGTTGTGTTTTTTTGGTTGTTGGTGTTTAGTTTTTTGTTTTTATTTGTTTTTTGGGGTGGGGTGTGGGGGGGCGTTTGGGGGGGCTTGTGGTGGGCCCCCCGGCGTGGTGGTGTTTTTGGGGTGTGTGTGTGTGGGGGGGGGTTTTTTTGGGTGTTTGGGGGGTGGGGGTAGGGTGTGGGGTCTGGAACAAAAAAAAAAAACCCCCCCCCCCCCCCCCCCCCTTTTTTTCCTCCTCCTTTTTTGTTTTTTAAAAATGGTTTTTTTTTTGTTTTCGCGGCGGTTTTTGGTGGTGTGGTTTTTTGTGGTGTTTTTTTTTTAAAAAAAAAATTTTTTTGATAATAATTTTGTAAAAAAAAACCCCCCTTTCTTTTTAAAAAAATGCCCCCCCCCCCCCCCCCGGGGGGGGGGGCCCCCGCAAAAAAAAAAATTCAATGACGAAGGCAAAAAACTTGAAAAAAAAAAAAAACCCCTTTTTTAAAATTTTTACACGACACAATAAACAATCTAAAATAAAAACCCTTTTTTAAAAAGGGGCTAAAAATTTCGCCCAAAAAATTTTTTTGGGGGAAAATTTCAAAATTTTGCAAAAAAAAACCTATAATATAATATTGGCGAGGCGCGCTCCCCCGGGGAAAAAAAAAACCAACAAAAACAAAATTTTTGGGTGGGACACACACTTTATAAAATAAAAAAAAAAACCAATTTTTTAAAAATTTTTTGGGGGCCGCGACACCCCAAAAACACAAAAAACAACAACACCACACAAAAAAAAAAAACCCCCCCAAAAAACTCAATAAAAAACCCAAAATAAAAAATTTTATACAGAGGAAAACTATGCAAAAAACAACAAAATAAAATCAATGCAAAAAAAAATTTTAAATAAAAAAAAACCCCAACAAAAATATTAAAAAATAGGGAAAGAGAATCCAATCTGAAAAAAAAAAAATAAAATAATTAAATTGACCCAAAAATAAAATAAAAATAAAAATTAAAAACAAAAAAAAAAAAATATTTTTTGAGACGAAAGACTAACAATTGTTTTAAAAAAAAAACATTAAAAAATTTAAACAAAAAGGAATCAAATCTGAAATCCCCCAAAAAACAAAAAATTTAATAATGGGACGCCCCCTCAAAAAGCAAAACAAAAAAAAACAAAATTTTTCAAAAACCCCTTCTCTCAATTCAAAAACCCTTTAATTAAAAATTTAATGGGGGGGCGTCCCTTGCCCCTCAAAAAAAATTTTTTTAAAAAAAAACCAAAAATTTTTTTATAAAAAAACAAAAAAAAACAACAAAAACAAAAAATAAAAAAAAAAACCCCCCCAAAAACCTCAAAAAAACAAAAAAAACAAACACAAAAAAAACAATAAAATAAAAAATACAAAGACGACGACGACAACCAAAAAATTTGAAAAAGGAGAACAATAACAAAAACAAAAAAACAAAAAAAAAAGGGGTTTTATAATAAAAATATCTTGGGATGAAAAAACGGGCCCGGGGTACATGTTTTTTGCCGTAAAGGAACCCCGGCAACAAAAGGGTTGGAAAACCGAGAAAAAAAAACCCAAAAGAAAAAACAAAAAAAAAACGAAAAAGGAAAAAAAAAAAACAAAAAATGGTGGTGTGTTTGGGGGTTTGGGGAGGAGGGGGGGTTTAAGGTTTTTGTTTGGGAAAAAAGTTTCTCAAATAAAATTGTTTAACAATGACAAGGTACCCGAGTTCGTCGAACTTCGCTAAGTTGCGAATTCAAAAAAAAAAAGAAGAAGAAAAAAAAAAAAAAAAAAAAAAAAGAAAAAGAAAAAAGAAAAAGAAGAAAAAAGAAGAAAAAAAGAAGAAGAAGAAAGAAAGGGAAAAAAAACCGCAAAGAAATTTTTTTTTTTGGGGGTGGGGTTTTGTTGGGGGGGTTGTTGTGTGTTTGTGTGTGTGTGTGTGTGAACCCAAAATTTTGTGTGTACTTCCTTTGATGTGGTTATGCAACTAATTTTGGGGTGATGACCACCAAAAAAGGGCAGATTTTTTTATTTGGCACTGGTATTTGTATGCCGCACTGTGGTTATTTGTTTTGTGTGCCTTGTTTGTGTGTGTGTGTGGGGGGTGGGGGGGCATGGGGTGTTTGTGTTGTGGTGCGCGCCGCGCCGGCGCTTGTTGTGTGTGTGTGTGTGTGTGTGTTTTGTTGTGTCTGGTTTCTCTGTCCCTTTATGTGTACGGGGTTGGGGGGGCAAGGGGGGGGGGGGGGCGTGGGGGGGGGGGTGGTGTGAACAGGAGGGGTGCGTGCGTGCGTGCGGGGGGAGTGGGGCGTGCGGGGTTTCGGGGGGGGTGGGTTTTGTGTGTGGGGTTTTGGGGTGGTGTGGTTTTTGGGTGTGTGTGTGTGTGATGCTCTGACGGGACAGTATTTGCACGGAGTTAACATTTCTGTGTTTTCCTTCAAGGTTTCCCACCTGCTCTCTTCACCAGAACTCCAATGCTCTTTTGTGACTGGTTTGTTCAACGGATTTGAAGGAGGAGACAGTGAAGAAGAAGAAAGAAAGAGAAGAAGAAGAAGAAGAAGAAGAAGAAGAAGAAGAAGAAGAAGAAGAAGAAGAAAGTGATGATGATGATGATGATGATGATGATGATGAAGAAGATGAAGAAGAAGAAGAAGAAGAAGAAGGAAAAGTGAT
>NC_134881.1:13886256-13903756 GCF_041734735.1 Babylonia areolata
ATAAACATCGCTTTCTTATACAATACAAAGCATAATGCGATGTATTTCGGTGTCAGTACAATGCATAAGACACGTTGCAATACAATGCAATGCATGTACATACACTGTACTGCGCTGTCAGGTCAGGTCACTAGATCTGCTACTGGTAACCTGAAATCCAGTACAACCTGTTCAGGGTCGGATTGCCGGCGACTAAACCGGCACTCTCACCGCTCCCTTCCGGGACTGGTGAGGCAGGTGGCTAGACACCCTTATGGAATTAAAAACGAGATCCATAAAAGGGCGTCGGCTCAGGAGAGCCACCGACGGCCATCTAGCTCCACCGTGCTGTGTGCATGCTACACGCAGTTGGCCCCCGGGGTGTGTCTACCCATGCATGCGAAGTCTGGATCCGGTAGAATCTGCGGAAGAAACCTATCGGTTCAACGGAGAGGAAGGCTGTTACAGCAACGCACTGTGGAGTGCAGAGAGCAAGATGAGACACCGAAGGATATCTTGGTCATCCACTGCATCCGTGCTCATCCTCCAGTTGTCTCGACTTAGTCTTGCCACTGGAAATTGGTGGACCCGGACGAGAGAGTGAGGTCGACGTTGCGCAACTCCTCTTCACTTTAAACAAATTCATCGCGCAAGTCATCAGTCATCCATACTGACCTTTCATCCTTCAACTCTATGCAAATGTCTGGAACAGAAGAGGCATTGGTCTTGAGACCAAACTAAAGGTGTACAGAGCAGTAGTTCTCCCCACACTACTGTACGCCTGCGAAACTTGGACAGTGTACCAACGACATGCCAAGAAGCTGAACCACTTCCACACAACATGCCTAAGGAAGCTACTGAACATCAAGTGGCAAGACAGGACCCCAGACACGGAGGTGCTTGCAAAAGCCACCCTTCCCAGCATCTTCACCATCCTGATGCAGTCCCAGCTTCGCTGGGCTGGACACGTGGCGCGCATGCCAGACCATCGGCTGCCCAAAAGGCTCTTCTATGGCGAGCTGCAACAAGGGAAGAGATCACACGGAGGTCAGAAGAAGCACTTCAGAGATACTCTGAAAGTCTCTCTGAAAGCGTTTGACATCAACCCGGACTCCTGGGAGGAATCTGCAGCGGACCGTGACAAATGGCGCACTGCTGTGCACAAAGGTGCCAAGTTGTGCGAGGCCAACAGGACTGCTGCAGCTGTTGAGAAGAGGCAGGCCAGAAAGTCACGGGCAAACAAGCTCCCTGACAATGATATGCCTGTCTTTGTCTGCCCCAACTGTCAGCAGACATTTCGTGCGCAGATTGGACTATTCAGCCATCTGCGCACTCACAGATAGATTCATGAGCATCCCCCCCCCACCACCCTCCCCCCATCCCCCAGCTGGATGACAACGATGGTCATCATCGATCTCGATGGACACACACCACTGCGCTGTACTGTACTATGCAATACAATAAAAACATGATACTATGCAGTGCAACACAACTACTACAATGAACGTTGATGTTTTTGACTTTTTGCATTCATTATCAGTTGTTTCGCTTGTCAGTTTAACGACTTCTCTTTTACGAAGCCCTTTAAGTAATTTCCTGTAACTGTATTTAGAGGTGTTTTTTTTTTGTCTTTTTTCCAAATTTCACCCACATTTTTACCCTCATTTGCCCAGTTTCTCCCAACCCTCCATTCACCCACATCTCCCACCCCTTCTGACCGATAATACTCAGATGTATTCATAAATACTTTAACAAAATGTCTTCAATCACCGATATGTGTGACGGGACATTAAATAAGATTCCTCCTCCTCTTCCTCCACAACTACTACAAAGTTGTGCGATACAACGAATCCCACTTTACACAGCACAGTACAGGACAACACGGCACAAGGATTTGATACAAGACAGAGACGGGCGCAATAGCCGAGTGGTTAAAGCGTTGGACTGTCAATCTGAGGGTCCCGGGTTCGAATCACGGTGACGGCGCCTGGTGGGTAAAGGGTGGAGATTTTTACGATCTCCCAGGTCAACATATGTGCAGACCTGCTAGTGCCTGAAACCCCTTCGTGTGTATATGCAAGCAGAAGATCAAATACGCACGTTAAAGATCATGTAATCCATGACAGCGTTCGGTGGGTTATGGAAACAAAAACATACCCAGCATGCACACCCCCGAAAACGGAGTATAGCTGCCTACATGGCGGGGTAAAAACGGTCATACACGTAAAATCCCAATCGTGTGCATACGAGTGAACGCAGAAGAAGAAGAAGAAGAAGAATATACAAGACAGCAGAGTACGTTACAGTACAGTACTATACAGTCCATCACGATACAATATTTGTATTTGTACTTCTTTTTATCACAACAGATTTCTCTGTGAAATTCGGGCTGCTCTCCCTAGGGAGAGCGCGTCGCTATACTACAGCACCACCACCCCTCTTTTTTTTTTTTTTTTTTTCCTGCGTGCAGTTTTATTTGTTTTACCTATCGAAGTGGATTTTTTCTACAGAATTTTGCTAGGAACAACCCTAAAAAAAAGAAAAAAAGAGAGTGACACAATATGATTCAATACGATATACGAAACAATATAATACAGTACAGTTCAATACGATACGATACGATACGATACGATACGATACGATACAATACGACACGACACGACACAACACGATACGATACAGATCATCTGGAAATAGGTGAGCAGGCGTCACTGCGTTCGGACAATTCCATATACGCTACACCACATCTGCCAAGCAGATACCTGACCAGCAGCGTATACCCAATACGAAACAATATAATACAGTACAGTTCAATACGATACGATACGATACGATACGATACGATACGATACGATACAATACGACACGACACGACACAACACGATACGATACAGATCATCTTGAAATAGGTGAGCAGGCGTCACTGCGTTTGGACAATTCAATATACGCTACACCACATCTGCCAAGCAGATACCTGACCAGCAGCGTAACCCAACGCGCTTAGTCAGGCTTTGAGGGAAAAAGAAAAGAAAAAAAACAGAAGAAAAAAAAGAAGATAATAATGATAATGATGATGATGATGATGATGATGATAAAACAACAACAAAAAACAATAATGATGATGAATAAGCAAATAAGAAAATAAATGTAAAACATGCAGACACACATTGACTCTCTCTCTCTCTCTCTCCTTGTGCCCGTCCCCCCTCTCTCTCTCTGTGTCCCCCCCCTCTCTCTCTCTGTCCGTCCCCCCCCCCTCTCTCTCTGTTCGTCCCCCCCTCTCTCTCTCTGTATGTCCCCCTCTCTCTCTCTGTGTCCGTCCCCCCCTCTCTCTCTGTGCCCCCCCTCTCTCTCTGTCCGTCCCCCCCTCTCTCTCTCTGTCCCCCCCTTCTCTCTCTGTTCGTCCCCCCCTCTCTCTCTCTGTATGCCCCCCCCCTCTCTCTCTGTGTCCGTCCCCCCCTCTCTCTCTCTCTGTCTGTTCCCCCTCTCTCTCTCTCTGTCCGTCCCCCCCTCTCTCTCTGTGTCTGTCTCCCCCTCTCTCTCTGTGTCCGTCCCCCCTCTCTCTTTCTCTGTGTCCGTCCCCCCTCTCTCTTTCTCTGTGTCCGTCCCCCCCCTCTGTCTCTCTGTGTCCGCCCCCCCCTCTCTCTGTGTGTCTGTCCCCCCCCTCTCTCTCTGTCCGTCCCCCCCTCTCTCTCTCTGTGTCCGCCCCCCCTCTCTCTGTGTGTCTGTCCCCCCCCCTCTCTCTCTGTCCGTCCCCCCCTCTCTCTCTCTGTCCGTCCCCCCCCCTCTCTCTCTGTGCCCCCCCCCCTCTCTCTCTGTGTCCGTCCCCCCCCCGTCTCTGTGTGCCCGTCCCCCTCTCTCTCTCTGTGCCTCCCCCCTCTCTCTCTGTGCCCGTCTATCCCGTCCTGTTTCCAGTTCCCAGTCTATTCTGTCCGACTTGCAGACATTTGTCCAAGAAGATCACCTTACCTCACTCAGACACATCAAGAGCACAATCTTTTTCATCTCGCCCTGACACCCGCCCCCCACCCCCCAGACATCCCCCCCCCTCCCGTCCAGACACCCCCCCCCACACACACACCCCTCCACCACAACCACAAACCTCATCCCCTTCCTCCCTTCCCCCAACCTCTTTCCTTCCTCACCACACCCCACTTCTCTCTCTCTCTCTCTCTGTGCCCGTCCCTCTCTCTGCCTGTCTCTCTCTCTCTCTGTGCCCGTCCCTCTCTCTCCCTGTCTCTCTCTCTGTGTGTACCCGTCTCTGTGTGTGTGTGTGTCTCTCTCTGTCTCTCTCTGTGTGCCCGTCTCTCTCTCTCTCTCTCTCTCTCTGTGTCTCTCTGTGTGCCCGTCCCTCTCTCTCTCTGTGTTCGTACCTCTTTCTCTCTCTCTGTCTCTCTGTGTGTGCCCGTCCCTGTGTGTGTGTGTGTGTGTGTGTGCGTGTGTGTGTGTGTGCCCGTCCCTCTCTCTGTGCCCGTCCCTCTCTCTCTGTGTGTGCCCGTCGTCCCTCTGTGTGTGTGTGTGTGTTCCCGTCCCTCTCTCTCTCTCTGTGCCCAACCCTCTCTCTCTCTGTGTGTGCCTGTCCCCCCTCCTCTCTCTGTGTGCCCGTCCCTCTCTCTCTCTGTGTGCCCGTCCCTCTCTCTCTCTCTGTGTGCCCGTCCCTCCGTGTGTGTGTGTATGTGCCCGTCCCTCTCTTTCTCTGTTTCTCATTTTGTGTGCCCGTCCCTCTCTCTGTGTGTCTCTCTGTGTGTGCCCGACCCTCTCTCTCTATCTCTGTGCCCGTCCCCCCTCTCCCTCTCTCTGTCTCTCATTCTCTGTGCCCGTCCCTCTCTCTCTCTCTGTGTGCCCGTCTCTCTATCTCTCTGTCTCTCTCTCTGTGTGCCCGTCCCTCTCTCTGTGTGCCCGTCCCTCTCTCTCTCTTTCTCTCTGTGCCCGTCCCCCCTTCTCTCTCTCTCTTTCTTTTCTTCCTTCTTCTGTCCAAGGCTCCTTAAAACAACAACAACAACAACAACACACACACACACACACACACACACACACACACACACAACAAAAACAACCCAACAAGACCAGTAACCCCACCCCCCCTCACCCCTCACCCCCCACCACCCCCCACCCCCAAACAAACAAACAAACAAAGAAAACAGCACTACCTTGGCTTATCGACTGGAAGCAGGAGCAAGTGAGTGAGAGGCCGAGGAGAGAGGTACAGTCTTTAATTATCTGCACGAGATGGATGGAGGGATGATAGTATCACTGGGGTCTGGCCCTTTTGAAGTGGGCGCGCGCGGCGCTTGTGTCTGAGCCGTGTGTCACTCCTGTCTCTGCTGGACCCTCTAAGCCTGCTAGCACCGCTTGGGAAGATAATCACCTTTTTATTATTATTTTTTTTTTTAGGTGGTTGTTGTAATCTTCTTTCTTTGAAGCAGTCCGACTCAATGTCTTCCTAGGCTTCCGTGCACGTATCAGATGGAGTTCCTGGGGGTGGGGTGGGGGTGTGGGGAGGGGGGGGGGAGGAATGGGTGCTGGTGATGATTGGGTTGGGGGAGAGGGTGTGTATCGTCTAGGTGGGAAGGGGGTGGGGGGGGGGGGGTGCGTGGGGGGGGGCGAAGGGAGAGAGGAGGACTAGAGAAAGATTACTTACTTGCAGAATTCGGGGGCTACTGTGTTTTATTGAGTTTGGAGTCTTTGGTCTGGGTTTGTTGGTTTGTTTTGCTGCTTTTTTTTTTTTTGTTTTCTTATGTTACTTTTGAAATACGCCTCCAAACGTCCAGCCTATCGTCTTCTCTGTAACAGACAAAGTGAGGCATTACCAGGCTGAAAACTGGCGTGGGTCCTCCCATGAACCAAGGAAAACCCATCCTGGGTCACCCTGAAGCTGCTTGTCCGGCTGACGGGGGAGGGGGGAGGCGGGGGTGGGGTGGGGTGGGGGGGGGGCTCTGGTGGAGCTGCCACACACTCAACGGGGCCGGCAGTGGATGTCAGTTGTTCGATCGAGAAAACAAAAAAAGAGAAAGAAGAAAAAAGGACGGAGCAAAAAAGGAAATGGAAAAGGACACAAGGAGCTCCGATCGAAGGAAACAAACAAACTGGCACATGGAATCTTTGTGGCTTGAGAGACAAAGGAGCCACAGGTTGTAGAATTCTTGACCCAGCGCAACTTCTCAGTCATGGGTATTTGAATGGATGGATGGGTGGATGGATGGATGGATGGATGGGTGGATGGGTGGATGGATGGATGGGTGGGTGGCTGGCTGGATGGATGGATGGATGGGTGGGTGGATGGATGGATGGATGGGTGGGTGGGTGGATGGATGGGTGGATTGGTGGATGGGTGGATGGATGGATGGGTGGATGGATGGGTGGATGGATGGATGGATGGGTGGATGGGTGGGTGGATGGATGGATGGATAGATGGGTGGATGGGTGGGTGGGTGGGTGGATGGATGATGGATGGATGGATGGATGGATGGGTGGGTGGGTGGAAGAATGGATGGATGGATGGATGGATGGAAGGAAGGAAGGATGGATGGAAGGAAGGAAGGAAGGAAGGATGGATGGATGGATGGATAGTTTATTCATATAAGGCCATCGCCCCTCATGACTGTCATGGATATTTCAGACTGGAGAAAGACAAGGAAAAGGAAGCAAGGAAATTCACCCCGACTATTGTCTCACCCGGAGTGAAGTGGACCCAGAAAAGAGAGCAACTCACGGCGTAGTGTTTATACTTTATATATTGTATTTCTCTTTTTTGTCACAACATATTTCTCTGTGTGAAATTCGGGCTGCTCTCCCCAGGGAGAGCGCGTCGCTACACTACAGCGCCACCCATTTTTTGGGGGGCATTTAAATCTTGCGTGCAGTTTTTATTTGTTTTTCCTATCGAAATGGATTTTTCTACAGAATTTTGCCAGGAACAACCCTTTTGTTGTCGTGGGTTCTTTTATGTGCGCTAAGTGCATGCTGGACACGGGGCGTTGGTTTATCGTCTCATCCGAATGACTAGCGTCCAGACCACCACCACCCCCACACACACACATCCCATCCCCCCCCCCCACACACACAGACACACACACACAGACACTAACACACATCTTTACATTTGACAATCAAACCACGAATCCTAATCTCCCCCCTCCCCCCCTACCCCCCAGTTTCCCCCCTCACCACCACCACCAACCCCACTACCCACCAAAACTCTCCATCTTGACCCACCATCCCATTCATCCCACCCCTACTCTCGTTTTGTTTTCTTCCCCCTATCCCCCCCACCCCCCACCCCCCTACCCCTCCACCCCTATCCCCTAACCTCCACACACCCCCCAACCCCCTCTCCCAGACCCCCCACCCCCCCTAATTAATTTCCATCCAGGACCCGCGTCGCCTCAGTACCTCTCTGTAGTCATTCAGCCGTGCGTGAAGCCGACGGTTATTGGAAATCATGGCCTGTGTCATTGGCCGGCCCCTTGGTCGGGAGCCGCTTTGATGTAGGTGTACACAGACCACAAACAGAGGAGGAGGTCCAGCAGCAGTGCTGTGTTATAGACTACAAGGGGCGACCCACCCACACGGGTTTGAAGGGACTGGATGATAACTGAAAGGGAATAAATAGAAGGAAGGAAGGAAGGAAGGATGGAGGAATATAGAAGTGAAGGACAGGGAGGGAGAGAGGGAGGGAAGGACAGTGAAAAAGAGTGAGTAGAGAGAGAGAGAGAGAGAGAGAGAGAACAGGGAGGGTGATAAGGGAGGCAACAAGTTAATGAAGGGATGGAAAGGGATGGAATGGATGGATGGAAACGTAGGGAAGGAAGGAATGGAAAGGGAGGGATGGAAAGGGATGGAAAGGGTGGAAGGGATGGATGGAAAGAGATGGAAAGGGATGGAAAGGGAGAGATGGAAAGGGAGGGGAGGAAGGGATGGAAAGGGAGGGATGGAAAGGGAGGGGAGGAAGGGTTGGAAAGGGATGGGTGGAAAGAGAGTGAAGGGATGGATGGAAAGGGAGGGATGGAAAGGGATAAATGGAAAGGGAGAGATGGAAAGGGATGGAAAGGGAGGAAGGGATGAATGGAAAAGGAGGAAGGGATGGATGGAAAGGGCTGAAACACAGACCACAAACAGAGGAGGAGGTCCAGCAGCAGTGCTGTGTTATAGACTACAAGGGGCGACCCACCCACACGGGTTTGAAGGGACTGGATGATAACTGAAAGGGAATAAATAGAAGGAAGGAAGGAAGGATGGAGGAATACAGAGAGATGGAAAGGGAGGGGAGGAAGGGATGGAAAGGGAGGGATGGAAAGGTAGGGGAGGAAGGGGTGGAAAAGGATGAATGGAAAGGGAGAGATGGAAAGGGATGGAAAGGGAGGAAGGGGTGAATGGAAAGGGAGGAAGGGATGGATGGAAAGGGAAGGACGGAAGTATGGAAAGGGCTGGAAAGGGAAGGTTTTGGGAGGGATAGAAAGGGAGTGAAGCCGACAGTTATTGGAAATCATGGCCTGTGTCATTGGCCGGCCCCTTGGTCGGGAGCCGCTTTGATGTAGGTGTACACAGACCACAAACAGAGGAGGAGGTCCAGCAGCAGTGCTGTGTTATAGACTACAAGGGGCGACCCACCCACACGGGTTTGAAGGGACTGGATGATAACTGAAAGGGAATAGATAGAACGAACGAAGGAAGGAGGAATATAGAAGTGAAGGACAGGGAGCGAGAGAGGGAGGGAAGGACAGTGAAAAAGAGTGAGTAGAGGAGTGGAAAGAGAGAAAGAGAGAGAGAGAGAGAGAAGAGACGGTGATAAGGGAGGCAACAAGTTAATGAAGGGATGGAAAGAGAGGGATGGAAAGGGAGGAATGGATGGATGGAAAGGGAGGGAGGGAGGGATGGAAACGTAGGGAAGGAAGGAATGGAAAGGGAGGGATGGAAAGGAATGGAAAGGAAGAGATGGAAAGGGATGGAAAGGGAGAGATGGAAAGGGAGGGGAGGAAGGGATAGAAAAGGATGAATGGAAAGAGGTGGGAATAAGGGATGGAAGATAAATGGAAAGGGAGAGATGGAAAGGGATGGAAAGGGAGGAAGGGATGAATGGAAAAGGAGGAAGGGATGGATGGAAAAGGAAGGACGGATGGATGGAAAGGGATGGAAAGGGATGGAAAGGGAGTGATGCCGACAGTTACTGGAAATCATGGCCTGTGTCATTGGCCAGCCCCTTGGTCGGGAGCCGCTTTGATGTAGGTGTACACAGACCACAAACAGAGGAGGAGGTCCAGCAGCAGTGCTGTGTTGTAGACTACAAGGGGCGACCCACCCACACGGGTTTGAAGGGACTGGATGATAACTGAAGGGAATAAATAGAAGGAAGGAAGGAAGGAAGGATGGAGGAATACAGAAGTGAAGGACAGGGAGGGAGAGAGGGAGGGAAGGACAGTGAAAAAGAGTGAGGAGAGAGAGAGAGAGAGAGAGAGAGAGAGAGAGAGAGAGAGAGAGAGAGAGAGAACAGGGAGCGTGATAAGGGAGGCAACAAGTTAATGAAGGGATGGAAAGGGATGGATGGATGGATGGAAACGTAGGGAAGGAAGGAATGGAAAGGGAAGGATGGAAAGGGATGGAAAGGGTGGAAGGGATGGATGGAAAGAGAGTGAAGGGATGGATGGAAAGGGATGGAAAGGGAGAGATGGAAAGGGAGGGGAGGAAGGGATGGAAAGGGAGGGATGGAAAGGGAGGGGAAGGAAGGATGGAAAGGGATGGGTAGAAAGAGAGTGAAGGGATGGATGGAAAGGGATAAATGGAAAGGGAGAGATGGAAAGGGATGGAAAGGGAGGAAGGGATGAATGGAAAGGGACGAATGGATGGATGGAAAGGGCTGGAAAGGGAGGGTTTTGGGAGGGATAGAAAGGGAGTGAAGCCGACAGTTACTGGAAATCATGGCCTGTGTCATTGGCCGGCCCCTTGGTCGGGAGCCGCTTTGATGTAGGTGTACACAGACCACAAACAGAGGAGGAGGTCCAGCAGCAGTGCTGTGTTATAGACTACAAGGGGCGACCCACCCACACGGGTTTGAAGGGACTGGATGATAACTGAAGGGAATAAATAGAAGGAAGGAAGGAAGGAAGGATGGAGGAATACAGAAGTGAAGGACAGGGAGGGAGAGAGGGAGGGAAGGACAGTAAAAAAGAGTGAGTAGAGGAGTGGAAAGAGAGAGAGAGAGACACAGAGAGAGAGAGAGAGAGAGAGAGAGAGAACAGGGACGGTGATAAGGCAGGCAACAAGTTAATGAAGGGATGGAAAGGGAGGGATGGAAAGGGATGGATGGAAAGGGATGGAAAGGGAGGAAGGGAGGGATGGAAAGAGAGTGAAGGGATGGATGGAAAGGGATGGAAAGGGAGAGATGGAAAGGGAGGGGAGGAAGGGATGGAAAAGGATGAATGGAAAGGGTTGGGAAGAAGGGATGGAAAGGGAGGGATGAAAAGGGATAAATGGAAAGGGAGAGATGGAAAGGGATGGAAAGGGAGGAAGGGATGAATGGAAAGGGAGGAAGGGAGGGATGGAAAAGGAAGGACGGATGGATGGAAAGGGAGGGATGGAAAGTTAGGAAGGGAGGGATGGAAAGGGAGAGATGGAAAGGGAGGAAGGGTGAGATGGAAAGGGTGGGATGGAAAGGGAAGGTTTTGGGAGGGATAGAAAGGGAGTGAAGCCGACAGTTATTGGAAATCATGGCCTGTGTCATTGGCCGGCCCCTTGGTCGGGAGCCGCTTTGATGTAGGTGTACACAGACCACAAACAGAGGAGGAGGTCCAGCAGCAGTGCTGTGTTATAGACTACAAGGGGCGACCCACCCACACGGGTTTGAAGGGACTGGATACTAACTGAAGGGAATAAATAGAAGGAAGGAAGGAAGGAAGGATGGAGGAATATAGAAGTGAAGGACAGGGTGGAAGGCAATGTATGTAGGAAGGAGGGAGAGAAGGACAGGGAAAAAGAGTGAATGGAAGAGAGAGAGAGAGAGAGAGAGAGAGAGAGAGAGAGAGAGAGAGAGAGAACACTGAACACTGAAATGTTTAATGTCAAAAGCTGAAAAGCTCTGGTGACATAGTAGGTACTAATCAGAACAAAATGGTGCAAAATATATAAAATGGAACAGAAAGAAAAAAAATAGAAAGAAAGAAAGAAAGAAAGAAGAAGAAAAAAAGAGAAATAATTGAAGCAACATAAACTCATAAGAGATTTGCGACACTTTGGCACTTTGTCATTAGCTTAAAGTACATGTGACAGGGAGTAACGTGCCTTTTTTCAGTCGTTTGTCTCCAAGGTTTGGACAGTACATAGAAAACAAAGCACAGATAAATCATATAACAAATAGTTACGCATGTAACATCGACACACATCATAAAATGATTTTCATATTTTCATCTTCTAGGCTTTCGCCACACATTGGGCAATCGAACTGTCTTCTGTTGGCATTCAGTCCAAGTGCTCTCAATCTGATCTTCGCAAAGTAAATTTTATGCCATTTATTTGTTATGATCTTAATATACTTCTCTGTTTGAAATATTGATTTAAATGAAGAGAGAGAGAGAATACTGAACACTTTAATGCCAATAGCTTTACAGCCCTAATGACATGGGGGTTCATAATACAAATAACAACATGCATCAATAGTAATAATATTGATGAAAACCAAAACCAAAACGAAATCAATCAATCTGTGCAACAAAGTACAGTTCGACCATCCATGCAAAGTAATGGAAATAAAAACAAAAACATATACAAATGTATAACATAAATATTTTCCATATGAGAAAGACAACACAGATTTCAATTTTCACAGTGAACAACACCTGATACTATTTTATTATTGTTGTTGTTGATTTTTTTTTCGTCGCATGTTATTCGCTTCGGCAATATATTTTGCAAGTGACTGTAGTGAAGTTTCCTTATTTAGATTAAGCACTCCAAAAATATCTTCATTCTTTGCTAAATTTGTTTTAAATACAACACATTTTTCTCGAATATCGTCATAAGCTTTGCGACTAAACAAAAAATGTAATTCATCCGAGAGAGAGAGAGAGAGAGAGAGAGAGAGAGAGAGAGAGAGACAGAGAGAAAGAGAGAGAGAAAGAGAGAGAGAACAGGGAAGGTGAGGAGGGAGGCAAAGAGAGTTAATGAAGGGATGGAAACTCATCAGCAATGTTGTTTGTGGAACATTCATCGCATATTCTTTCATTCCCAGCTAAATTGCCCTCATTCATAACCAATACAGAACTAATTGTCACAGGTCCTGTGGCATTTCATGGTGACCTCAGTTTCGATCCTATGCTTGTGGTAAGTTCCTGTCAGTGTCGTGCAGATTCATGGTGGATCTATCGTTGAAAGAACGTGGTGGCGGTCTCCATTTTGGGGGTGGCGGGGTAGGGGCCTGGGGTGTAGATGCTCGACTCAGTCTGGCTCTGCGACTAAGCGATTATTGTCGTCAGGGCTCAGCAGTCGTGTCCTGCGTATGTTTGGTTTGACTCAGAACAGGCACTACTGTACACAACCGAAGTGACTCGGCAGCAGTGCAGTGCAGGGTCTCCTCTGGTGTGTGGCCTCGTGGCGACATAGCACCGATAGAGTTCTCTGTGGACTGCCGGCGCTGTGACTGCGGTAGAACGAATCTGTGTGTGTGTGTGTGTGTGTGTGTGTGTGTGTGTGTGTGTGTGTGTGTGTGTGAGAGAGAGAGAGAGAGAGAGAGAGAGAGAGAACTTGGAGGACGGTAGACAGACGTGACCCAAAATCACTGACATTTGACTCCACAAAGAAAGATAGCTCATTATTGTATGTTACAGCGAGCACGCCAGTAGTTTAAAATGTGATTTTGGCACTCACGATATGATCCTGTGAAGGCTGAGAGAGACCCGCTCTGGGCCAATACCATTTGAACTGTGCAGACACGGAGGAATGCAGACTGTGTAGCACAACACAAGCTCTCAGACGGCGAATGGGAACTGCGTTAAGCTAGCATGAACCAAGCAACAGAAGTATTTTAATCCTGTAATTGTAATGATCAGTCTCGAAGCTGTTGTAAAACCGACTTCAGTTTGGGATCCCAAACAGTAATTAAGTTTGTCTACATTTTTTCTTCTCCTCCCTTCGTGGGGCACTGTCTTGCTGCTGTGGTTTTGAGTGATCTACGACGCCAGTTTTGGCCCGAGGGAGTCGTAGAGCTACAGGGGACAGCTTTTGGCGGTGACCGGACTGACCTGGAGAAAACTGTGGGCTTCGTCAGGGCGACGAAGCTTCAAGTCTGACGCATCCCAACAATATCGAACGCTGAAGAAGAAGAAGAAGAAGAGGAGGAGGAGGAAGAAGAAGAAGAAGAGGAAGAGGAGGAAGAAGAAGAAGAAGAAGAGGAGGAGGAGGAGGAGGAGGAAGAAGAAGAAGAAGAAGAAGAAGAAGAAGAAGAAGAAGAAGAAGAAGAAGAAGAAGAAGATTGATTGATTGATTGAATCTTTAATGGGTAAAGAATTAGGCACAGTAAAGGCCTTTTTACAATTCTGCCCATTTAACGACATAAAAAATAAAGAACGAACGACACAAAACATAAAAATAAAGAAATAAACTGAAATAAAATAAAATAATAAGAACGACGAATAAGAATAGGAACTTGAATAGTCTATTAAAGGTAACAAAGCGATGAAAAACTGGAACAATTGGTACATTACATGTACATAGGTACTTACACACACACACACACACACACACACACACACACACACACACACACACACACACACACACAAAATTATAAAACAAGCAACAAAGACATACGTACACATTCACGCCCACACACTCAAACACACACAAACACACACACGCACTTACTGTTCACACATACACATACATTCAATTTTTCATTCATCATGGCATGGCAGCTAGTGGAAGAAGAAGAAGAAGAAGAAGAAGAAGAAGAAGAGGAAGAAGAAGAAGAAGAAGAAGAGTGAATGAAAAGATGTAGGCTTCACGTAATAGTGATGTGGGCTCGGTAGGTTTTGAATATTGTCCGTGTCAGTTTTTTGTTTGTTTGTTTGTTGGTTTATCTGTTTACTTTCTTTTGCAGGGGGTGGGGGGGTGGGGGTTCTTGACTATTGTTTTATATTTTATAATTATTGTCACTGGGCAGGGGGGCGCGGGGAGGGGTGGGGGGTGGGGTGGGGGTGGGGGGGGGGTGTCGTCTAAGTCGTAGTTTGTTGAACATTTATCAGTAACCGCTTTCACCCCTGCCCCCTAGAAAACGGAGTATGGTTGCAGAATGCTGCATAGTAAAACGGGCTATCAATTAAAACAAAATCAAAAACAACACACTCACTCACACACACACACACACACACACACACACACACACACACACACACACACACACACACACACACACACAAACAACCATCCACCCTTGTAGAAACATGTGGATGTCTGTGAAAGTAGCGGTGGGTCCATGAACGGTAAGGGAGAAGAAAAAGAAAGCAGAAACAGAAGAAAAAGAAGCAGAAGCGGAAGAAAAAGAAGAGAGGGGCGGGGTTGGGGTTGGGGTGGGGGGTGGCGAGGGGATAGGGGGAGAAGGAGGAGGAGGAGGAAAACAAATACGAAGAAGAAGAAGAAGAGGTTAACCGTTTTCGTTTTATCACAAACTTCAGTCTTGAAATAGGGAAACTTATCTGTGAACATCATAAAGTAATTACTGTGTGGGAGAAGAAAAAAAATGTGACAGACAGAGAGCCGCATTTCATGTTTAGATTTTGTAATCATTTACGTTGCTACATACATTTTTAGAGGAACCATTTCTCTTGTCAGACTGAAACTGCTGAGCGCTAACTGCGTATGGTGGCTGAACCTTGATAACTGGTTCTTTTCCCCTTCCCTTACATACAGACTGAGTACTGACAGCAAAACGTTTTGAGCACAAAAAGAAACAAAGACGATGTTGGGGGGGAGGGGTGGGGGGGTGGGGAGGGGGGGGGGGAGGGGGGGAAGAAGAAAGGAGGACTGAAAAACAAAGAAGAAAAAAATGACAGATGACGACAACGACGACGACGACGAAGACGACGACGAAGAAGAAGAAGAAGAAGAAGAAGAAGAAGAAGAAGAAGAAGAAGATGAAGGAGAAGAAGAAGGAGAAGAAGGACAATAAATATAATAATAATGATAATAAGAAGATGATGATGGAGGAGGAGGAGGAGGAGGAGGAGGAGGAGAAGAAGAAGAAGAAGAAGAAGAAGAAGAAGAAGAAGAAGAAGAAGAAGAAGATAATGATGATGATTATGATGATGAAGAAGAAGAACAACAACAACAACAAGACGAACAGAACAGAAGAGAACAAGAGGAAAGATAAATTGCTCAATTGAAAAAAAAAAAAGAAAAAAAAGAAAAAGAAAAAAAGGGGGTTGGGGGTGGAAAGTGGAGGTGGGGAGGAGGGGTGGTGGTGGAAGCTATCCCGGGTAATACACACAATCCGATACATCACATTCCGCTTCCTATCTCCTAAATTCCTTCCTCCTCCCTCTCCCCAATCCCTCCCCATCCCTATCTCCCCCCACCACCACCCTACCCCATCCTCTCCACACTCTGGCTACAGCCCCCCCCCCCAACAACCCCCCTTCGCCCCTTCGCCCCCCCTCCTCCCACCCCCGCCATCCTTCAGTTCACCACCACCCCCATCACCTCCCTTTTGACGTTGGCTGTTGGCAAGGTGCCACACACATACCAAATATTACCTTCAGCGAAAGTGTTCACGACCTCTTAAAAAACAACAACCCCTACACACACAAAAAAACCCAAAAACCCACACACACGAAAATACCAGACCTTTGATAAGATGGCAGAGAAGCAGCCAGAAAGGATGAAGAAGAAGGGGTGGGGGTGGGGGGGGAGAGGGGCTGGGGGGTGCGGAGGGAGGGAGTATGGTGATAGTGATGTGGGGGAGAGAAGAGGGGAAGGGAGAGTATATATATATATATATATATATGTAGTGGTATTATGAAGGAGACTGAGAAGAGGAAGAGGAGACAGATCGGGGGGTGAAATGGACGGCACGAGTAGAGGAAGATATAGCGATTCCAAAGTCTGTTCTGTGGTGGGAATGAGGGGGGTGCAGCAGGGTGTGTTGGGAGGGGAGGTGGGCGGGGGGGGGGGGGTGGGAGGGGAAGAAAAGGGGGCTGGGGATGACGGGATGGGGAGGTCGGGAGAGGGATGGAGAGCATGAGGAAGTGAAGTAGGAGCGGTCTCTATCTCCTTATCTTGCAACATAGGAAAAGTATACACACACACACACACACACACACACACACACACATATATATATATATATATATATATATATATATATATATATAGCGCGCGTTCACTTTCAGCCAGCATAATTATTATCATCATGACCGAACAATTTAGCGCTCAGCAGCTAGCAGCAGCAACAGCAGTAACAATTGCAGCAGCAGCACTAATAGTAGCAGTAGCAATATCAACGGCAGTAGCAGTGGCAGATTAGCAGCAGCAGCAGTAGTAGTAGTAGCAAAAGAAATAACCGCAGAATCAGCAGTATTAGCAGCACTGAGCAACAGCAGTAGCAGAAGTAGCAGCAGTAGCAGCAGCAGTACCAACAGTGGCAGCAGCAGCAGTAGCAACAGTAACAGCAGTAGCAGTAGCATCAGAAATAGCAGCAACAGCAGAAGTAGTAACAGCACCAGTAGCAACAGTAGCAGCAGTAGCAACAGTCACAGCAGTAGCAGTAGCAACAGAAATAGCAGCAACAGCAGAAGTAGTAGCAGAAACAGTAGAAGTAGCAACAGTAGCAGCAGTAGCAACAGTAACAGCAGTAGCAGTAGCATCAGAAATAGCAGCAACAGCAGAAGTAGTAGCAGCAGCAGTAGCAACACTAGCAGCAGTAGCAACAGTAGCAGCAGCAGCAGTAGCAACAGAAATATAGCAGCAACAGCAAAAGTAGTAGCAGCAACAGTAGAAGTAGCAACAGTAACAGCAGTAGCAACAGTAACAGCAGTAGCAGCAGGAGCAACAGTAGCAGCAGTGGCAACAGTAACAGCAGTAGCAGTATCAACAGAAATAGCAACAACAGCAAAAGTAGATGCAGCAACAGTAACAGCAGTAGCAACAGTAGTAGCAACAGTAGCAACAGCAGCAACAACCCGACAAATAAAGCAGACAGACCTGTGGCGCCATCACGAGTGTTCTTCCCTGACTTTTTTTTTCACGGCTTGTTTAATGTAATGGCAACTGTTTGCTGCACGGAGAAAGCTGCGTGTGCGGTCAAACACCTTTTTCTCCCGCCCCCCGCCCCCACCCCCTCTCCTCCCCTTCACCCCTTTCCCTACCTCCTTCCTACCACCCCCACCCCACCACCCCCTGTCTCCCCCCCCCAACATGCGCCTCCTACCTCAAAAGACAGTAATGGACGCCATACTTTTACACTGGCTCCAAGTACAAGAAAGAATTATTTACAAAGTCCGTCTCTCTATGTTTCAAGTCCATTTAAATTGAGGCTTCT
>NC_134881.1:13928756-13931256 GCF_041734735.1 Babylonia areolata
AACCTCCAGGTCCTAGAGAAGAGCAGCCTGCCCAGCATCGAAAGCCTGCTGATCCGGTGCCAGCTACGCTGGACAGGGCACGTCCGCATGACAGACATCAGGATCCCGAAGATGCTCTTGTATGGCCAGCTGAAGGAAGGCCACCGTGAACTTGGAAGACCCTGTAAGCGCTTCAAGGACACCTTGAATACAAACCTCAAAGCCTGTGACATAGAAATCGCTTCCTGGGAAACTGATGCCCTTGACCGCTGTCGCTGGAGGATGCTGTGCTCTAGTGGCATAAAGACGTTTGAAAACAAGAGAACGCTGGCCATTAAGGAGAAGCGTGAGCGAAGGAAACAGGGCTCAACTTCTGGAGACGTTTTCCCTTGCAACACCTGTGGGAAGTGCTGCGCATCCAGAATCGGCCTCTTTTCCCATATGAGGACACACACCGACAGATAGGCCTGCCTGCCTGCTCGTACGTCGGTCCGACGGGAGACTCCATTCATTAACGAACACCACTCACAACCTTTCTTTCACGTGCTCACTTTTATAATATCTTATTTATTTTATTTTATTTTATTTTATCTTCTTCTCTTTTTTTAATTTATTTATTTATTTTTTTTTTTACAGTGAATGACCACAGTTATCGGTTTTGAACCACTGAATGTTAACTTTCATATGCAACATCGATCTTTCAAACGAATATTTCAATTTGTTCAAGGTGCAAGTGTACCTGAAACAGCCGTTTATGTGTTCAGTGAAAAGGGAGTGACAGGCCATACGTATCCTGCATAATCTAAATCACTGGGTATGTACTTGCTTCCATAACCCACCGAACGCTGACATGGATTACAGGATCTTTAACGTGCGTACTTGATCTTTTGCTTGCGTATACACACGAAGGGGGTTCAGGCACTAGCAGGTCTGCATATTATGTTGACCTGGGAGATCGGAAAAATCTCCACCCTTCACCCACCAGGCGCCGTCACCGAGATTCGAACCCTGGACCCTCAGATTGAAAGTCCAATGCTTTAACCATTCGGCTATTGCGCCCGTCGTACAGTTCAGAACAATGCGCGGTACAACACAACACAGTTAGGTATCTGTAAGGCTCGGGGGACAATGGATTCACGCTGTGGGTGGTAATTGATACAGGGCTTAGTGTGGCCAGCTCATGCCAATTGACCGCTGGAGAGTTTCGTGCTGACATGTCTTCTGGAGGCGCGTCACATGATCTGTGCTCTCGAAGTTGATTGGCTCTCCGAAATTTCGAGAACAAGGCGATCGATAGAGGTGGAACGTGCGAAACAGAAGTCTTCTTATTTTTGCTTTTTTTTTCTCTCGACTTTTTGCTTCATATTTTGTTGTTGTTTTTTTCATTGTGCACATATTGTACAGAGTTGGGTTATAGCAATGCAGGCTATCAACTAAAGAAATTGGGGACAGCGCATGATTACTGCTTTTGCCTATGTCGATCGTCTTTAGCATTGCTTGTGATTTCGAGTAAAAGTTAGATGAACATGCACAAGATCCAAGATGGCCGGGGAACTCTCCAAGCAGTCTGTTCGGGAGTGACAGCCCCTCTCCCACACTACGCACAGGTGAAGTCTGACGCTGGTCTGTCTGGCTCCGGGCCTTTCTCTCCAAACCCTTTGCCCAGGAACGCTGGAGAGGTACAGAGGCCTTTCAGCATCCTCTGTCTCCAAGCCGATCCTTCTGAGGCTGCAGCTTCCCAGGTGTTTTGGTCAATGTTCAATGCCTTCAGATCTCTCTTGCAGATGTCTGTATAGCGCAGTAGGGATCTGTCTGTGGGACAAGTTTCAAGTTTCAAGTTTTAATTATCCTTTCACTCCTATTGGAGTATGGAGGATTACTGCAAAATAATCTTTTCATGCCCAGAACAAACATTTCCAAATACACAACACTGTCACATAAACGTTGAGAAAACGCAAATGTCTTTTAACTCCAAAATTATAACTAGGCAACATTTGCAAATCTAATCATCTTACTTACAGCTAAAGTGACTTTTTTTTTGCCTCCTTTGAGCATATTACAAAAATTAAAAACCGATTTTGGAGACAAATATTTTTTAGGAACATATCTACTTCGTAACAGATCATAATTGGGACATTCCATTATAAAATGAAACTCATCCCCAATCACAGACATGTTACAATTCTCACAAAGCCGTAACTCTCGTGGTATGCTGGTATATGTACCAGTTCTCCGTAAAGGAGATCCTTTGGGATCCGGCCATCAGCCCATTTGCTCTATTCGTAGCACGAATACAATACAACAAATTGTTATTGTGATAAACGTGTGGATTATTTCAGTGTCAAGAATACTCTGAACGTGAACTAAGCACATGAAAATATATGATATTCAATATACCGCATAATAAACAAACACAGAGGAGTTTCATCAAAAAGCTAAAACAAGAAACCTATATATTATGAAAGAGAAAAAAAGAAAACAAAACATCCAAACCGTTGTTGAACAAACTTTAACCCCTTCC
>NC_134881.1:13936256-13948756 GCF_041734735.1 Babylonia areolata
TAGATGGGTTCTCGGAGAGGTCAATTGGTGGGGAAATCGCTGGTGGAAGACGTGTAGAGAACAAGGCGGGTATTGAAGAGGTAGCTGGGCAGGGCAGGAGGGGAATGAGGAAAGAGAAGCGGGTGGGGGGGTGGGGGATGGGGGGGGGGGGGGGGGGGCGTGGGGGGGGGGGGGGGGGAACAGAAGGGGACATTGCAGAGACAAGGATGGCAGCTCAGTTTAATTATTCAATGAGGAGGGGGAGTGGAACAAGCATTTTCGCTTCTTTTACACCCAACCCTCAGGGCAAAGATGACAGACATGGGATTGGAAAGAGAGAGAGAGAGAGAGAGGGAGGGAGAGAGATGGGGGCAGAGAGAGAGAGGGAGGGGGGAGAGGGGAGAAAGAGAGGGAGAGATAGAGGGGGGCAGAGAGAGGGAGGGAGAGATAGAGGGGGGCAGAGAGGAGGGAAGAGAGAGGGAGGGAGAGGGGAGAAAGAGAGGGAGGAAGAGAGGGAGGGAGAGAGGGAGGGAGAGAGGAGGGAGAGAGGGGAGAAAGAGAGGGAGGGAGAGAGGAGGGAGAGAGAGGGGAGAAAGAGAGGGAGGGAGAGAGGGAGGGAGAGAGGGAGGGAGAGGGGAGAAAGAGAGGGAGGGAGAGAGGAGGGAGAGAGAGGGGAGAAAGAGAGGGAGGGAGAGAGGAGGGAGAGAGAGGGGAGAAAGAGAGGGAGAGAGGAGGGAGAGAGAGGGGAGAAAGAGAGGGAGGGAGAGAGGAGGGAGAGAGAGGGGAGAAAGAGAGGGAGGGAGAGAGAGAGGGAGGAGAGAGAGAGGGAGAGAGAAGGGGGCAGAGAGAGAGTGTGTGTGAGAGGGGAAAAAAATCAGCCTCTTCTACCAACAACGTATTTGTCTGTTTTCTTAGCTGATTTTCTTTTAGTATTTGGGGGTGGAGGTGAGGGTGGATGTGTGGGGGCACCTATGTAAGGCTGGGTGCAAAGATGTACGTTAATATTGCTTGTCTAAACCATCAGGAAATAATATCAATCTTTATCTCTGAGTTTGTTCTCTCTCTCTCTCTCTCTCTCTCTCTCTGTCTGTGCCCCACTCTGCCTGCCTCACATTCTCGATTTTCTTCTTCTATCTATCTAAACGGGCGAAGAACAACAAAAACTAAGAGGAGGAGTGAGTGATGAGGGAGGGCAAGGGAAGGAAGGAAGGAAGGAGAAATCAATCATTCTGTCCCCCCCCCCATTCCAAGCCAGGCTCCCACTTTGAGAAATGTTTGCCTGTTCAAAATCAGTCGTTGACAGCAAACCCCCAGTGTGTGGAAAGAAGGGTCACACACCAAAGGCAACAATGGACGCACATAATGGGAACAGTCATCCCCTTCCCCCCCCCCCTCCCACTGTGAAACCCCTGCTGGTACAGGAGCTGAAACGCTTGTACCAAGTGGCAACAGATCCAGTGGCTGGGTGGAGGTGTGAGTGTGTGGGGGACGGGGGGATTGAGGGATGGGGGGGCGGATGGGGAAGGTGTAACATGGTTTGACAGACCTGGTTGTACTTCGCCCCCTTGTTTTCAACACGGAAGCGGTTTACCGACATTTTGAGTCCAGCACTTAGAATGATTGACTTTACAGCGACAGCGCCGTACCAGAGCAACATACTGAATGTTTCTGAACGAGTTGAAAGGTGCACAGGGCCGTTCGTTCTTTAGTTTAACGTCTTTTCACTGTAAGTGATATTAGACGAGGGTAGGAAAAAAAATCGAGTGGGTGGAGGGGGAGGGGAAATTACTGTGTACGAAAGTGTGTGTGTGTGTGTGTGTGTGTGTGTGTGTGTGTGTGTTACATATAGAAAATGACTGATGAAAAAGTCCTACATTAGCAATGGACTGCTGAAGATCGTCAACACTGAAGATGATTTCAGTTCAGGGATGTGAGACTTCAACATATCACAAGGCCGTGCTGTTCTGTACATTTCATCCTCCACTGTTCTCACAGCGAATAACCATCACGTCTGCTGGGCTGCAGTGCCCTTCACTTGTAGCCAGGGAATCTGGAAGGCTTTGTTCAGAGACTGTGACAAGTCAGTTCAGACAAATTTTTGTATTTTTGTATTTTGTATTTCTTTTTATCACAACAGATTTCTCTGTGTGAAATTCGGGCTGCTCTCCCCAGGGAGAGCGCGTCGCTACACTACAGCGCCACCCATTTTTTGTATTTTTCCTGCGTGCAGTTTTATTTGTTTTTCCTATTGACGTGGATTTTTCTATAGAATTTTGCCAGGAACAACCCTTTTGTTGCTATGGGTTCTTTTACGTGCGCTAAGTGCGTGCTGCACACAGAACCTCGGTTTATCGTCTCATCCAAATGACTAGCGTCCAGACCACCACTCAAGGTCTAGTGGAGGGGGAGAAAATATCGGCGGCTGAGCCGTGATTCGAACCAGCGCGCTCAGATTCTCTCGCTTCCTAGCCGGACGCGTTACCTCTAGGCCATCACTCCACATGTGAGCGAGGATCTTTCCTGGGGCAGAAAGCAGTGAATTATTAAATTCTCCTGTAAATTGCGCACTTTGTTTTGCTTCCCTTGTCCCTGTACTGAGGAACGATTCAGGCATCATCAACGCCCTCAGCCATTTACCTGTTTATTCCAGGCGTTCTGCAAGATGTCCGTATAAAGCCTCAAAGATTTCAAGGCCTACCACCTTGTAGGTCACAGCATCGTTTTCTGATGCCGTGTCTGCATTCAGATGAGATTGTGGTTTTCTGGATCCTGTCAAGTGATGGTGACGGGTCAAGATCGCAAGATCGCCCAGACCTGGTTGCTGGGGAGTGTTCTTCAAAATAACAGGACCCACCACTGAAGGTCTGGTGATCAGGTTGTTGGTTTAAACAGTATTTTATTTGGAACATGTCACAATACAACACAGATATCGATGAACAGGACAACAAGAAAATCTTATATAAAGTCCTGTCCTGTCACATGTACATACTGAATATGTGACGGATCTCATCATAACTAGAAGACGTGAACATACATGAGTTTTGAACAAAACTAATCTGAGATATAAAGTGAAGAAAATGAATAAAAAACGAGTGGTGGAGGAAGAAGTCAACAGAGAGAGAAGCATCAATGCTGGGGCACAAGCACAGCAAGACTTAACTTGGCCGACAAACAAAGCGGCGAGGGCCAACCGTCCCGCGGAAAAAAAAAAGAAAAAAAAAGGTTGTTGAAGTGCTTTTCCCAGAGATCTTACAACCATTCCTGGTCCTTGGACACGTTTGATCAGTCTGTGGACAGCAGTCAGGGTGTATCCTGATTTAGAAGGGGAGGCCATGCACTGCTTTCAAAGCACCGAAGAACTCCTTGTCAATGTGGATGTCAATGTGGTCTTGAATCTCGTCATTCTTTTCATACTACCACTGACTCCATATCTCTTGCACTTTACTCAGGAGCTGTATAAACATGTCCATTTTGGAGGCGGATGCTGGGTTACTCTGCTGTTCTGCATAGGGTCTGTCATTTGCATCAAGGATTAAGATGGACCTCATTGTTTTCATCAAACCATGCAATGGTGTTTTAGATTCCGGTATTTTTTTTTGTTGTTGTTTTTTTTCAGACCCCTTTGGGGGCTTGAACAGGCTGCGTGTTGTTCTGGTCAGACTGTGGCCCAGCAAAGCATTCTGCATTTCTTCTCGTGGCATGAAGCACCTGATCGCCATGACGCCATGTACGCCATGTACAATGATGCAGTCAAAACACTGGTGCACGATCAAGTGGTGGCAATAGTAGTTGTATGCAGCAGCGGCAGCCACAGCAGTAGTAGTAGTTGTTGTATCAACAACAGTAGCTGCAGTAGTAGCAGCAGAAGCATCAGTAGTAGTAGTAGTGGTATCAGCAGCAGCAACAGCAGCACCAGTAGTAGTAGTAGTAGTAGTAGTAATAGCAGCAGCAGCATCAGCAGTAGTAGTAGTAATAGTACTAGTACTATCAGCAGCAGTTGTCAGTAGAGAAAGTGGGTCATGTCATGGGGATGAATTATGGCACGAGGAAAGCAGTGAAAAGAAAAGGTCACCAGGGTATGTGCTTAACCGTTGGGTGCTTTGGGGAATTAAAAAAAGAAAAAAAAAGAGGGGCCGTACATGTGTCTATCACCCAGCCACGTTCACATGACATTAATTTGTTAAGAGGAACAAGGGGAGAGAGGATGCGAGCAAGAACGAATAAGGGGTTGGCGTTGATAGCAGAGACAGAAGAGGGCCGGGGGTACGGTTGGAAACCAATGAATATAAACTCCAAAGATGACAGGTTAAGGGGGGCGCTGGACGGTAGGGGGGGAAGAACGGAGGGGGGGGGGGAGAGGGAAGCTGGTGGGGGGGGTGACGGAATCAGTGAGAGGAGGGAAGAAGGAAGACGGGGGGAGGGGCGGGAAGCAGATAAAGGGGAATAAATCAAACGGCAAACGTTTGCACCGGTACGACTTTTGATCACTTGCTGGTCCACGTGCAAGTGACAAGGTCGCTCAGTTCTGCGCTGCTTGCCTGCAGGCGTTTAAATTTAAAGGGTTCCGGGACGCCTCGCACGAGTCGTCATAGATAGATAGATAGATAGACAGACAGATTCTCCTTGGGGTCATTGAGTGGGAAAGCGTTCAGAAAAGAAAACAGTAAAGAAAGGTGTAGGGGAGGATGAGGAACAGGAGAAAAAGAGGAGGGAGAAACAGAAATATCATCTATATTCCAGTGAGAGAGAGAGAGAGAGAGAGAGAGAGAGAGAGCGACGAGACAGAGAGAGGGTGGGAGAGTCAGAGGAGGTGCAGAGAGAGGGTGGTACAGAGAGATGTACATACGGACACGCTTCTGTATTTGAATAAAGGCTCATGGTGCCTCTTATAGAGGATGCTATGAACAAACACCCCACAACTAAAAATAACACAACATAACAAAAACAGTGACCATATCTTTCGAAACGCGCTTCAACAGAATTAATAGTTAACAATAAAACTAATAATCCACGTCAATCAATCACTTATGGCGTATTACTTCTTCTTCTTCTTCGTTCGTGGGCTGCATCTCCCTCGTTCACTCTTATGTACAAGAGTGGGCTTTTACCTGCATGACCGTTTTTTTTACCCCACTATGTAGGCAGGCATACTCCGTTTTCGGGGGATATCGCATATTACGATGCGGATTTCTTTATTAATTCTTTTTACAGCAAACAATGCAATGATCTATTTATGGCATAAACAAGAGGCAGAACAGTGGGGTAGAGGTACAGAAACAAGGGAGAGAAAAGAGTGCGTGCGCCGCCCCCCTCCCGCCCCCTCACACACACTCACACATGTGGGTGATGGTGGGGGGAGCGAGTGTGAAGGGGGTATGTGCAAGGAAAAAACAAAACAAAACAAAGAAAGAAAACGGAAAAAAAACAGAAAAAAAGGTGTCACGTTTATGGTCACGGCACAAGAAGAACGCCCTGTTTGAGGCTTTTTGACAGTTGAATGCACGACAAAATTGATCCGTGTTTTTCTTTGTGGCCCTACTTGCTGCTTGTTGGGGGTCTGATTTCCCCTGGTCCTGTGTGACCATGCATCACTCCGTCCGTCCGTCCGTCCGTCCGTCTGTCTGTCTCTCTGTCTCTGCCTCCGTCTGTCTGTCTGCCTGACTCTCTCTCTCTCAGTTTTCCGGACCACCAGACATGCATTACTACTCTGTCTCCCTGTGCCTCTGTCTGTCTGTCTGTCTCTCTCTCTCTGTCTCTCAATTTCCGGACCACCAGACATGCATTACTACTCTGTCTGTCTGTCTGTCTGTCTGTCTCTCAATTCTCTTGACCACCAGACTTTACTGTTCTGTCTGTCTGTCTGTCTCTCAATTTTCCGGACCACCAGACATGCATTACTACTCTGTCTGTCTGAAAGTTGCGCAACTTTCAGATTAAAAAACTACCATGGTCATACTGCCCGGGACATGCAGGTGTTAAGGGAAATGAGCGAGCTGACAGACTTGCTGGTAACGCAACACCAACGAGCGGCCTACATCTAGGAAAATCGGAAACCCTCAGAAAAGTCAAAGAATATCAAAAAGAACAGGTACAAGGCCATCACACCATCGATCGCCTCAAAGAAATAAAAGCAGAGAGAGGGAGCGGCCGCAAGTCTAGCATGAAAGGTAGAGCACGATGCTTTGCAAATCAAACAAATATCGGCATCATTTCCAAACCAACATTGCGCAAATTTCTTCAAAACGGAACCGAGTCTCTGTGACCTTTTCCAAATACAATAGACTGAGCAACACACTAGACGCCACGTTCTTGGCATCAGAGATCTTTTCCCATCCCTCTTGCGGCCAATCAGTGGCAGCCTCTGTGCGTGTGTGTATGTGTGTGTTTGTGTGTGTCTATGCTTTTGAGTGCGTTTGTGCATGCGAGAGAGTGTAAGTGTACACAAGTGTCAGGAGAGTTCTGTGCACGTGCGTGCGTGTGTGTGTGTGTGTGTGTGTGTGTGTGTGTGTGTGTGAGTGGAGGTGGGGGTGCGGGGGGGAGGTGGGGTAGAGGATGAGGTATGTGAGTGTATGCATGCCTACACTGTGGGAGCAACAGGATATTGGAACGTATATATATATATATATATATATATATATATATCTTTGTATATATGTGTGTGGGGTTGGGGATGGGAGATATGGGCGTATGTGTGTGTGCTTGTACAAGTAAGTGTTCATCTCTGTGAGTGAGTGTGTGTGTGTGTGTGTGTGTGTGTGTGTGTGCCGTGGAAGCTGCGATACGTAGACTAGAAATGAGTGTGTGGAGGAGGGGGGTAGAGGAAGTGCAGGGTAATATGTGCGTGTGTGTGTGTGTGTGTTGGAGCTCATGTACGTTTATATGTATTTGACTGTGCTTTCATATCTGTGAAACTGCATGTTTGGTGCATATCTGTTATGCATGTGTGGGGGTATGTGTGAATGTGTGTCTTCATGTTTTACATTTATTTGCTTATTTATCATCATTGCTGTCTTATTTTTTATTTTTATTTATTTATTTATTTATTTATTTTATTTCATTTTATTTTATTAAATTTTTTTTTTAATATTATTATTATTATTATTATTACTACTACCTTCTTCTATATTATAATTATTATTTATTTATTTATTTATGTAAGCTTATCTATTATTTATTCCCCCTTTTTTTTCTCAAGGCCTGACTAAGCGCGTTGGGTTACGCTGCTGGTTAGGCATCTGCTTGGCAGATGTGGTGTAGCGTATATGGTTTTGTCCGAACGCAGTGACGCCTCCTTGAGCTACTGAAACTGAAACTGAAAACTGTCTGTCTGCATGCCCCCCGTCTCTGTCTGCCTCTGTTTCTTTTTCTCTCCCTCTGCCTGCCTGTCTGTCTCTGAATTTTCCGGACCCGGACCATAGGACATGCATCACTACGTCTGTCTGTCTGTCTGCTTCCTCCTGTCTCTGTCTCTTTTTCTCTCTGTCTCTCTGACAATCTGTATCTGTCTGTCTGTCTGTCTCTCTCTGTCCATCTCCACCCCTGTCTTTCTCTCTGTCACTGCCTCTCTCTCTCCCCCCCTCTCTCTCTGCGTGTGTGTGTGAGTGTGTGCGTGCGCGTGCGCGTGTTAATGTGTGTGGTGTGTGTGTGCATGTGTGTGTGTGCATGTGTGTGTGCATGTGTGTATGTGTGTGTGTGTGTGTGTGTGTGTGTGTGTGTGTGCGCGCGCTTGTGAGTGTGTGTGCGTGTGCATGTGGGTGTGCCATCCCCATCATCTATACATTTTCAGTGGCATTACTCCCTCGTCATTTATTCCAGGTCCCCCCATACACAGCCACCTGTCACAGTCAAGTCACAGCACCGGCGGCCCCTCGTGAAACTATCAATTCCAGTGCAAGAGATTTGGTTTGAAGAGTATCTTATCTGAAAGTGCCACAGTTTTATTTAAAATACACTGAAATCTATAGCATGACAAGAAAGTCTTTTTATTAAGCCCTGTCGCAGTGTACGTTCACACACACACACACTAAACACGTGACGGCTGTCTATGAAGGTAGAAGTTTAAAAATCGTGAGTTGGTGGGGAGGGGGGGAGGGGGGGGAGACAGGGGGAGGGAGGGGGAGAGCGACTGTTTCAATGTAATGTAGAATTCGAACTCAGTGCCTTCGGCTTCCTGATAGATTCTTAAAAAACAAACAAACGAACAAACAAAACAAACAAAGAAACAACAACAAAAAAACCAAAAAAACAAAAAGAAAAAACAAACAAAAAAAAACAAAAAAACCCACACCCCAAAACCCCCCCAAAACAAACGAACAAACAAAACAAATAAACAAACAAAACAAAAAAACAAAACCCCAAAAAACAAAAAAACCCACCAAAAACAACAAAAAACAAATAAACCAACCAAAACAAAAAAACAAACAAACAAAAAAAAACAACCCCAAAACCTACGAGTCACCCTTTCACTCAAACGAAAATGCACTGCGATGTGACAACCTGAATCAAACACTGTGAATTCCTATTTTAAAATTTGAAATAAAGAATTATAATGGACCGACAAAACTGAAGAAATGTATGCGTACACGATATTTTAAAAGGCTTGCTTTGTCATCCATATTCTTCTTCCTCTTCTCCATTTTGTCGACAATTTTTCGTCGCACTACATAAATGATTGTTTCCTTTTTTTTTCCTTCTTCTTTTGTGTGTTTTTGTGTGTGTTTTTTCTTCTTTTAACATTCCCGAAATGTTCACATATATGAACGACAGACGATCCCATAAGTGAATGTTATATAAGCAATCGGAATTTCGAGCAATCAAAATATCGTTCAGAATTTCGCCTTTTTTTCTTTTCTTTTTTCTTCCTTTCTTTCTTCTCAGTAACTGATTTGATTTATACTTTTTCCTTTTCTTTGACGCTCTTCCCACCCCTGTTGCCCCCCCCCCCCCCTCCGACCCTCCACCCCCCAACCTCCCAGCTCGTCTCTCCCTGTGTTTTCGTTTTATCCCTCCTTTACAATACTTGTTTTGTTTGTTTCTGCAAGGGTTTTCATACAAAACAGCAAGTCACCATCCCATCTCCATGGACGAGAGAGAGAGAGAGAGAGGGGGGGGAGAGAGAGAGAGAGAGAGAGAGAGAGAGAGAGAGTGTGTGTGTGCGAGAGAGAGAGAGAGAGAGAGAGAGAGAGAGAGACAGTGAGAGAGAGACAGACAGAGAGAGGAGAGACAGAAAGAGACAAAGAGAGAGAGAGAGAGAGAGAGAGAGAGTGTGAAAGAGTGAGAGAGAGAGTGAGTGAGAGAGACAGAGAGAGAGAGAGTGACAGAGACAGACTGAGAGAGTGACAGAGACAGAGAGAGAGAGAGAGAGAGAGACAGAGACATAGACAGAGAGACAGAGAGAAACCAATCAAAGGGAAACAAAAAAAAAAGAAAAAAAAAGAAAAAAGCCCAGAATACTTTCCAACGCCTGAGCGAGTGTCCGCGCCTTGACCAAAAGGTCAACATCTCCTCCTCCTCCTCCTCCTCCTCACCCAATGAAAACCCCCTGAACCAGCCTCGGCCACATCGAACGTGAATAACAACCCTTCAGTCCAGTGCTCACAGTTCCGCGTCAAAGGACCATAGAAAAAAAAGGGGAGTGGGAAAAAAAAAAAAAAAAAAAAAAGATACTCAGCACAGTACCTGATCAGTCTTGCATCCTGCAACGCGCATTCAAGTGAAGCGGAAGTTTGGGGAAATAGTTGCGTTCACAGCGGAGTGATTTTCTTCTAGAACAAGGGGTGTTAATCGCCGGAAAGTGTGAGGGGAGAGCATACGGGGGGAGAAAAAAAAAATCACGACGTTGAAGGGAGTGTTTGGAGTGATTGTTCTTGCAGAATTACAACAACAGAACTGCGCATGTCAGACTTTTTTTTTTTTTTGTTTTTTTTGTTTTGTGAGGGGTGTGGGGGGTAGTTGGTGGTTAGGGGTGGGGATAGGGGTGTGTGTGTGTGGGGGGGGGGAGGGGGGGGGTAGAGGTGAGTAGGACGGGGGTGGAAGTGGAAGGGGGACATTGGTAACCCCTCCCCCCCGCCCCCCCACTCTCTGTGTCTGTCAGTCAGTCTGTTTGTCTGTCTGTCTGTCTCTCGCTCAGTCTCAGCACTGTATGTGGTCATACCTTCTTCTTCTTCTGCGTTCGTGGGCTGCAACTCCCACGTTCACTCGTATGCACACGAGTGGGCTTTTACGTGTATGACCGTTTTTACCCCGCCATGTAGGCAGCCATACTCCGTTTTCGGGGGTGTGCATGCTGGGTATGTTCTTGTTTCCATAACCCACCGAACGCTGACATGGATTACAGGATCTTTAACGTGCGTATTTGATCTTCTGCTTGCATATACACACGAAGGGGGTTCAGGCACTAGCAGGTCTGCACATATGTTGACCTGGGAGATCGTAAAAATCTCCACCCTTTACCCACCAGGCGCCGTCACCGAGATTCGAACCCGGGACCCTCAGATTGACAGTCCAACGCTTTAACCACTCGGCTATTGCGCCCGTCATGTGGTCATACCAACCTTAATGCTTTTATTTTGCCTCCCCTTACCAGTTCTCCCACATCCCATCACAATACTCCTAAAGGTGCTATCAGCCAACACACACACACACACGCACGCGCGCGCGCACACACACACGCACACACACACAAGAACACACACAAGCACACACGCACACACACACACACACACACACATACACACACACGCGCACACGTGTGTGTGTGTGTGTGTGTGTGTGTGTGTGTCTTTGCCATGTTCTCTGTCTCTGTCTTTGTCCCTCCTTCTCTCTCTGTCTCTGTCTCTGTCTCTGTCTATCTCTCTCTCGTTTTCTCTTGTCAATACCACTGCAAAACGTTAAAAAACGAGCACCACGCATGGAAGGAAAGACAGACAGACAGACAGACACACACACACACACACACACACACACACACACACACACACACACACACAGAGAGAGAGAGAGAGAGAGAGAGAGAGAGAGAGAGAGAGAGAGAGCTTTTTGCGTTTGCTTTTGATCATTTCAAATGTCTTGATGTTTCTCTCACACCGCCAAAGAATATCTTCTATCTATCTATCTGTCTATCTATCTATCTATCTACCTCGCTGTCTATCTATCTATCTGTCTATCAATTCCTCAATTACCAACGATCTAAACCCCAACGTCTGCCAATGAACACAATAGTATGTATTCAGTTGAATTCTATTTTTCCACTTAGAAACGCAATCGACCAGTTAAAGTTTTCTGATTCAAAACAGTTGTTTTTTTTTTGTCGCGCATATTGGCCAGATATGCATAGCACAGTCAGGAAGTCATAACCCCAGAAAAAAACCACTTAATCAACGTGATTTGAAAACTACTGACGATGCTGTAGATATTGGAAGAACGATACTGTAAAACAGACAAACAAACAAACAAATAAAACAAAATAAGTATAGTTATCGTGTTTTCAGTTGTCTTTTCTGTAGCCATGACCAGATCACCGACGTATATATATGGAGTGTTGGCCTAGAGGTAACGCGTCCGCATAGGAAGCGAGAGAATCTGAGTGCGCTGGTTCGAATCACAGCTCAGCCGCCGATATTTTCTCCCCCTCCACTAGACCTTGAGTGGTGGTCTGGACGCTAGTCATTCGGATGAGACGATAAACCGAGGTCCCGTGTGCAGCATGCACTTAGCGCACGTAAAAGAACACAGGCAACAAAAGGATTGTTCTTGGCAAAATTCTGTAGAAAAATCCACTTCGATAGGAAAAACAAACAAAACTGCACGCAGGAAAAAATACAAAAAAATGGGTGGCGCTGTAGTGTAGCCACGCGCTCTCCCTGGGGAGAGCAACCTGAATTTCACACAGAGAAATCTGTTGTGATAAAAAGAAATACAAATACAAAATTTTTAATATAAAAAATCTGTTTTGGTGTTCAGTGGCAAAACCATTCACGCTAAAAAAGAAAGGATTCATATCGTGGATATTCTTTAAGGATTCAAGTCATTGACATAGTCACGACAGTCTCAGTTTCCCCTGTTCCATGGCCAAGCCGTCACATTGACATGGAAACGAAACGAAGAAAAACAAAATCGTTGATATTCTACATCAAAATAATCACGAGAATATCACTTTGTTCTGTTTTTTGACAGTGGCAAAATACAATGTATCTTCCTTGGTATATAACAAAAGAAGAAAATATCATTGACGTTATTATTATGATGATGATGATTATTGTTGTTGTTGTTGTTATTGATATCATCATCGTCATTATCATTCTTACTATTCTTCTTCTTCTTATCATTATTGTTATTATCATTATTATCATCACTTGTTTTGGTTTGGTTTCAACTGTAACTTCTCTGGTTTACATAGTTTCCCGCTCCTCTCTTGATGAGAGTTAACTCTAACATCCTCAGCCCCACGCCCCCTCTCACACCTCACACCCCACCCACCGCTCACACGCCCACCCCCCCCCCTCACCCCCACCCACCACCCT
>NC_134881.1:13961256-13966256 GCF_041734735.1 Babylonia areolata
ACTGATGATGACTACTACTACAAAGAGCAGGCCGACTGTCCGTCTGCTTGTATTGCTGCTGTTGTTTTTTTAGGGTCCTTGCCTGATGGGGGGGGGGGGGGGGGGGGGGGATTGCCTTGATTTTGATGGTTGGGCGGAGCTTTTGTGCAGAAAGGGATGGATGGATGGATGGATGGTTGATGGATGGATGGATGGTGGATGGAGGGATGGGTGGATGGGATGGATGGATGGTTGATGGATGGATGGATGGATGGTTGATGGATGGATGGATGGTTGATGGATGGATGGTTGATGGATGGGTGGATGGATGGTTGATGGATGGATGGATGGATGGTTGATGGATGGATGGTTGATGGATGGGTGGATGGATGGTTGATGGATGGATGGATGGATGGATGGTTGGATGGATGAATGGCTTCGTCAGGGCATGGAGATCGTTACGGCTCAGAGCTGACACACCTGGTGCGTGTTATGACTGTGTGGAAGCAGTCTTTAAGAGCTTTGTTTCGAATATTATGGATTTCGTGTCATTATTTTTGTTTTCCACTAAAACACTATCAGCAAGAACAGGTGGGAGGGATGAAAGGTAGATTCTGTGATCAAAACACCATCAGTACGAATAGTTGGGATGGATTAAAGGTAGATTCTACAACAGGTGGGATGGATTAAAGGTAGATTCTACAACAGGTGGGATGGATTAAAGGTAGATTCTACAACAGGTGGGATGGATTAAAGGTAGATTCTGTGACGCGGCATAGTGTACAAGGTGCACTGGTTTTGGGAACACTAAAAACAAAATAATTTAATGCGATGGTGATACAATCAGCTGACATGGTCTCACAAGGTTATGTCCATAAACAATTCTGTATACTCCTTTACCCAGTTAAGGAACGAAAAGAAGAAACAACCTGTCTAACGCCGCTCCTATCAACAGTGGTGTTAAAAAAAAAAAAATCTCAATCAGTTTTGCTAAAAATAATATTCATTTTACAAAATCAAACAAGTAAAAACAGAGAACGTGGACCCTGCAGAAAAAGAAATCAGACAAACGAAGTCTTTTTTTGAAAGATTGCTTGACATTATTAACCTTGGACATGAAATTAGGGTGAATGTAAATCAATACCCAAAAAACATCAAACAGACGGAGTAAAAGAAAACGGAAATCAATTACCTGTCGTATCTTGTGCAGAATCTTTAAGAAAGCAAAGAGCTGTTATTTTTGATAGATTACATGGTCAGCATACAGTTTGATCCTATGAGTTGGGATTGTTATTGTCGTGGTGAAATATAAAACCGTGGTAGATTTGGAGGTGCTGCTTGAAAATCCCAAAATTTGACATAACCATTTCAACTCTCGTGTCTTACGAAAAACGAAATGTTATGCCCATACAGCCCACGACCAAACTGATGCAACCTGTATTGTTTGCGATGAAAACCGCCATTGCCTTAATAGCAAACACAAATCATGCTAGCATTTCTTACCTCGGACTTTAAAAACAGGCCTCGCTGCAGACAAAACAACCGTTTCCGTTCAAACCTGCAGAAGCCAAAGTGTGACAGAACATCAAATCTTTGTTTTCAACGTCACAAAGTCCATGCAATTCTTCACCTTGATCTTTATATGACATGTTGACAGGCATCCACTTCTGGCAGAAAACGTCAACAGTTGAAAAGGAGAGTGCAAACACACACACACACACACACACACAAACATGCACGGAGAGAAATGAATGAACAAAGAAACCAAAAAGACTCATTATGTAGGTAGTATAACTGTCTCTGAGGCTGTCAGTGGAAAACAACTGCTCACCACTGCAAGACCAGACATGACCACGTCAGTGAACAAGTGTTCACCTCACTGTCACAGCACTGCGAGGAAAGTGACTGTTAGTCCCACGCTGTTTTGTTGTTGTTTTACAACCCCACGCTTTCTTTCACACACACTTTCTCTCAGAGCTGAGCCTCCATATCTCCAGATTTCTCCTCTCCTACCATCTCTCCCCACTGGTTGCCTGTTTCTGAGCAATACACCATAAGCTATCCACTGACTTTTTTCTTGCAGTCAGCGGGTCTGACCCAAAGTATCTTTCTGAACTCCTCCCATTATTATCTATACTCTCAGTTGCCAACCCTGTTCTTCTTCTGGATACCTCACGTCAGAAGTAAGACCTACGGACACACGATTTATTTATTTATTTATTAATTTTTTTATCATTTTCATTTCAATCGCCAAAAACGTGGAACACACTCCCTGAAAACCTCCGACATTCTGACTCCCTCACTTCTTTCAAATCTCGTCTCAAAACTCACCTCTTCCCTCAGCAGTAAGTTTCGTTGTGACAGGTCCACTCCTTTGAGTGTTGTGTGCTTGACTATGCATGTCACTATATGTGTGGCATCGACGTGTTTTCTGCATATGAATATTCTAAAGTGGATACTTAATTAACTGGAATGAACATTAAAGAAAAATGGATCAAAGGGTTTATTTCAGTTTTGGTCAGTCTGTTGTCAGACTGGTTTGTGCAGATCTATACATGTTGCAGCGTGCCTGATGCAATGTCAACGTCTCCTTTATGGCTGAATTAAAATAATTTCTTAAATAATCGAGATATGTCAAGAAAACATGATTTGAATGCTGTCATTACCTCAAATAGAATTATATTTTATTGCACTAAAAAGACCCATAGCATTAAATATTAGATTTGGTCGACCAGTGACGTCAGATGTGGCGTGGTGCTGGGGATGAGACTATACTTGTTTCTGAACAGATCATGCTTGGTTTGATCCCCGTAGCAGGCTTGATGTTTGTTTGTTGTTGTTGTTTTTTGTTATGTTTTTTGTTTGTTTGTTTGTTTTTTGTTTTTGTTTTTTAAAATCATACCAAGGTTATCAATACAAGACCAATTTTAACGATTTTTTTATCTCCCCCCCCCTCCCTTCCCTCCCACCCTCATATGATTCCTTTACTGGATCTAGCGCAGCGTGTGTCACAAGTGAGTCTTGAAGGCCTTGCCTCTCTTGTTTTCTCTCTGCCCCTTTCTTACTCACCCACGTCTCTCTGTCTCCGAGTCTGCAAGTGTCAAGCATCTGATGCTCCTTTTTTTTTTTTTTTTTTTATATAACAGCAGTTGTGGTGTAGCTGATATGGATCACTCCGCGCGCTTTGATACCTCCTTGCAACAGAAATTGAACTCACAATCTCTGCCCCCCCTTGTCTCACTATGTGTGTGTGTGTGTGTGTGTGTGTGTGTGTGTGCGTGCGCGTGCGTGCGTGCGTGCGTGCGTGTGTGTATGTGTGTGTGCGTGTGTGTGTTTATGTGTGTGTGTGTGTGTGTGCGTGTATGTGTGTGTGTGCGCGTGAGTGTGTGTGTGTGTGTGTGTGTGTGTGTGTGTGTTTGGGTGTGCATGTGTGTGTGTGTGTGTGTGTGCGTGCGTGCGTGCGTGCGTGGTGTGGAGCCCAGAGGAGGGAGACAGAGACAGACACAGAGACAGAGATGGACAGTGAGAAAAAAGTAGACAATCGACGACGAAGTACAAAAAAACCAATCACACACCGCCACTCTTCAAGTCAACATTAACCTCTTCTCGTCGTCTGTTCCCAAATCGACAGACATTTGAAACCACGCTTGGCGTTGGACTTTCAATCTTAGGGTCCCGGGTTCGAATCACGGTGACGGCGCCTGGTGGGTAAAGGGTGGAGATTTTTACGATCTCGCAGGTCAACACATGTGCAGACCTGCTAGTGCCTGAACCCCCTTCGTGTGTATATGCAAGCAGAAGATCAAATATGCACGTTAAAGATCCTGTAATCCATGTCAGCGTTCGGTGGGTTATGGAAACAAGAACATATCCAGCATGCACACCCCCGAAAATGGAGTATGGCTGCCTACATGGCGGGGTAAAAACGGTCATACACGTAAAAGCCCACTCGTGTGCATACGAGTGAACGTGGGAGTTGCAGCCCACGAACGAAGAAGAAGAAGAGAAGAAGAAACCACGCTTGGGAATTCCCCCGATCTCAGTCTGGCATTGCTTCCATAATGTATTTTCTTTCATGGAATTACAGGAACTGGGAGAGACAGAACAGAATCTCACCAGCAGCAGCCAATTAGCAAAAGCAACATCAGCAACAACCGCATCAGTAGCAGTAGCAGAAGCAGTAGAAGTAGCAACAGCAGCAAAAAAAAAAAAAAAAAAAAAAAAAAAAAAAAAAAAAAATCCAAGCAGTCCAGGCATACTAATTATCTTCAGTAAAAAGTGAAACGACTCATCAAGCATAAAACCTGAGATAAACTTAAACTCCAAGCACGGCTGTCTGACTGACAGACAGACAGATGGACAGACAGACAGACAGACAGACTGACAGACAGCAGCTGCCTGTGGGGAGTGTTGGGGGGGTGGGGAGGGGGGAGGGGAGGGTGTGTGTGTGCTGGGGGTGGGGGTGTGTGTGTGGGGGGTTGTATGTGTGGGGTGGGCATGGGGGAGAAAAGCATGTCTGCGATTCCCATTTAAGTCAGGGAGAGGTTATGTTTCTCTGCTGTCCTACCAAAACAAACCCTCCGCCTCTCTCTCTCTCTCTCTCTCTCTCTCTCTCTCTCTCTTTCTCACACACTCACACATACACACACACTCTCTCTTTCTCTCTCTGTGCCTCTCTCTGTCTCTCCCTCTTACGCTCTCTCTTCGTTTCTGTCTCTGTCTCTGTCTCTCTCTCTGTCTTCATTTTCTTCGCCTCTCTGCAAAGTCCCCTGTGTGGTGGTAAGGGGGGGCGGGGGGGATGGGGGGGAAGGTGGAGGGGGAGGGGGGGTGGCCCTCCCTCTATGTTTGGACAGACAACAATACCAGCTACTGATAGCACTGCAACGCTTTTACTTGGCTAGTAAGTTGAGAGAGTACTATATACTAAACGCCAAGCTCTACTCTCCCCCTCCCCCCCCCCCCCCCCCCCCCCCCCCCCTCCTGTGCCCATCCCCCTTCCCTGTCTTCCACCACCACCACCA
>NC_134881.1:13975774-13980774 GCF_041734735.1 Babylonia areolata
TCACATTAGCACAAGAACAAGAAAAAAAAAAAAATCGGCCAGTAACACCTGCAACAGGTCAACGATGTCGTTGTCCTCAGTTGTTTCAGTAACCTCTCCCTTCCCCCCCCCCCCCCACACCCCCCAGCCCTACGTCCCCTCCACCCTCCCCGCCATTTATCTGCAGTGGTAGGAATCCCCCGGATCCGTCATGCCGCTCATCACCCCCCCCCCCCTCCCCTAATAATCCCCCCACCCCCATCTCCAGTCCCCGCACTTCTTATTGTGTTCGTTTTGCCGCTAGCAGTCCCACTTAACATGCAGCTCTCTTTACACGCTTTGAATATCATCGAGTACGAGAAACATTATTTTTTTTCATCAAGAAAACAACAACAACAACAAACACACACACGCACACACAGGCACACACTCACCTACGAGCACACAAGCACGCAATCACACAAACAGGCACACACACACACACACACACACACACACACACACACACACACACACACACACACACATACACGCACGCGAGCGCGCTCACACACATACACATGTACACAAATAAGCACACACACAAACACACATACACATTGTGCTATTCATATTTCCTCCCAAACACACACACACACACACACACACACACACACACACACACACACACACACACACACACACACACACACAAACAACAACAACCCCCCCACCCCAAACCACCCCACCCCCTCCCCCCAAAAAGAAAAAGAAAAAAAAGTTGTGTGTGCAACAAGCAAGTTCACACACACAAACAAATGAGGCAAAACAACTGAGATGCAGAAACCATGGTTTATTTATTTATAGTCTGTTCATCTAAGATGATGATAATAGAAAAATGCAAAAACAAGAAACGACAGTTTCAGTTTCAGTAGCTCAAGGAGGCGTCACTGCGTTCGGACAAATCCATATACGCTACACCACATCTGCCAAGCAGATGCCTGACCAGCAGCGTAACCCAACGCGCTTAGTCAGGCCTTGAGAAACGACAGAATGTATGTTATCGTTCAGTCACGACCTGTGAGACCACACACAACACGGCTGTGTGCATGTCTTTCCATCGTCTCTTTGTAACGTGGCCAGCAAGGCCAGTGCACTGCACGTGTCGTGTGTCATTTGGCGCCTTATAAATATTATTATTATTATTATTATTAGTAGTAGTAGTAGTAGTAGTAGTAGTAGTATTTTTTTGTGTATTTATGTTCTATTTTTTTTAATTTACATCTGTATTTTATTTTATTTTATTTTTGTTATTTTTTTTTATATTGTTTTATTTTATTTATTTTTATTTCATTTTGTTTTATTTTTTCTTTCTTTTTTTTTCTTTAAAAAAATTATTTTATTTTATTATTTTTTGTTGTTATTATTTTTATTTTTTTAAATATTTATTTATTTTTTAAATTTTATTTTATTTTATTTTTTCTCAAGGCCTGACTAAGCGCGTTGGGTTACGCTGCTGGTCAGGCATCTGCTTGGCAGATGTGGTGTAGCGTATATGGGATTTGTCCGAACGCAGTGACGCCTCCTTGAGCTACTGAAACTGAAACTGAAACTGAAACTTAGCCCTTGGTCTCTTTGCCGTGACGTTCGTGTGTATCTCTGAACAACGTCATCTGAAGAGTTTTTCATTTTTGGTCTGAAAACGATCTGGTCTGATTAATTTTGTGTTTCATTCCGAAAAGGACTCGTTGCTGTTTATGAAGGTACTGGCAGTTCACATTCGTACAGTTATACGTTTCGTTCGTTTGTATATTTATTTGTGTTTGTATTTCTCTTTTTATCACAACAGATTTCTCTGTGTGAAATTCGGGCTGCTCTCCCCAGAGAGAGCGCGTCGCTATACTACAGCGCCACCAATTTTTTTTTTTTTTTTTTTTTCCTTCGTGCAGTTTTGTTTGTTTTTCCTTTCGAAGTGGATTTTTCTATAGAATTTTGCCAGGAACAACCCGTTTGTTGCCGTGGGTTCTTTTACGTGCAGGCTGCATACGGGACCTTGGTTTATCGTCTCATCCGAATGACTAGCGTCCAGACCACCACTCAAGGTCTAGGGGAGGGGGAGAAAATATCAGCGGCTGAGCCGTGATTGGAACCAGGCGGACGCGTTACCTCTAGGCCATCACCCCACTCACTTATAGTCTGTTCATCTAAGATGATGATATTAGACTGAATACAATTATACTTTTGTTTTTATCGTCAGTGATTTGTTGTGGATCCAGGCCTTTTATTCATTTATTTATCTATCTATTTATCATTTTTTACTGCCGTTACCAGCTTGGCTATAGTGCTAAAGGAACTCAAACACAGTGGAGTGATGGCCTGGAGGTAACGCGTCCGCCCAGGAAGCGAGAGAATCTGAGCGCGCTGGTTCGAATCACAGCTCAGCCGCCGATATTTTCTCTCCCTCCACTAGACCTTGAGTGGTGGTCTGGACGCTAGTCATTCGGATGAGACGATAAACCGAGGTCCCGTGTGCTGCATGCACTTAGCGCACGTAAAAGAACCCACGGCAACAAAAGGGTTGTTCCTGGCAAAATTCTGTGAAAAAAATCCTCTTCAATAGGAAAAACAAATAAAACTGCACGCAAGAAAAAATACAAAAAAACGGGTGGCGCTGTAGTGCAGCGACGCGCTCTCCCTAGGGAGAGCAGCCCGAATTACACACAGAGAAATCTGTTGTGATAAAAAGAGAAATACAAATACAAAATTTAAGCCGTAAGCGCATTCAACAAAATGCAATTACACCAAACATCATCAGCTTGAGGTTTGCGTGCCTTTTGTAGGAGCAAAGGTTATTTATTGTACGAGTATGTTGAAAGACTTGTAAAGCAGCTGTTGAGATAGTTGTCAAGAGGAGAGTTATCAGCGATGGTGACTCCAGGTAGATCATGCAGTCATGAGTAATGTCAAATTCGTGGTCACTGACTGTAATTATAAACTGGGGTTCTTTCATGTTGTTGCCAAGCTACCTTCATTTTTTCTTTCATTTCAAGCTGAGCGGTGAGACCGAAGTCTTCACAGGCTACAAAGAAATTGCATGTGAGTCGCTGTAGTTTCTTTCACTTCTGCATTATCTGCAAACAGAAAGTTCATTTAAAAACAACAACAACAAAAAAACGACAACTGAAACAAAACAAAACAAAACAAAACAAAACAAAAACAAACAAAAAACAAACCGGAAAGTATTGTGATTTCAGCCTTTGTCTTCGACCTTCGAGAGTTTAAATGACTTCCAATCAGATCTTGCGTAAAAGTTGATACCATCCGCTACAGAGCCAAATACTTGTTTTCAAAAGACATGGAAGAAGATCCAAATATAATAGGTGCTTATATTCACCGCACATAAGCGCGCAAGCACACACACACACACACATAAAAACGTGCGCGTGCATCAGAGACAGGCAGACAGACAGACAGACAGACACGCACAGACACAGACACAGACACACACACACACACACACACACACACACACACACACACACACACACACACACACACACACACAGGCAAACACACACGCGCACACACACACGGTGAGACACACACAGAGGGAGATGAACAAAAACAAAATACACAATAGACAATACACAATATACACAGTAACATACTCACGCATAAACACACACACGCGCGCGCACACACACACACACACACACACACACACACACACACACAGACGCTCGTGACCGAGGGCATTGACCCCTTGACGGGCAAGATGAGATGGTGCAAAAGTCACGCTTGAACGCCCCCCACTGGAAACTGGAAAACAAACAAAACAAAAAAAATCCAACCTGTCACTGCTGGGTCACCTACTTCCCACAGGCGTGCCCCCCCCCCCCCATCACCCCTCCCCCCGCCCCCTCCCTGCCTCCCTCTCCCCTCCTCCGTCCTCAACCCCCTCCCTCTTCACCCCATTCCCTCCCTCTCCCTCCTCACTCCCTCTTCACCCCCCTCCCTCTCCCCATCCTCCCTCCTCACCTCCCCCCTTCTCCCTCTCCCCCTCCTCACCCCCCTCCCTCTCTCCTCCTCACCCCCCCCCCTTCTCCCTCTCCCCCTCCTCTTCACCCCCCTCCCTCTCCCCATCCTCCCTCTTCACCCCCTTTCCTCTCCCCTCCTCCCTCCCTCCTCACCCTCCTCCCCCCTCCCCTATCCTCCATCTCGTTCCTCCAGTCTTTCTGTACTACTACTATACCCCCTTCCTGACAATAAAACAAACCCCGGACTGTTTTCACTGGGGATTACTTCTTCACCCTTTCCTGTCTTTTCTAATTTTCTTCGTTGATATTGTCGTGGTCTCGTTCGTACTGTCACACAACAGGGAGCGAAAACCTCCCCCCCCCCTCTCCCACACCCCTCCCTCACTTCTGGAGTGCCCTCCTGGCGTTTTTTTTGTTTTTGTTTTTGTGTTTGTTTTTTTTTGTTTGTGTGTGTGTGTGTGTGTGTGTGTGTGTGTGTGTGTGTGTGTGTGTGTGTGTGTTTGGTTTTTCTTTTTTTTTGTTTTTGTTTTGTTTTGTTTGCCCCAGCTTGCACGGGGTTAATTCTGCGCGCGAGGGCCAAACGAGCGTCCTATATTTGATTTATAGTAGTTTACCTTTGTTCGGAACATTGCCATGTGTGATTAAAAAAATAAATAAAAAAATTTTAAAAAAAGGAAAAAAAAGGTTTTAGGAGCCAAATACTTAATCTTTTTTTCTTTTAGAACAGACCATGTAGAATAGAATGTCTTTCCTTGAACGTACAGCGATCACGGTGAATATTTGGGGAGAAAGAACCAGGAAAAGTACTGACAAGCATAAAGTGAAACTTATACACCAATACAGATACAAGGGAAATCTGGATACTAGTAAAACGCATGCACACATGAATGCAAGGGTATAAGTGGAGTATGCCCATAATATGCAACAGCTGCGATCACTGATTCATGTAGTATATTGTACTGCGATGCTAGCAACCTGATCAACATATAACAATGGAGTCTCCCG
>NC_134881.1:13985774-13990774 GCF_041734735.1 Babylonia areolata
TGCTGTTGTTGTTTTTGCTGTTGTTGTTGTTGCTGTTGCTGTTGCTGTTGTTGTTGTTGTTGCTGTTGTTGTTGTTGTTGCTGTTGCTGTTGTTGTTGTTGCTGTTGTTGTTGTTGCTGTTGTTGTTGTTGTTGTTGTTGTGTTGTTGTTGTGTTGTTGCTGTTGTTGTTGTTGTTGTTGTTGTTGTGTTGTTGCTGTTGTTGTTGTCGTTGTTGTTGTTGTTGTGTTGTTGTTACACTCGGTTCATTGATTCCTGAATTTGCATAATGTGACTTTTTTGTTGTTGTTGTTGTTGTTCTTCTTCTCAGGACCGTGCAGCAGCAGCAGCTGTAGTTGTAGTAGTAGTAGAAATAGCACAACTGCTCTCGACGTCACTAACCCCCCCCCCACCCCCACAACCACACACTCCCCGCACTCCCATATCCCCACCCACTATATAGCATTGCTATACCAGCTGATGCACCACCAGTTAGTTAGTTATTAGGAATCATTTGCCTTTTTGCACGAACACAGACCAACAAACAACAACACACACGCACAACACGCAGACACTGACTACACGTAAGCTACTATACACTGAGGCTAGTGTGTGTGTGGGGGGGCATAATGAGTGCGGAGAAAGAGTGCGGAGTGGGGGTAGGGGGGGGTGGAGGTGGAGGTGGGAAGGCAGAAAGGTTAACAAGAAAGATAAAGAGAGTTTGACGACAGAGTAAAGCACGGAGAAGTTTGGTGTGTGTGTGTGTGTGTGTGTGTGTGTGTGTGTGTGTGTGTGTGTGTGTGTGTGTGTGTGTGAAAGAGACAGAGAGAGGGGGGGGATTCTTTGGCGAGAGTTAAACGAAAAACAAAGAGAAAGAAAAAGAAGTTTGGACAACGAAATGAGAAGGAAAAAGAGAGGGAGAGGAGGAGTGATATTGGTTCGCTCGATGAAGAAAGAAGAAGAAGCAGAAGAAGAAACAAAGAGATAGAGACAGAGACAGATAGGAGTAAAAAAGAAAAAAAAGAAAAAAGAAAAAAAGACAGACAGACAGACAGACAAATAGATAGATAGATAGATAGATAGATATAAAGCTCAAGAGCAGGACGAATACTGCTATAGACAAACAAAGACCTACTCGCCCCTCCACCCCTTCACCCCCACCCCGTCTGCCCTCCCCTCTCCCCCTCCCCCCAAAAAAAACAACAACAAACAAACAAACAACAAAAAAAACACAGCATAACGGGTACCCCCCCAACCCAACCCCCCCAAAAAAAAAAAAAAAACAACAACAAAAAAAAACACAAAAAAAACAAAACAAAAACTCAAACAACAACAAACAACAACAACAAAACAAACAACAACTAACAAACGAAAACAACAACAACAAAAAACAAACAAACAAAAAAACGAAAGAAAAGTACGTAGCGCCTTTTCAACGGCAGCTAATTATTGCTTCAGCCTTGGAAAGGAAGCGAACAGTATATATGTATATTTCCAGTAAAAAAAAAAGAAAAAAAAGGGGGTAATTGTATCTCTCTCTCTCTCTCTCTCTCTCTCTCTCTCCTCTGCCCGCTAGCTATACTAGGGGCAGGGCGATGGTTGATGATGTTATCCAGATGCCCTGGCCCCCCCCCCCCCCTCTCTCTCTCTCTCGCTGGCTGGCTACACGGTATGCAGTGAGGTGTCAAATAAATAGCTTGTTTGTGATAACGGTGTCAGGAAAAAAAAAAGGGGTGAGGGGAGGGGGGTTGGGAGAGAGAGAGAGGGGGGGGGGGATGTGGAAGGAGAGAGGGGGTAGGGGTTGAGGGAGGTGGTGGGGGGGGGGGGGGGATAGGAGGGGCAGAGAGAGAGAGAAGGGGTTGTGTGTGTGTGTGTGTGTGTGTGTGTGTGTGTGTGTGTGTGTGTGTGTTGGGGAGGGGTGTAACTGTGGTGGCAGATGAGATATAAATTCATTAAAAAAAAAAAAAAAAAAAAAGAAGGAAAGAAAGAAAGAAAGAAAGAAAAAAGAAAGAGAGAAGAATAGGAAGAGGTTGAAGGGACGAGGTTATTAGAAAAAAATAAAAAGGTGGTGGAGGCGGGGGGGGGTGGGGGGGGAAGAGAAGGGGGAGAAGGGGGTGGATGGAGGGGAGGGGTCGAAGTGGGGGGAATTGCTGGCTAGGGGTTGGAGGTGTCAGGGGGGGGGGAGGAGGAGGCGGAGGAGGAGTTGGGGGGGGGGGGGGGGAAGGGATAGGAAAAATGAGAGTGAGTGAAGATTCGGGGTGAGAGAGTGAGGGGGGTGGGTTAGGGGCTCAGGGGGCGAGGGTAGGGTGGGGGGGACACAGAGAGAGAGAGAGGAAGAGAGAGAGAGACAGGAAAGAAAAGGACAGAGAGAGAACTGGCGGGGGGGGAGTGTAGGGGGGGGGGGGGGGGGGCACAGAGAGAGAGAGAGATGGGGGGGAGGGGGATTGCGAGGGTGGCAGAGAGAGAAAGAGAGAAAAGGACAGAGAGAGAACTGGCGCTGAGAGAGAGAGAGGGGGGGAGAGACAGAGAAGGGGGGGGGGGGGGGGGGGGGGGGAGGATTTTATTTGTGGACAGAAAAATGAGAGTGGAAGATTCGGGATGAGAGAGAGGGGGGCGGGGGGGGAGGGGGGGCAGGGATTCGGGGTGAGGGGGGGCACAGAGAGAGAGAGAGAGAGAGAGAGAGGGGGGGGTAGAGGGAGAACTGGCGCTGAGAGAGAGAGGACAGAGACAGACATAGACACAGACAGACAGACAGAGACAGGGGACAGGGGAGGATTTTATTTGTAGACAGAAAAATGAGAGTAGAAGATTCAGGATGAGAGAGAGAGAGTAGGGGGTGGGGGGTGGGTGTGGGGTTAGGGGTTCGGGGGCCGGAGGGGGGGGTACAGAGAGAGAGAGGGACAGAGAGAGACAGACAGACAGAGACAGAGAGACAGGGAGGAGTGTGTGGCGGAAGGAGGGAGGGGGGGGGGGAGGGAGGGAGAAGTGTGCGTGTTTCGTGCATCACTCCACCTCCAGCCGACCAATCAGAGCGAAGGTTGAAAGGTCAAAGAGGCAGGCGGCAAAACATCACTTATAGAAATATATATATATATAGAGAGAGAGAGTCACTACAGCACGCCTTGACGTGCATAAACATCACCCCACCTCGTCAACCCCTTCCCCCACCTCCCCCCCACGCTCCCCTCCCTCATTTATCACACCCCATTCCTCTCTAGGCTGCCTCTCTCTCTCTCTACCTCCCCCCACTCTCTCTCCCTCCCTCCCCCTCTCTCTCCCTCTCTCCCTCCCCCCTGTCTCTTTCTCTCTCCCTCTTCCCATCTCTCGCTCCCCCTCTCTCTCCCCCCCACCCTCTCCCCTTTCTCTCCCTCTCTCTCCCCCCCTCTCCCTCCCTCCCTCCCCCTCTCACTCACTCCCCCCTGTCTCTCTCTCCATCTGTCTCTGCCTCCCCCTCTCTCTCCCTCTCTCTCCCTCTCCTCTCCCTCTCTCTCCAACACTCCCCCCTTCCTCTCTCTCCCTCTCTTTCTCCCTCCCTCCCCCCCTCTCTCTCCCTGTCTCTCCCTCCCTCCCTGTCTCTCCCTCCTCCCCCCCCTCCCTCTCTTCCCCCCTCTCATCTCCTCTCTCTCTCTCTCTCTCTCTCTCTCTCTCTCTTTCTGAAGAAACAATTTTCACGAAGATGTATTTTCTTACAAATGACATGAAGTGTGCTGTTGGTCTTTGACTGACATTAAATGAAGTCATTCTGAGTTCTCTCTCTCTCTCTCTCTCTCTCTCTCTCTCTCTCTCTATCTATCTATTGATCTATCTATCTATCTATCTATTGATCTATCTGTCTCTGTCTCTCTGTCTGAAGAATTTTTTTTCTCGAATAGGTATTTTCTTACGAATGGCTTGATGTAGGCTGCAGGCCCATTAAAGTCAGTCAGAGTTCTCTCTGTTTCTGTCTGTCTGTCTGTCTGTCTGTCTCTCTCTCTCTTTGTGTCTCTGTCTCTGTCTCTCTCTCTGTCTCTGTCTCTCCCTGCTCCCTCCTTCTCTGAAGACTACCAGCAGAGACCAACGATCTCTTCATTTATTTGTTGCACACCGCGATCTGTGTGTGTGTGTGTGTGTGTGTGTGTGTGTGTGCGTGTGTGTGTGTGTGTGTGTGTGTGTGTGTGCGTGTGTGTGTGTGTGTGTGTGTGTGTGTGTGTGTGTGTGTGCGTGTGTGTGTGTGTGTGTGTGTGTGTGCGTGTGTGTGCGCGCACACTCTCTCTCTCTCTCTCACACACACACACACAGCACATTGTGAATGTACACACACACACACACACACACACACACACACACACACACACACACACCCTCCAACCCCACCCATCCATCCGTCATGTCTGTGCTCATAGGCCATGAATGAGATTCCAAACTTCCCCAAAGTTTTTTTTTTATGACTAAGTACAAGTACATCCATTCACGTGTTCAACCACTGAAACCTGGGTTAATTAATTAATTACGAGGTCACGTTTCACGTGTCACGACTAAGGACGGAACTGTCTGACTGATGGAGTCTCCCGTCGGTCCGACGGATGAGTAGGCAGGCAGGCTTATCTGTCGGTGCGTGTCCTCATATGGGAGAAGAGGCAGATTAATAATAATAATAATAATAATGGTACTTATATAGCGCTGAATCTTGTGCAGAGACAAATCTAAGCGCTTTCGCACCAGTCATTCTCACGCACGCATAACTCTAAAACTGGAGAAACTAAAGACAAGGAAGAGGCAGGGAAGGGAGGCTATTTTGGGAAGAGGTGGGTTTTAAGGCCAGACTTGAAAGCGCTGAGTGTGGAGACTTGACGAAGCGAAAGAGGAAGTTCATTCCAATTGCAAGGTCCAGAGACAGAGAAAGAACGGCGGCCAACAGTCGAGAGTTTGAATCTGGGTATGCCTAAGTGGAGTGGATCCGAAGCTGATCGTAGTGAGCGAGATGGAGTGTAGAGGTGAAGGCAGCCACAGAGATAGGAAGGGGTTGATTTGTGAATACATTTGT
>NC_134881.1:13995774-14000774 GCF_041734735.1 Babylonia areolata
CAAAAACATCAACGTTCTCAGTCACTTGCGAAGACACACTTTCGTGTACATAAGGCTTCATCAAGCAACAGTCAAAAAATTATATGCTTAATTGTCAGGTTACTAAAGCATATGCACTTGACATTAGAACAATACTTAGTCCGTAATGAATTTGATAATAGTCTGAGAGCTGAACTCAGAACTGGTCTGCGAATCGGACCAAAGTCTGAGAGAGTCAACTGACGAGGTTTTAGACTTGAATTCAAGCACCTATGAAAGTCTCTTTCTGTTATATCGTTGCTTATTTCCTTGTATGACAATGGGCAATATACTTTTATACTGTCTGTATGATTCTTTGCTCCCCTTTTTTGCGCTTGCGTGTTTTACATGTTTTACATCTAAAGTACGCACACCGTGAATCATCACGATGTGACTGACAGAATTATTGAAAAGGTCGTAGCGAGGGCAATGTGAACTTGTTCGTTGCACCACCGTGTCACAGGAGGTGTGTCTGAGTCCCCCTCCCTCCCACACCCACCACCTCCCCGGAGAAAAAACAACAACAAAACAACTGCTCCCACCCCTCCTTATCAAACACACACACACACACACACACACACACACACACGCACACACACACACACACGCACACACACACACACACACACACACACACACACACACACACACACACACACACACACACACACACACACACACACACTCCAATAGTCTCCACCACCACCACCACCGCCCCTCATGTTTCTTTAAAACTTTTTTTTTTTTTTTTTCAAATGCGTTGAACTGTGAGAGGGTGTGAAGTGAGCAGGATGAAGGGGAAAAAAGAAAAGGAAAGAAAAAAAAAGTACTATTCCCATCTTCACACACACACACACACACCACACACACACACACACACACACACACACACACACACACACAGATAGAGCACACAAACACCTACGAACACACATTCAGTCACTCACACACACACACACACACACACACACACACACACACACACAGAGGGGCACACAAACACCTACGAACACACATTCAGTCACTCACACACACACACACACACACACACACACACACACACACACACACACACACACACACACAAATCCACACATCTCAACCTATTACATAGTGTGAACAGAGTGGCATTAAAAGGCCATGGAACGTCCTGGCAGGGGGAAAGGGAGGGGGTGGGGGGGTAGGGGTGGTGGCGTTTGGGTTGTTGGGGTGTTAGACACAAAACTTACAGAGTGAAAGAAAGGGGGGGTGGGGGCGGCGAGGGGGGGGGAGTACGGGTGGGGCGAAGCGGGAGGCGGGGGAGAGGGAGGTATGTGCTCTGTGCAATGCCATATCACCTCCCACCACCACCACCACCCCCTTTTAAAAAAAAATTGTTTATTGCTTTGCGGTTGCTGCACCCCCACCCCTCCCCACCACCCCCTCTCTCTCTCCCCCCCGCACCCCCCCCCCCCCCCCCCCCTTTTTTTTTTTTTTTCTTCTTGTTTGGAGGTTATTTTCGTGCTGCTAAAAACGTGAGAATTTTTACAACCAGTCTTGTTTTTGTTGTGTGTTTTTTTAAGCACAGTACTGCGTGTACAGTGAAGAGGGGAGGGGAGTGTGTGTGTGTGTGTGTGTGTGTGTGTGTGGTTGGGGAGGTGGAGGGGAGAGTAAAGGGTTTAGGGGTGGAGGTGAGTGGAGATAGGGGTGGGGGGTGGGGGGGTGGGGACACACTTCTAGTAGATTCCGCGCGAAATACGTTTCCCGCGACGCAGTAAAATAAAAAAATGAGGTTACTATGCAATCCAAACTGATCCATCCTGGATGGAGCAGTTCGGTGCAAAAGTAGTTGTTGTTGTGAGAGGGGTTGACCGCATTTTTTCGCCACTCGGCATAAAAAAAAAAAAAAAAGAAAGAAAAGAAAATAAAAATAAAAAGTGCTCTGAGTGTAACCGCAAACCGCAAACAAGTTCCCTCACCTCCACCCCCCACCCCCTCCCCTTCCTCAACACCACCCCACCTTCTTCTCCTTCCTTTTTTGCCTACCACACCCACACCCTACAACCCCCCCCCCCCCCCACCTCCCGCCCACCCCAAACCCCCCAAAACCACCGACCATTTTGATTTCCTCATGTTTACAAAAGTACGCCCCTCGAAAAGCGCGGGAAATAAAAGTCACGTGTCATTGTAGGTCAACGATAGCTCACTGGGTGAATTGAGGTTGCACAAACAAGTGACTGCGCTTGGCCCAGTAACACGGTGTCGACTGTTGCACAACTACCCGTCTGGTGTACATTATAACTCACGGCTTTTTCTGATGTGTTTGTGTGTGTGTTCGTGTGTGTGTTTGGGCTCATGTACGTTTATGTGTATTTGACTGTGCTTTCATATCTGTGAAACTGCATGTTTGGTGCATATCTGTCATGCATATGTGGGTGTATGTGTGAATGTGTGTCTCCATGTTTTACATTTATTTGTTTATTTATCATCATTGTCTTTTTATATATTTTTAATTTCAATTATTATTATTATTACTACTTAAAAAAAATTATAATTTTTTATGTACGCTTATAGTTGACTTCATCACGTTTTTGCGCCTTATACATATTATTATTATTATTAGTTGTTTTTTTCTATTATTTATTCACCTTTTTTTTTCTTTTTTTTTCTCAAGGCCTGACTAAGCGCGTTGGGTTACGCTGCTGGTCAGGCATCTGCTTGGCAGATGTGGTGTAGCGTATATGGATTTGTCTGAACGCAGTGACGCCTCCTTGAGCCACTGAAACTGAAAATCTGATTTGTTAGGTAGTGGGGTTTTTTTTAAATTTTTTTTTTAGGATTCCAGTTTATGGGTTTATGCTTTTAAGTGAGGGCAGATGGAGGCAGGGACATTATCAGCGGACGTTTATTACTCGTGAAACTATTGTTTACTCGTGGAATCTATTTATTTATTTTGTTCATTCAGTTCGTTTCGTAGTATTTTCACGTTTAGTTTGAAGAGTCTGCCCAAGCCGTTTAAAAGTTCACTTGATCGTCACTGTTGCAATGTTCTTTTCGATATTTGTTTGCACACAGGTCGCGTGTTGTTTCCTGAGATTTAATGTAGAGTGATGGCCTAGAGGTAACGCGTCCGCGTGGGAAGCGAGAGAATCTGAGCGCGCTGGTTCGAATCACGGCTCGGCCGCCGATATTTTCTCCCCCTCCACTAGACCTTGAGTGGTGGTCTGGACGCTAGTCATTCGGATGAGACGATAAACCGAGGTCCCGTGTGCAGCATGCACTTAGCGCACGTAAAAGAACCCACGGCAACAAAAGGGTTGTTCCTGGCAAACTTCTGTAGAAAAATCCACTAAGATAGGAAAAACACAAAAAAATGTACGCAGGAAAAAAATACAAAAAAATGGGTGGCGCTGTAGTGTAGCGACGCGCTCTCCCTGGGGAGAGCAGCCCGAATTTCACACAGAGAAATTTGTTGTGATAAAAAGAAATACAAATACAAATACAATACAAATAATCAAAGCGGAGCACGGATGCCTAAACGGTGGCGTAAAAACGGTACCACACGTAAAGATCCCATAATGTAGAAAGGACCGCACGTGAAAGTTGTAGCCCACAAACATGGAAGAAACAGAAAAAAGTAAGCAATTCATTACATGCCCAAATGCGAGTAAAGTGATTAGAATCAGAGTATAGTTAAGGCTTCTAGTCCTGGCATCATGATCTTTAGGAATATACATATATAAAAGAATAGAATAGAATATGTCTTTATTACCAAGTGTACCGGGGTCACAAGGAATATTGGGGGGGCGGGGGGGGGGGGGGGGGGGGGGGGCATAGTACATAACAAGATACGAACATAAATCGAAAATTATACACAAACACAGATACAGTAGAAATAAGATACATACAAGTGCATATCAATATAAAAACTTGTGCATACTCACGCATGCACGCACTGCACACACACACACACACACACACACGTTTGAACAGAAGCTGCATGTTACATGTGGATGGGGCTGATGACGAAATATTCAGGTAGATGGTTGTTGGTTGCACAATTCTATTTATCACACTGGATTTGTTCGAGAGACAGGGCATTGACTGTTTTGGAGGAAAAGCTATTGGCGAAGCGACTGGTTTTCCTCCTTATACTTCTGTACCGTCGACCAGAAGGGAGCATCTCGAAAATCCCAAAAGGTGGATGTGATTCGTCCTGGTTGATTGATTTTGTTTTTTATATGCATCATTGTATACAACATAAATAGCCTCATGCAGTTCCTACAAACAATATACTAATGCAGGCCTGCACAAACATGTGAAAGAAAACGAGACAGAGACAGAGACAGAGAAGAGAAAACACTCATGAAGTAAAACCTTATCTTTTGTCTACTGTGGACAAACACTTGAAATATATAACAAATAGAATTCGATTCGGTATATCTGATTTAATTGCACATGATACATATATACGTGAAGTCTCCCAACGGTGGACCAGGCGGAGGAGGAAACCTTTCCAAACGGCTGTGAAGGCGGAAGAGGATGACCAAAGGGCAGGGGGAGCTCTTATCCTTGGCTGGAAGTCCTCCTTGGAGACGGAACTCCGAAGAAAATAACCTGCACCTGCCGAGGCCGTCCTACACGTGGCAGTATCTGCACCTGTGGGACTGTGAGCGTCGGTAAGCGAGATAGTGGGGAAGGGACTGCACAACTCCTCCTCACTAAAAAAAAAAAAAAGTCACCTGTGCTGGTCAGACAACCAGGCTAATGTCGGACAGAATTGGCCTCTTCTCCCATATGAGGACACACACCGGCAGATAAGCCTGCCTGCCTACTCATCCGTCGGTCCGACGGGAGACTTCATCATATATACAGGGAACTTGATAACAGTACTTTGATTTGTCCATTACGTGAAGGACCCAAGGAAGGTGAGATGCGGTTTTTTTTTTCCTTGCGTTGTTCAGCACTTGGTGAAATCAGAGAAAAATGTATTCCTTGAAAAT
>NC_134881.1:14010774-14015774 GCF_041734735.1 Babylonia areolata
GTGGAAGAGGGGGGAGGGAGGGAGTTAACTTTTCATCAGCACACTTTATTTTATTTTATTTTATTTTGTATTTAACGCTCTCCATACGAATGGCGAAAGACACGACGTTAACAACGTTTCACCCCAGTTACCATCATCAAATTATTGCAAGCGGAATGCTCTTATACTGAAGAGATGAATAAAGAATACCACAGTTCTGACGACGGAAGCTAAAGGTTGGGTCATTCAGACACCCACTGGCCATCCGAAGGGTCTGTGAAGAGGAGAAGAGAGGACTGGCCGTACTGAGTGAGTTAAACCTTTTAACTATCAGCTGCCTGAATCACGTGAAGATGATTCTGGATTATGATTTTCGTTTCAGATTAGCGAAGTGCTATAACACTTCACTTGCAAATTGCCAAAAAGTCAGGCATCCATACCATTGATCGACTGCTCTGAATCTTCGATGACTGGACAAGTCGACGAATGGACATACTGTTCAACGGATTGCTCAGACATGGCCCTGTGCGGTCACCGACTGCCCTATAGACAACAACGAGGAAAAGAGAAAGATTAAAAGGTTCAGTGACAAAAACTGTCGTCCAGGTGTTAGAATAAAGCTAGGTTTATGTGCATTTTTGTCAACAAAGCCAACCAAAAACAAAACAAAAAAACAACCAACCAAACAAACAAAACAAACAAACAAAAACTGTTAATTCTTGAACGGTGGGCCATGGAATCAAAGTAAAGACAGCTTTCAATAAACTTACTTTAAGCACAACACCATGATATATAAATAAATAATTCGCTGATCTCCAGTGTTGGTTGGCAAGGTTTTGCAAACAGCACATGTATGAAAACGGTGAAAGTTATGAACACGATCTTGTTTTAAGATCTGACCCGCAAAAAAAGAAAAAAAAAGAAAATCTTCGTTTGTGTCCCATAACTGATAGCCAACAAAAGGCCGCCCCCATCCTTAAAAAAAACAAAACAAAACAAACAAAAACCCAAAAAAAACCCCAACAACAACAACAACAACAACAAAAAACAATAGAGGCAAGGCCTTCAAGACTGACTTGTGATACACTTAAAAAGAAAAGAAAAATCCAAGCTTTTTATGCATTGAGTATAATTTCAAAATGTAATGTTTAAGATGAGAAAGTTCATTTTAAAGCAAATTAAGTCCCCTAGCGTTAATTACAGAGTAATTTCCCTTTTTTTACTATCTGCACCAAAACGTTTGCAAAATAAATAAAACTTCCATGCTTAGCAAAAGAAGTTCCTGTTTGAACAGAAAATGATAATAATGACTGCTCTTGTTGTTGGGTCAGAATATCAGATCAAAGTGCCAAGTTTAGAGAATACAAAAAATATAAATATAACAGTAAATGCAGTTTGCATATAATTAGGCTTCATTTAAAAATTTTTTTTTGGTGCCCATCCCAGAGGTGCAATATTGTTTTAAACAAGATGACTGGAAAGAACTGAATTTTTTTTCTATTTTTATGCCAAATTTGGTGTCAACTGACAAAGTATTGCAGGGAAAATGTCAATGTTAAAGTTTACCACGGACACACGGACACACAGACAGACAGACAGACAGACAGACAGACACACACACACACACACACACACACACACAGACAACCGAACACCGGGTTGAAACATAGACTCACTTTGTTTACACACGTGAGTCAAAAAACCCAAAAAAACTGTTAATTCTTGAACGGTGGACCATGGAATCAAAGTAAAGACAGCTTTCAATAAACTTACTTTAAGCACAACACCATGATATATAAATAATTCGCTGATCTCCAGTGTCGGTTGGCAAGGTTTTGCAAACAGCACATGTATGAAAACGGTGAAAGTTATGAACACGATCTTGTTTTAAGATCTGACCCGCAAAAAAAAGAAAAGAAAAGAAAATCTTCGTTTGTGTCCCATAACTGATAGCCAACAAAAGGCTGCCCCCATCCTTAAAAAAAACAAAACAAAACAAAAAAGCAACAAAAAAAACAACAACCCCAACAACAACAACAAAAAATGATAGAGGCAAGGCCTTCAAGACTCACTTGTGATACACTTAAAAAGAAAAAAAAATCCAAGCTTTTTATGTATTGAGTATAATTTCAAAATGTGTGTTTAAGATGAGAAAGTTCAGTTTAAAGCAAATTAAGTCCCCTAGCGTTAATTACAGAGTAATTTCCCTTTTTTACTAACTGCACCAAAATGTTTGCAAAATAAATAAAACTTCCATGCTTAGCAAAAGAAGTTCCTATTTGAACAGAAAATGATAATAATGACTGCTCTTGTTGTTGGGTCAGAATATCAGATCAAAGTGCCAAGTTTAGAGAATACCAAAAATATAGATATAACAGTAAATGCAGTTTGCATATAATTAGGCATCATTTTTGATTTTTTTGTGCCCATCCCAGAGGTGCAATATTGTTTTAAACAAGATGACTGGAAAGAACTGAAGTTTTCCTATTTTTATGCCTAATTTGGTGTCAACTGACAAAGTATTTGCAGAGAAACTGTCAGTGTTAAAGTTTACCACGGACACACGGACACACGGAGACACAGACAGACAGACAGACAGACAGACACACACACACACACACACACACACACACACACACAGACAACCGAACACCGGGTTAAAACATAGACTCGCTTTGTTTACACAAGTGAGTCAAAAAAAGGAACCGTCGCGTCCTACACATTTCCGTTTTTACCACGTTAGGCTCACCTTTTTCACCTTCCTGTATGAAGCTTTTGATTCTGGTTGACTGTACGCCTTAACGTGTCCATGTGTTCTGGGTTTTAAGTGCTTGAGTTCGATACCTTTGGGGCAGGGGCAGCTAAGGGTTTGTCATGACAAAAAAAACACACTGCAAGACTGACTGCTAACAGACAAACGAAAAAAAGGAATTAAAAAAATGTTATATGACCTGACAACAGTTGTGTGTGTGTGTGTGTGTGTGTGTGTGTGTGTGTGTGTGTGTGTGTGTGTGTATTTATGGGGTATACTTGTGTACATGTGTGTTGGGGTTGTGGAGGCATATGCCCGTGTGTCAGTCTGTGTGTGTGTGTGTGTGTGTGTGTGTGTGTGTGTGTGTGTGTGTGATTAAAGAAAGGTTCTTCTATGCTTAATATTTTGGGTGTTTTTTTTCTTAACCCTGTCCATTGGAGGCTGAAAACTTAAGTACATTATAAACTCAGAACATTATCAATATTCGATATGTGTGTGAAAATACTTTACAATCCATGGTCATTATGAAATATAATGTATTGAGAGAATAGGACCTTCACGACAAAAGAAAAAAATATGCTAAACAACGACAACAACAACAACAAAGCAACACACACACACAAAAAAAAAAAGAAAAAAAAAAAGAAGAAGAAAAGAAAAGTAATACAAAGGATTGAACCTCCGCCCTGCAACAACACTGCGTAAACAACACAAGGAACATTGACGGCCACGTGCGGGAACACGAGGGGACCAGAGTAGTCTGATCAGATATGGACCATAATTAAATGGCCAAACCTAGATATATATATGTATATAAAATCTACGTGTATTGCACTCTACAAACATTGTCCTTTCACAAGTGGAGTGATGGCCTAAAGATAACGCGTCCACCTAGGAAGCGAGATAATCTGAGCGCGCTGGTTCGAAATCACGGCTCAGCCGCCGATATTTTCTCCCCCTCCACTAGACCTTGAGTGGTGGTCTTGACGCTAGTCATTCCGATGAGACGATAAACCGAGGTCCCGTGTGTAGCATACACTTAGCGCACGTAAAAGAACCCACGGCAACAAAAAGGTTGTTCCTGGCAAAATTCTGTAGAAAAATCCACTTCGATAGGAATAACAAATAAAAAGCTGCACACAGGAAAAAAAAAATGTTTGCGCTGTAGTACAGCGACGCGCTGTCCTTGGGGAGAGCAAGCCCGGATTTCACAAAGAGAAATCTGTTGTGATGAAAAGAAATACAAATACAAAATACAAATACAATATCCACAAAGTAATAGAAAGCAGGAACGTCGGAAAAGATATGGTTTTCGCAAGGCAGAGGAGCCAGTTCCATTGGTTGGTTCTAACTTTCTGACAGTTACACGCGACTAAATGCCTACGTTGACCGAACTACGCCATTGGCCAGTTCCATCCATACTACACACAGTTAGTATTTGTTTGTTTGTTTGTTTGTATTTCTTTTTATCACAACAGATTTCTCTGTGTGAAATTCGGGCTGCTCTCCCCAGGGAGAGCGCGTCGCTACACTACAGCGCCACCCATTTTTTTGTATTTTTTCCTGCATGCAGTTTTATTTGTTTTTCCTATCGATGCGGATTTTTCTACAGTAGCGGGGGTTACGACCATACTAGGCTCTTCAGTCCGAGCAATGCAACTGGCTCGTGAAGTCCCAGATGACATGACGAGGGCATACGGAAGGAGTAGTGTTTGTTCCCCTGCTGTTATGTTGTTCCCCCCTCCACACCACCATGACACAGCCCTGTGTGTACACTGCACACCACGCACACTGATACAAGTACGTTCACATACAAGTATGCACGCGCGCGTGCGCGCGCGCACACACACACACACAAGCACGCACACATACGCACATACTCGTAAGTATGCACGCACAGACACGCAAGTACACACGCACACGCACGCACACAAGTAAACATGCATACGCACACACACACACACACACACACACACAAGTACACATACGTACACATACGTACACACAAACAAGTACGCACACACATTCACACAAAAAACTCCAATAACCTCAAAAACCCAACAAACAAACAAAAACCACACACACACACACACACACAGACACACACACACACACACACACACACACACACCCCTACGTGCACACAAGCACGCACTCATACAAACAGGCACATGCACACACATACACGCACGCGAGCGCGCACAAACACACACACACACAAATAAGCACACACACAAACTCACATACACATTGTGCTATTCATATTTCC
>NC_134881.1:14023274-14033274 GCF_041734735.1 Babylonia areolata
GACAGGCAAAGCGACAGACAGACTGGCCAGAGATAGACGGACCGATGTGTGCAGAGGACAAAGAGAGGGGAGGGAGATGGAACGGTTTCAACGTATTTATTCAACAACGAAGCACGAAGAAGTTGCTCTTTTTGTCAGGACCAAGAAAGACACAAGCAACTTCAGCCCCTACCGCTGCTCAAAGTTTGTTGCGTGCCTTAGGATTTTGCAAAAAGCAACAGTAACTTTTTTTTTTCTTTTGCGTTAGCTGTGCTTACGCCGACCCGTTGTGCCGACCCGTTTACGGATTGTCTTTTGTCACAAGAGAGAGAGAGAGAGAGAGAGAGAGAGAGAGAGAGAGAGAGATTGTTTGACAATGGGTCTGCGGTAATATGATCTTATTCCCTTTCGGTACCAGGGCATTTTACATTTGCAGTACATTGGAAGATTGTTTCCGCCATTTCCTTGTTTTGGGCTATAGATACTAGTGGAGAAATGATCTGTAGAAGAAACTTTCCTTTAAAATTCGTTTCTAGCACACTTTTTTCTTTTTGCTTGTTATTGGTTTTGTTTCTCATTAAAAATGTAGAAAACTGAAAGTATTACATTTGTCCTGAATACATATTTTTTATCATTTAGTTTGCATTTGCACGAGCCCGCCTCTAAATGGCGAGTTTTAGTGTCATTCAGTGTTTACATCATAATATACGTCATTTGTGAAAACTGCTACTGTCACATATCACTTTTCACGCGCATGTGATGAAAAGCTAAAGGGAATAAAGCGGGATAGCGGCATAGCGGGACGGCGGCATAACGGGTCGGCGGCATAACGGGTACCCCCCCTTGACTAGGTATGTATACATATGTATGTGTACATAACTACATGCATGTATATGAATGTGTATTGTGTGCGCGTGCGTTTATGTTAAGTTTGTGCCTGCCTATGTGTGCGTATGTGTTAGGGTAGTTGTTAGATACACATGTATTGTTAAAATGTATGTACGCAGTGTGTGTGTGTGTGTGTGTGTGTGTGTGTGTGTGTGTGTGTGTGTGTGTAGTCATATTTTGGTGTGTGTATGTAACATAGATGTAATGTTTTATGTTAACAAAGCGTTTTTGTAAAGCACCTAAGCAGATTTCTGGATAGTGTGCTATATAAGTATCCATTATTATTATTATTATTATTATTATTATTATTATTAACTGTAACTGTTTTATTGTTAGAAGACAAAAATGACTGCAGGATTCTTCAAAGACAAAAAAAATAAAGTTTATAAAAACCTTTTTGGTGGTGGATGAATCCTCTGTGCTTAGTGAGATACGACGTTGACAACGGGCCTATGGTTCGAAACGTCGTATCATATCACTAAGTACAGAGGGTTCATCCACCACCAAAAAGGTTTTTTTTTTTTTAATAAACTTTAGTTTTTTTGTTTTATTTTTATTTATTTATTTATTTATTTTTTGCTTTGCTTGATACTTAACTCCCTTGGTTCCTGCCGTGTTGTAAATATCGAAACACGAACGAAACGCAACACTTTGAATGCGTAAATAATTATCATGCACTGTAGACCATCTTGACAACGGTCAGAGCTGTCCCCTTATTGTTTGCCATGCAGTAATTAATCTTTTTTTTCCAGATATTTATGTGTTAACCATACCTGTTCCAGTTACGAGACAACACCGCCATCACAAAGACAAGAGCCCCGTTGACTTTTCAGGGTTGGTTCAATGTAAAATGCAATATATACACTGGTCAGTGTAACTTGTAGCCGGCGTTAGGTTATCCGAAAGTATGACCCGTTCATCTGCACACCATACATTTCAGTTAATTTCCTGACAATACAGTCATGTGATGTTCCTAACTAATCTGATACTGCTATACCACACGTTCTCACGATCGACGGGCGCAATAGCCGAGTGGTTAAAGCGTTGGACTGTCAATCTGAGGGTCCCGGGTTCGAATCACGGTGACGGCGCCTGGTGGGTAAAGGATGGAGATTTTTACGATCTCCCAGGTCAACATATGTGCAGACCTGCTAGTGCCTGAACCCCCTTCGTGTGTATATGCAAGCAGAAGATCAAATACGCACGTTAAAGATCCTGTAATCCATGTCAGCGTTCGGTGGGTTATGGAAACAAGAACATACCCAGCATGCACACCCCCGAAAACGGAGTATGGCTGCCTACATGGCGTGGTAAAAACGGTCATACACGTAAAAGCCCACTCGTGTGCATACGAGTGAACGCAGAAGAAGAAGTTCTCACGATCATCCTGAAACAGCCGGCCTGTGAAAAAGACAGTGAGTCAGTGTATAGTAGCATTAAAAAAACAAAAACAAAACAAAACAAAAACAAAAAAACTTTTCAAAAAAGAAGAGAGATGATGGATCAATAGGCTGTTATTCGGCTACTTTTGTATATAACCAATACAGTTATGGTAGCTTTGGTTGACGTATCTTGATATATATATATATATATATATATATATATATATATATATATATATATATATAAGTGGAAAGTGTTTTCAAAGGTAGTTACTGTTGATGATTCAGCACTTAAATGCATGTATGTAGACAGAATCAAACCTAATCGGGGTCTTATTCGGGACTTGAGTTCACTTTTACTAGATCAGTATTTACAGATGACCGGTACATATGCGATCGCTGTTTTTGCTGCTGTTGTTTTGTGTTGAAAGAAAGTTCGGGGGGAAACAACCGGCCATGAGGAGGAACCATCACTCTTCCTCAGCACAAAACCACAACCTCCATCTGCCAAACAAACCACCCACGTGGAGAAGCAACCCCTTTACATGGATCCTACAAGCTTTTAAACGAGGCGGTAAGACCTCAGCCTCCCTGGGTCACCTATAGCGCCCCCCACCCCTTCCCCACCAAGCCATTAATCACTCCCCCACTCCCCTCCCCCACACCTCCCTTCGTTCTTATCGAGATGAGCCATCGTTTGTCTTAACAAGGCCCCGATAATGACTCACTTAGCCCCTGCCAGTGCTCTGGCGGCACTTTGAAGACGTCCGGCGGGCAGTCGCCAGATGAGCGTGCACCGCCAGGTAAGGGGATTCCAACGACCCGCTAAACGACGAGGACTGTCCTCTTTTAACGGTTCCTGCTCGCCATTCACAGACCTTTAGTGTCCTGGCCTGTCTTCGGACCTTGCTGTCCCGTGCATCCCTTGAGGATTCTGTTCGTGGTGCCTGGCTTTTGATGGTTTACTTGTAGAGGGCGAGTTTTCCTTTCTTTTTGCCAGATTGATCTTGACTTGGAGCGATGCTGACGCTGTGCTTGCTGAGCCATTTTACTGCCCCTGGCGGGGTTTTTATCTTGAGCTGGTCGCCTGGCTCCAATTGTTCGGGTCTGAGCTTGGCTGGTAATTGTGATAACCTGTGAGATAAAGTTTCATTTTACGGGGCTCGATGGGTGGGACAGGGTAAAGAGAGCGGAGGTAGAAGTGGGTAAAATTAAACTTCAGGTGGGTAGTAGTAAACCTTACGAGGCTAGAAATGGGTTTTTATTGGAATGGTTCTTTTAGCTGAGTTTACAGATTCCAGTGCTCGTTTGATTTACGTAACATTTGCCTGACAAAATCAAATAAAAATGTCAGATGGATATAAGTACAAGTACATTCTCTGGAGTCCCGAAGGTGAACTTGACAGCAGTAATGTGTCTGTTTTTCACCACGATTTTTATCCAGACAAAGATGAACAAACGGTGACTGCTGGACCTTTTTAAACAAGGTTAAAATGGTAAAAAAAAAAAAAAAAAGGTTTAAAATCAAAGGTACCTTAAGATGAAGACAAAAGCGACGTTTCGAGTACTCAACTCTTCAATACAGGCTGCTGAGACCTGCCAACACTTCTTCACCTCTCCACTTGACAAAGAGTTTATGACTCGAAACGTCGCTTTTATCTTCATCTTAAGGTACCTTTGATTTTAATTTTTTTTTCTTTTTACCATTTTAACCTTATCCAGACAAAGGCTTACAGATACAATTTTTGTGTGTATTGGAAGCAAAAACAGCATACTGCATGCTATGAACATTGAACATTCGACAGGCAGAACAATAAATTTTCAGAAACGCTGATTCCGTATGACATTATGAAGCTCAATTCTGCACAGGTTATATAATTATTATGGTGCACATTTTTCAGTAAAAATGTTATTATACCATACTCATGCTTTTTTTTTTTTTTTAGAAACCTGCTGATCAACGTCATATGCCTGCTTGGAATGTTTTGTAAGCAATTGTAGTGTTGGCTTTACTTGGTGATTCAAAATGTGTCTGCTAATAACCAAGCTGCCAATGAAATATGCGAAAAGCATCTATCAGTAACTAGTAAAGAGTGGTAACTCTCTCTATTCACAAGGTACACAACTTCAAGTCAGTGGTGCTCACGCTACCGATTCAGCAACTGAAGTGTCTGGGTTTGTTCCAATGTACCTTTTATTTACTTGTGTGCTAGCTGAATCGGTAGCGTAAGCACAACTGACTTGAAGTTGTGTACCTTGTGAATGGAGAGAGTTACCACTCTTTATTATTTGTTAATCATTTAATCTCCTGGTCTTATTATTTGTTAATTTCCATCTATCACCATTTGTTTTCTTGTAGCCTTTGTTCACAAAAAGATATTTCTCCATTTATATTAGATTAGAAAAATTCACGCACAAAGCAAATACTTATTTAAGGCGGAATTGTAACAGCAGAGTGCAAAATGACAGAACAGCTGCATGGTGCATGATTTATCAATTACAATTTAGATCTTATTCACATCAGTCGTAACCAAATGCACAGATGTTAACACTATGATGATGGTGATGATGACGGACTCAACATCAAAGAGTGACGGCAGTGATGTTCCAGCCACTGACCTATAAACATGGACTGGGAATGCCGCTGTGTGCGCCTTGCAGTCACTTGACGCCAACTGAGCGAGCGAGCCGCGGCCATTTTGGACACCTCTTATGGATACTTGTCTAATCCTACCTCAGTCTTGAAAAGACTGTGCGTGCGCCCGCGTGTGTGTTTACGCGCGTCTGAGTGCCTGTTTGTGTTTGTATGCATGCATGCATGCGTGTGTGTGTGACTGTGTGCGTGTGTGTGTGACTGTGCGTGTGTGTGATTGTGTGTGTGTGTGTGTGTGTGTGTGAGCTTCAAAATGAGTCACGGCAGAGGATGGAGGTAAGAAAAAGTATAACGGGAATATATTCATATTTTTATTGTGTTCTCGCATTATAATATATACAGTCCCCCCCCCCCCCCCCCCCCCCCCCACCCCTCCCACACACACAGTCACACACACACATATACACACACAGTCACAAACACAGAGTCACACACACACAGACGCACGCACACGCATGCACACACGCGCGCGCGCGCGTTCACACACAAACAGACACAAAATTTCCAATTATAATATTTGACCATCAAAAAAATTGACCAAATTTCAGTTCAGTGAATTAACTGTCAGAAAAATATCTTTTTTTTTTCTAATTTGCATGTTTCCTAAATAACTGTAGCAAAGGAATGTGTAATAAGATGACAACAAACAAACGAAATCTCCAGTCTTCAGATGACAACAAACGAAATCTCTCCTTTTCGCAAAACCTTTTTCTAAAAAAAAAATACACATACTTCTCAAGAGTATTATAACATTACACTCAAAGAAAAAATGCGATTCAGAGTCAATTTCATAAATGCACATAGGACAAGGAATTTTCGACATACATCAGTACAAAGAACCAAAACAGAATCAGACAGCACAAGTCAAACAGAACAAGTTCGAGCCCCAACCTTATGTCATGGGTATGCACCATGAAAACGGATGACTGTGTGTATGTTCTTCTAGGTAAAGGACGCCATAGAAGGCACAGTGAATTAACAGATTGTAGCATCACAATGTACCAGAAAGATTGACACAAGGTGAAGAATTGTCAGGTGCATTTGCACATGCATGTCTCTAGGACAGACGTTACTGGTTTTTGAAGAGAACAAGTTTGTTCATTTGCTTTCTAATATATTTTCCCGTGATGAGAGAATTGTGTTGTTTGGCAACACTTGTTCCAGGGGCCCCCGTTTCAGGTTGGGACGATGTAGATGAAGATGGAGATGAAGACATGGGCATCGACGACTCAGTTGTCAAGTTTCTTGAATCTGGATTTTTCCGTGGTTTCACCTCCTGAAACAGAGTTATGACCAGTTATGATTTCTATACAATGATATAGTGTCTACAAATTACTTTAAAACTGAAACATACCACTAGAACCACTAAAATGTTCCATCTTTAAACAGCTGTTTTTAGAGCTCGTCTGTGTTTATTGACATGTGTGTATCGTCAAAGCAGGATGATGATAATAAAATTTATTGCTTAGGATCCCCCAATCCATTCCGTCCTCGCTCTTCCCTCCCTCCTCCCACCACCCACACAAACACAATTATGCATGCATACACATGAACACACACACACACGCGCGCGCGTGTGCACACGCACACATGCACGGACAATCACACAGTGACACACACACACACACACACACACACAGGCGCTTTTATGGTCATTTACCAAAAGATGAATGCACATGTAAGATTGACTTAATTTCCTTAATACGTTTCATTTTGTTGGGGTTATAGGGGATTCTAGTTCCATTTTTAACATGATTTGTTGTAATTCATGCAGGTAAAAGAAAAGTGCGGCATTCTGAAAAATAAATAATATTTTAATATACAAACTACCCCATGCAGAAGAGATGTTGTAAATGAATTTTAATATTACCTTTTGCAAGTGAGCAGGAAAGTTAAAGATGGTGGGAACAGCTGTGTGCTTCAAGAGGCCAGACGGATTGTAGCATTGCTTTTCAAAGTGGTCACCACAGATCCTGGAGTAGTCGGTAGCTTGAAATCCCTCCCTCTTCAGGGCTGCAACCCATTGTCTTCTTCTCTCTTCGTCCTTCGGGAATCTGATTACAAAACACGAATAATTCAAGTTTATTTTGTCATTGGAGTGTTCATCAAAACATTTTTACTTCCCTTATTGTTATACTTAAGGTTATAATAAACACACACACACACGCACACACTTGCACACACCGAATCATGCACCATACACACACATAGGCCTACATACAGACACGCACAAACTGACAGTCGTAAGACCTCCATAACCCAACACACACACACACACACACACCACCACCACCAACAGTTACACACACACACACACACACACACACCTACACACACACCCCTACACACACAATGACGCACACAAACACAGTCACCTGAGACAACCATACTTTTGCAAATTTCCCAGGATGTTTGGGGTAAAGTCAATCATCCTTTCTTTAGTTTTTTTTACTCATTAATATCAAGAAAATTATAGGTACGAACCTGTGAAAAGATTTCCCTTTCTTTTGTCTGTTGAAACAGCCCCAAGCTGCACAAAACGTTCCGGACATTGTTGTACTCTGTTGTCACTCTCTTACAAAGGGCCGGTGTACGGGTAGGTGTCCAAAATGGCGGAAAGTTCGCGCGGCTGTGGCGTCGCTCACGCAGCGCCTCGCGCGCTCTATGTAAATACGATCTCGATGGTTCCAGCCCAATAACCTGATAATGACGTCTCACCTAGTGACGTCATTTTGATTTCGCGTCATGATAAAGAAACATTTGCCAGAAGAGACTGTGGCTCGACACGTTGCCTCATTTTATCCCATGTAATTCGACTTTTACCAAGATTCTTTTGGTCTACCTCTTACAGATGATGACTTGATTTGATTTATAAAACGCCTTTCCCTGTAAAACATGCTCAGTTACGTTGTAAATGCAAAAACCGACGTGTAAAACATGTATTTAAACACTAAAAATAAACAACAACAAGCAAAAACAAACTTACATGCATAGCTGCACAGACATTCAAACACTGTTTATACACACGCGAAATAATAACCCTACACTACACTCATCATACATACAATACGTCACAGTACCTAAATAATGCACATATCACAAATACGTAAATCAAATATTACAATACTTAAAACCGCTTCCAGTATCACAAGAGCTCCAAACCGTATCATAATACTTAAAAAACAACCCCCCCCCGCCCCCCCAAAAAACAACAACAACAACAACAACAAAAAAAAAACCCACACAAAAAAAACACTCCCACTTCTGTAAACCAGCCACATACACTGCAAGACACTAAAAATGTACGTCTCAAAATGTATGAAATTTCATCAGATTTCATTTTCTAATTTTAGTTGGTTCTGTGCTGCGAATTCATTTCATGTTTGTAGAACAGCGATTAAAATCATTTTCTCTCTCTTTTTTTAAATTTATTTATTTATTTTTATTTCGTATGACTGTGAGTGATTTCAATGCATTGAAGATAACTGCTCACGACAGACAGACAGACAGACAGACAGACGGACGGACAGACAGAGACAGAGGCAACCAACTCAAACCAAACGAAACAATCCACCACAAACAGTCATGACACTCGGACTAACTTGCAATGGAATTCAGGCTTTAAAACCAGTCATATTAGAAAGAGTTTTCAGGTCTATTTGGTTTAAATAATCTTTAATTGTTCAACAATACACATGATTACAATGCAATCAATTACAAAAGAGCATCAACAAGCTTAAAGCTTATACTGTGCTCACAACGTTGCACTTCAATTTTAACATGATGGCTGATGAACAATATTATCAATTGTATCAAATAACATTCATAAACAGTAAGTAATGAAATAATGAAATAAAACAAATAAACAAATAATACATAATATAGTAAAATAATGTTAATATCAATATTAATATGAGATTAAATTTATTGTCACCAGAGGAATCGGCCTGATAGAAGAGAAACACGGAAGGAAAAAAAGAAATTTAGAAGAATGGTGGGTAAGGTAGTTGGGGAGGGGGAACAGAGGGGAGAGGAGAAATTCTGACATATCATTGGCCAGTCCATTCAACTTTGAATATTTGGTCAGTCAAATAAATCCAACACATATTTTTTTCAGGTCTATTTGAATACAGTAAAGATAATCGTTATGAGAAAGATAGAGAATGGAGACAGACAGACAGACAGACAGACAGAGAGCGATAGCGAGACAGAACAGAGGAAGGGGTTGGTGTGAGGGGGGTAGGGGTGGGGTGGGGTGGGGTGGGGTGGGGGGGGCTGATCCAATTAATTGTAAGAGACACTGATCTTGGAAAACAGATACGTATACATGTAAGCAGTGAAATGTCCAGTCGCCCAAGTTTTCAAGGTCTCTGGCCAATCAGTAAGGGTGTGTTGCTGGAGATGGGTGACGCTGCTGGTCAGGCATCTGCTTGGCAGATGTGGTGTAGCGTATATGGTTTTGTCCGAACGCAGTGACGCCTCCTTGAGCTACCGAAACTGAAACTGAAACTGCTGGAGATGATGATTCGTCCTGTTGTTGTCGAGCTGTGCCAGAATTCACATTATACGCTGAACGTGGCGGGACTTGAACACGACCCAATACAAGGGCCATCAGTCGACCAGAACAACCCACCACCCCAATACCTGACACGCGAACCAAACAGCAATTGAAACAAGGCTCTTAAAAATAAAACCAGGCCTGAATGAGAGATTGATTTCCTTCTCCTCCTCCTCCTCTTCCTCCTCCCTTCTCATTTATGGCCTCTTCAAACTTGCACACAACCCTTCTCCGTCAGACAATACAAAGTTCAGGTACACAATCCCCTACCCGCCCCCCCCCCCCCTCCCTCTCCCCCTGCCTCCCCTCCCCATCATTCAAACCTCATCACCACTAACGGCACAGCAATTGTGACTCGACCAGATCCGGTGATGGTTTTCAAAGCCCCCAACAATTGATCACTGACACTGTAGACTCCCCTGGCCCTTTGGTACAGTTGGAGAAGGTGTAAAAATCCGCAATTACCCGTCTAGACTTTCGCACACCCCCCCACCCCCTGCTGTCCGTGTTGTTACAAGGCTTCGGAGCAGGATTCCACCC
>NC_134881.1:14050774-14053274 GCF_041734735.1 Babylonia areolata
TGATTGGGAGTTATCTCATGTTGTCAATATTGAAGTTGGGATAATTATACCGACCATTCATTTTCCTTCCAGAAAACATATACTTGTGTACACTTTTGAGCATAATTTTAATTTTTGTGAATTTTTTTCGTAGAGGTTGGGGATTATTTTGCAAAAAAATCACAAATAGTTCCGGAAGTGAACGGGTTAAAAGCGATTTGCACAGTATCTTTTTACAGACATTTGTCGTACTTTTTCACAGCCATACAAGTTTATTCTTTGCCTCAAATAACTTAAATAACTTAAACTCTGATCAGTTTTCAGCGTACATTCAGACCGGCTCCGGGAAGAAGAGAAAATGACTCCACAGTAAGTGTAACAGGATTCAACTTTGATCTGATATCTGGCATAAATTTATCTCTCATTACTTATGATGAATCCCCCATTGTTGACCACTTGGTTTTACCCATAATACATACATACACACACACACACACACACACACACACACACATATATATATATATATATATATAATGTGTGTGTGTGTTTGTGTGTGCGTGTGCGTGTGCGTGTGTGTGTGTGCTTGCGCGCGCGCGTGTGTGTATACGTACGTACGTGCGTGCGTAGGTACGTATATATGTATGTATGTATGTATGTATGGGTACGTGTGGGCGCCTATGCTTCAACTGAACAACGTGACTGACAAACTCTGTCCATCAAAAGCTGGCTGGTGGGTGACAATGGTGGTATAAAACCACGTCACACCGGACCGACAAAGCTGCGTGTCCAAACATCACAGCATGACACCCAAACTAAACCCTGCAGAGGTATGGTCTCTATACTACCACCACTATAGGTAGATACGTGTTACCACCCTCCGTATGCCTTTCACTTCATCTTCCCCGCATCAAAGCTGACCGCCCCCTGTCAACAGCGGGTATGGCGCCCACTGTTCACAGCTTTCCGGATGGACAAGAAGCCACAGCAGGCAGTGATTTCTTATCGGACACCTTGTTGGGGCCCGGGATGGTATGGTATGGCCGGCCCCCGTGTCTTGTTCACAGATAGCAGCAAGGGCGGGTCAGAGGCTGGCTCTTTTCACTTCCAACAGGCCCGTGGTAGCGCTGTGAAATGAGAGTTTGCACACATGGCGACATGCTGTTCCTTCAGAAGATCCCCTAGATCTTCCAACACTACACAGAGCTGGTGGTGTGAAGGGAAGGGGCAGGGGAGGGGAGGGAGGAGAGGCGGGAGGGGGCTGTACACACACGTGGCATCGTGCTGTATACGTTTGTTCACTGATACCCCAGGTCAAGATTGTAGGCCTTCAACAGCCAGTTACCACTGTGCGGTTTCACTGACTTCAAAGGGGAGGGCTGAATTCTGGCCTTTCTCTGTGTAGTGCCGAGTCCTGGATGTTCACAAGTAGCTGGGGAGTGGAGTTGAGAGGCAGCTTGCAGCTTGGAAGTCACAAGAGATAGATGGATGAGTGGGCTGGAGGACTGGGTTTCAGAACCATCAGGGTCGTTTTCTGTTGACCGTCATCGTCTCCGTCAATTATCCGTGATGGGGGTTTAGGAGGGCGGGTTACGATCTTTGAATAAGGACTGTGTGTTGGAACGTTTAAAGATTTGCAGTTTCATAACTTACTTGGGGGTTGATCTTTGCATAAGCAGCTTGTACTGGATCTCAAGCTTTGCAGTTTCGTTGGTAAACAGGCCCGTGGGAATGGACCATCGATAGTAGTGTGCGAGATCACCTGTAATGCCTGTCACCGACACAGTTGAGATTGTATCTGGCTTGATACGCTGTTTATGAGGGACTCTGCCCGTCTGCTCAGTAAACAAATCGCAAGATGAAAGGCAGCGTAGGTTATATCAAGTGAGGCCGTCGTTTACGAAAACAATCGTCGATTTGCTTGTCACAGCCAAACTGGCCGAGTACCTTTAAAGCAGTCCACAAACACCAGAATGGTTTGTACGCAAGGTCAGACAGTTCTTGGCAGCTCTGACAGATTGTATAAATGAGGGGAAAAAACAACAACAACAAGACAAAGCATTGTGCTGAAGTGGTAAACTTAAACTCTGCGGTGCAGACAGGGTTTTTTGTTTTTCAATCTTCTTTTTGTCTTAAATGCTGCTTTGCGGCGCCTCTGGTCCGATAACTTGATGCTAGAATTAAGCAAAAAAAAAAACAACAAAAAAAAAAAAAAAGAAAAAAAAAAAAGAAAAAGAAAAAAAAAAAAACAAACAAAAAAACCCCCAACAACAAAACAACTAGAAGAATAGAAACCAACATGAACAAAAATGAAAGCACACACACACACACACACACACACACACACACACACACACACACGGCACACACACACACACACACACACACACACACACACACACGGCACACACACACACACTCAGTAAACAAATCGCAGATTGTATAAATGAGGGGGAAAAAAAACAACAACACAAAGACAAAGCATTGTGCTGAAGTGGTAAACTTTAACTCTGCGGTGCAG
>NC_134881.1:14058274-14060774 GCF_041734735.1 Babylonia areolata
CGTTCACGAACACAACATCTTGGGGAGCGTTGTACGGGAATACATGACCTTCACGAACACAACATCATGGGGAGCGTTGTACGGGAATACATGACCTTCACGAACACAACATCATGGGGAGCGTTGTTCGGGAATACATGATGTTCACGAACACAACATCTTGGGGAGTGTTGTTCGGGAATACAAGACGTTCACGAACACAACATCTTGGGGAGTGTTGTACGGGAATACAATACGTTCACGAACACAACATCTTGGGAAGCGTTGTACGGGAATACATGATGTTCACGAACACAACATCTTGGGAAGCGTTGTACGGGAATACATGACGTTCACAACCACAACATCATGGGGAGCGTTGTTCGGGAATACATGACCTTCACGAACACAACATCATGGGGAGCGTTGTACGGGAATACATGACGTTCACAACCACAACATCATGGGGAGCGTTGTTCGGGAATACATGACGTTCACAACCACAACATCATGGGGAGCGTTGTTCGGGAATACATGACCTTCACGAACACAACATCATGGGGAGCGTTGTACGGGAATACAATACGTTCACGAACATAACATCTTGGGGAGCGTTGTTCGGGAATACATGACCTTCACGAACATAACATCTTGGGGAGTGTTGTACGGGAATACATGACGTTCACGAACACAACATCTTGGGGAGTGTTGTACGGGAATACAATACGTTCACGAACACAACATCTTGGGAAGCGTTGTACGGGAATACATGACGTTCACGAACACAACATCATGGGGAGCGTTGCACGGGAATACATGACTTTCACGAACACAACATCATGGGGAGCGTTGTACGGGAATACATGACCTTCACGAACACAACATCTTGGGAAGCGTTGTTCGGGAATACATGACGTTCACGAACACAACATCTTGGGGAGCGTTGTTCGGGAATACATGACGTTCACGAACATAACATCTTGGGGAGCGTTGTTCGGGAATACATGACGTTCACGAACACAACATCTTGGGGAGCGTTGTTCGGGAATACATGACGTTCACGAACACAACATCATGGGGAGCGTTGTACGGGAATACATGACGTTCACGAACACAACATCATGGGGAGCGTTGTACGGGAATACATGACCTTCACGAACACAACATCATGGGGAGCGTTGTTCGGGAATACATGACGTTCACGAACACAACATCATGGGGAGCGTTGTACGGGAATACATGACCTTCACGAACACAACATCATGGGGAGCGTTGTTCGGGAATACATGACGTTCACGAACACAACATCTTGGGGAGTGTTGTTCGGGAATACAAGACGTTCACGAACACAACATCTTGGGGAACGTTGTACGGGAATACATGACGTTCACGAACACAACATCTTGGGGAGCGTTGTACGGGAATACATGACGTTCACGACCACAACATCTTGGGGAACGTTGTACGGGAATACATGACGTTCACGAACACAACATCTTGGGGAGCGTTGTACGGGAATATATGACGTTCACGAACACAACATCTTGGGGAGCGTTGTACGGGAATACATGACGTTCACAACCACAACATCTTGGGGAACGTTGTTCGGGAATACATGACCTTCACGAACACAACATCATGGGGAGCGTTGTACGGGAATACATGACGCTCACGAACACAGCGAAAAACAACAACAACAACAACAACAACATAACAACAACAAGAACAACAACAACAAGAAACAAGAAAATAAAACGAAGACCTTCGCTGAATTCACGAAGACAATGGGTGAAAAAAAAAAAGAAACAGACAAACAAATCAAAACAAAACAAAACAAAAACGTGACAGGGAAAATCTTCACCTTCACAACAAATATAAACAAAAACCAAAAACACCCCCGCACCCACCGCACGCCCACCCTCACCCCCTCCCAAAAGCAAACGGCTCTACCCCCTCTCCCTCCCCCCAAAACAAGTCCTCCGCTGGGTCCTCAAAGCGTAACCAAACTGTGACGTCACTGTCCACCCAACCCCCAACCCCCACCCCTACTAAAGTTCCCATCCCCCGCCCTTCCCCCTCAATCCCCAATCCACGTCACTCTCCCATCACAGTCTCTTAACAGGCTGAAACGCCCGCCCAGTCAAGGACCCGAGAGAATCGGTCTCAGCACATAAGTGACCTGTCTCCAGGGGATCAAGATCAGGATCAAGATCCCCACTCGGCAAATCTTTGGTACAAGGATCAGGCCCCCCCCCCCCCCCCCCCCCCCCCCCAACCCTCTCGCACCCCCTCCACTCCCTCCTCCCTCCTCCTTTCCTGTCCACCACAAGAGGAGCCGCCCTTCTTTTTTTTTTTTTTCTTTTCTGAAGACTACTTCGGATGCAGCTCCCTTTCCTGGACCCCCCGTTTCCTCTCCAACTGTTAGTTTTTCCAAGGGGGGTAGAGCTGTGACAGTGATCTCCGGCCTCTCTTCAATACTAAACAAGGGGCCAGACCCTGAACTGTGGGTGCTTCAGGCGCC
>NC_134881.1:14068274-14083274 GCF_041734735.1 Babylonia areolata
GAATTACAAAAAAAAAAAAAAAAAAAAGTTTCGCAATGCCAATTGCATTGAAGCACATTCCAAAATATGATTCTAACTCTACAAACACAGCATTAGATTATACATTGTGTTTTGATTATAATTAATCAAAATAAAGGCAATGAAAATGTGGATATAAGAATTGAAATAATCTGCTCTGAAACAGAATTATTTGTAGCAAAATTGTTTGTTAATTTTTGGTCAGTGAGCCTCTCTTGCCGAGAGAAAAGGGATAGTTTTTATCAAATAGTAAAGAGTGATAACTCTCTCCATTCACAAGGTACACAACTTCAAGTCAGTGCTGTTTGCGCTACCGATTCAGCTAGCACACAGGTAAATAAAAGGTACATTGGAACAGACCCAGACACTTCCTATCTACCTATTCTTGTCTATCTATTTATTTGTTTGTTTATTTATCTATTTATTTATCATTTATGTATTTGTTTATTTATTTTTTAGGGTGTCTGAAATGTGCGAAATGATGTGAGAATGTAATGAGATAATGTGAAAAAAATCCCATCTATTTCCAGATTCGTTGATATGAAAAAAAAATCAAAACCTTCTGAAACAATGTGTTAATGCGAAAAACAAATATCAAGATTTAAAATCCCAAACGTTATAAAAGGTGCCAATGTGAAATATCTATAAAACATTACGGATATCCGTATATTGATTTCACATCATCCGTATACACAGGAATGCATACAGCAAGCAAAGAGCAATCTAAAATCGCCTGCATGTGGGGAAAAAGAAATCTAAAAAAAACCCCAAAAAACCTCATTCTGATGCCTGTGGTATTCCATATTCTCTCTCTCTCTCTGTCAAACACACACACACACACACACACACACACACACACACACACACACACACACACACACACACACACACACACGCACACACACATACATTATCCTCTCCTCATGTTCCCTCTTCCAACCTCTAAAACAATTATTCACAAATACGCACGCACACTCAGTGGCAGCCGAGGTAAGCACGGACGCTCGCACGCACTTGCACGCACAGGTATGACATTTCACAACCTGTTTGCTTGTGTGTGTGCGTATGCGTATGTATGTGTGTGTGTGTGTGTGTGTGTGTGTGTGTGTGTGTGTGTGTATGTGTGTATGTGTGTGTGTGTTTGTGGCGTACGTGCATGCGCGCGCGCGTGTGTGTGTACGTGCGTGCGTGCGTGTGTGTACGTGCGTGCGTGCGCGCGTGTGCCTGTGCGTGCGTGCGTGCGTGCGTCCGTGTGTGTGTGTGTGTGTGTGTGCTTTGCGAGACAAGAGAGACAGAGACAGAGACAGGGGGACAGAGAGACAGAGAGAAAGAGAAACGTGTGTGCGTATGCGTATGTATGTATGTATGTATGTGTGTGTGTGTGTGTGTATGCGTGCATGCGCGCGCGCGTGTGTGTGTACGTGCGTGCGTGCGTGTGTGTGTGTGTGTACGTGCGTGCGTGCGTGCGTACGTGTGTGTGTGTGTGTGTGTGTGTGTGTGTGTGTGTGTGCTTTGCGAGACAAGAGAGACAGAGACAGAGACAGGGGGACAAAGAGACAGAGAGACAGAGAAAGAGAAACGTGTGTGCGTATGCGTATGTATGTATGTATGTGTGTGTGTGTGTGTGTGTGCGTGCGTGCGCGCGCGCGTGCGTGCGTGTGTGTACGTGCGTGCGTGCGTGCGTGTGTGTACGTGCGTGCGTGCGCGCGTGTGCCTGTGCGTGCGTGCGTGCGCGCGCGTGTGTGTGTGTGTGTGTGTGTGTGTGTGTGCTTTGCGAGACAAGAGAGACAGAGACAAAGAGACAGAGAGACAGAGAGAAAGAGAAACGTGTGTGTGTCCGACATAAAGACAGGTGTTGACTTGAAGGTCCGAGGCAACAATTTGACACAAGTGCTTGCAGCACAAGTGACGGAGTGTCAGTGTGTTTGACTGACAACAAGAAGACCGGGCCAAGAAACCGCCCCCCCCTTCGATCCTCCCCACATCCCCTCCTCCCCCCCCACCCCCTGCTGACTAAAAAGAAAAGAAAGAAGAAAAAAAGACGCCTCCCCCCCCCCCCCCCCCGCCTGGCTGACTTAAAAGAAAAGAAAGAAGAAAAAAAGATTAAAAAAAAAAATTATTTCGGAGAAAGTGATTCCCATATCTTTGTGAATTGTCGTTCTTTCTTTGCTTAAAAAAAAAAAGAAAAAGAAAAGAAATAAAGGCGGGGGAGGGAGTAGGTAGGGGGCTAAGAGGGGGAGTGGGGGGGTAGGGATGGGTTGGGGGGATGGGACAAAAGGGGTGAAAAGGTGAAAGATAAGAAAACAGAAGTTAATCTCTTTTTTTTTTTTGAAAAAAAGAAAAAGAAAAAAAAAGAACCCCAGACTGAAGCAGGCCTACCTATACATAATTATTAGCAGACCAGCCAGCATCACTGGCTATCATTACTTAATCCCAACGTTACCTTTCTGTTTCATGTAAAACGCGCTTCTGTCAGTTACGGTTATGGGGATGGGCAGGATGAGGGGGGGAAGGGGGGGGGAGTGAGAAAACACTTACCAAACCGTTCACAGGCAGGCTCAGACTTTTCAATAATTGGTTCATTTCAATTCTGGTTCAGTTTCAGTTTCAGTAGCTCAAGGAGGCGTCACTGCGTTCGGACAAATCCATATACGCTACACCACATCTGCCAAGCAGATGCCTGACCAGCAGCGTAAACCCAACGCGCTTAGTCAGGCCTTGAGAATTCTGGTTCAAACAAAACATACACCGTGCAAAGCTATACCGCGCATGTGCATACGTGTGGTTGTGGTTATCCTATCCAAACAGCACACCGTTTGTGTGGTTATCCTATCCGAACTGCATACTGTTTGTGTGATTATCCTATCCAAACAGCACACTGTTTGTGTGATTATCCTGTCCAAAACTGCACACTGTTTGTGTGATTATCCTATCCAAACTGCACACTGTTTGTGTGATTATCCTTATCCAAACAGCACACTGCTTGTGTGAATATCCTATCCAAACTGTACACTGTTTGTGTGATTATCCTATCCAAAACTGCACGCTGTTTGTGTGGTTATCCTATCAAAAACTGCACACTGTTTGTGTGGTTATCCTATCCGAGCTGCATACTGTTTGTGTGATTATCCTATCCAAAACTGCACGCTGTTTGTGTGGTTATCCTATCCAAAACTGCATACTGTTTGTGTGATTATCCTGTCCAAAACTGCACACTGTTTGTGTGATTATCCTATCCAAACTGCACACTGTTTGTATGATTATCATATCCAAACAGCACACTGTTTGTGCGATTATCCTATCCAAACAGCACACTGTTTGTGTGATTATCCTATCCAAACTGCACACTGTTTGTGTGATTATCCTGTCCAAACAGCACACTGTTTGTGTGATTATCCTATCCAAACTGCACACTGTTTGTGTGATTATCCTGTCCGAAAGTGCACGCTGTTTGTGTGATTATCCTGTCCAAAACAGCACACTGTTTGTGTGATTATCCTGTCCGAAAGTGCACGCTGTTTGTGTGATTATCCTATCCAAAACAGCACACTGCTTGTGTGAATATCCTATCCAAAACAGCACACTGTTTGTGTGATTATCCTATCCAAACAGCACACTGTTTGTGTGATTATCCTATCCAAAACTGCACACTGTTTGTGTGATTATCCTGTCCAAACTGCACATTCTTTGTGTTATTATCCTTACCAAACTGCACACAAGCTCTTTGTGTGATTACCCTGTCTAAACTGCACACTTGAGTGATGGTCTAGAGGTAACGCGTCCGCCAAGGAAGCAAGAGAATCTGAGCGCGCTGGTTCGAATCACGGCTCAGCCGCCGATATATTCTCCCCCTCCACTAGACCCTGAGTGGTGGTCTAGACGCTAGTCATTCGGATGAGACGATAAACCGAGGTCCCGTGTGCAGCATGCACTTAGCGCACGTAAAAGAACCCACGGCAACAAAAGGGTTGTTCCTGGTAAAATTCTGCAGAAAAATCCACTTAGATAGGAAAAACAAATAAAACTGCACGCAGGAAAAATACTAAAAAAAAAGGGTGGCGCTGTAGTATAGCAACGCGCTCTCCCCGGGGAGAGCAGCCCGAATTTCACATAGAGAAATCTGTTGTGATAAAATGAAATACAAACACAAATACAAATACACTCTATGTGTATAACTAAATATTGCTGCTACAACGGTACAACAGCCGCTACTACTACACTACTGATGCTGCAATTGTATGCTACTGTTGCTACAACTGTATGCCACTGCTGCTACAACTATACTACTGATGCTATTACTGTACTACTGCTGCTGTTACAAATGTACTACTACTGCTGCTGCTGCTGCTGCCGTGCCACTGCTGCTACTACTACACTACTGTTGCTACCACTGTACTACTGCTACTCCTACTGCTATACTACTGCTGCTACAACTGCTGCTACTACTGTACTACAGCTGCTGCTACTGCTGTACTACTGCTGCTACCGTACTACTGTTGCTACTACTATTGCTACTAATATACTACTGCTACTCCTACTACTACACTACTGCCGCTACAACTGCTTTACTACAGCTGCTGCTACTGTACTTCTGCTGCTACTACTGTTGCTACTGTTGTACTGTTGCCACTCCTACTACTACACTACAGCTACTACTGCTATACTACTTTATTGCTGCTGCTGCTAAATACTGTACTGCTGCTGCTGCTGCTGCTACAACTACTACTATACTACTCCTGCTGCTGTTGCTACTGTACTACTATTGCTACTGCTACACTACTGCTGCAACTACTGCATTACCGCTGCTGCTACTATACTACTACTGCTGCAACCAGGTGGTGTGCTACTATACTACAACCTCATCCACAAGTTTGGCAAGTGCGCTGTTAGTGTGGGGCATGTGGCAGTTTGGCAGCGCTCTACCTCCACGTCCCCCGTCCTCGTCCCTCCCCTCCTCCTCCCTCTCCATTAACCCCTCTAATCCCCAATACAGTGGGAAAGGCCCATAAGGAGGGGATGGGAGGGGGGGGGGAGCAGCCAGTTTTTCGTCTGGCTAATGGGATCCCCCTGAAGGCCTTGCCCCCCTCCAGGCTCCCTTACCTCCCTCCCTCCCTCCCTCACTGCACGCAGGTGACGGACTGTCCGGACTGGTATGAGTCCTCCTATCCTGTCTGCGTGCTGTGTCCATCTGTCTGTCTAGCTATATATAACCCTTGCGTATCGCACAGTGATCACGGTACAGAGAGAGGGAGAGAGAGAGAGAGAGAGAGATGGAGAGAGAGAGAGACGGATAGAGAGAGAGAGAGATATAGGGGAGACAGAGATGAAGAGAGATGGGGAGAGATAGAGAGAGAGGGAGGGGGAGAGACGGAGAGAGAGAGATAGGGGAGAGAAAGATGAAGAGAGAGAGATGGAGAGAGAGAGAGAGAGAGAGAGAGAGAGAGAGAGAGAGAGAGAGAGAGAGAATCAGAGTGACAGAATGAGAGACAGAGACAGAGGCACAGAGAGAGAGAGAGAGAGAAAGAGAGAGAGAGAGAGAGGGGGGGGGGGGCTGAGGGTACAGGGAAGGAAGAAGAAACAGAGTGGTGTGTATGTGCATGTGTGCGTTCGCACGCGCGCGCTCGTGTGTGTGTGTGTGTGTGTGTGTGTGTGTGTGTGTGTGTGTGTGTGTGTTTAAGTGAGATACACACACAGAGAGACAGAGAGAGGAACAGAAAGCAAAATGTGGGGGAAAAGGAAAGCCCGAGAAAGATTAAGAGACAAGAAAAAACAACAAGAAGACAGAGATAAAACGAGACAGAGAAAGAACGAGAAATAGTGATAGATAAAAAAAAAAAGAAAAAAGAAAAAAAAGAAAGCGACAACGAAAGAGACAGAGACAGAGAGAGAGACAGAGAGAGAGAGAGTGACACTAAAAGAGAAGATGAGAGAGAGAGAAAAGAGAAAGAGAGAATAAGACGAAGAAAGAGAGAGAGGGAAAGAGACTGAGACAGACAGAGAGAGGAAGAGAGAGGTGGACAGACAAGAGAGGGGAAACTTTTGAAACAACAGTATATGTGTGCAAACGCAAGCGTCTGTCGAGACTTTTTTTCTTTCTTTTTTTTATTATTATTTTTTTTAGCTCCCTTGAAATCTACAAAAAAACAAAACAAAAACAACAACAACAATAACAACAACAAAAACCCCCAACAAAACAAAACAAAACAAACAAACAAACAAACAAAAAACAACAAATACTCGTCATCCAAATGCAAGCGTTTATGCGAAGGCGAATAAGACGGTTTTTTTTGTGTAGGACAGAGTCATCTCCCTTTACGATCTTCGGTCGAGAGACTCGTTGTCAAGACAGCAGCTTAACTGACTCAGTACGGCCAGTCCTCTCTTCTCCTCTACACAGACCCCTCGGATGTCCAGTGGGTGTCTCAATGACCCAATCTTTAGCTTCCGTGGTCAGAATTGTGGTATTCTTTGTCAACATTAATCTTTTCAGTATAAGAGCCTTCCGCTTGCAATATTTTGATGGTGGTAATTGGGCTGAAACTCTGTTTTTAACGTCGTCTCTTTCGCCGTTCGTATGGAGAGAGTTTACATGACGACTGACGCATCGGAACTGCCGTCTCTGTCTCAGCTAGACGACTAGAACTATCAGAACATACGACACTTTGGTCATTCAATAATTGTCGTTAAGGATTTGTCGCGACCGTTTGTTGTCGAATTTAACGACCCATCGTCTTCCGTCTTTTCAATATCAGGTCAATGTGGAGTGATGGCCTAGAGAGAATCTGAGCGCGCTGGTTCGAATCACGGCTCAGGCGCCGATATTTTCTCCCCCTCCACTAGACCTTGAGTGGTGGTCTTGACGCTAGTCATTCGGACCGAGATCCCGTGTGCAGCATACACTTAGCGCGCGTAAAAGAACCCATGGCAACAAGAGGGTTGTTCCTGGCAATATTCGGTAGAAAAATCCACTTCGATAAGAAAAACAACAACAAACAACAAAACACAACAAAAAAACAAAACAAAACAACTGCACGCAGGAAAAAAATACAAAAAAGGTGGCGCTGTAGCGTAGCGACGCGCTCTCACTAGGGAGAGCAGCTCGAATTTCACACAGAGAAATATGTTGTGATAAAAAGAAATACAAATACAAATTAATAATAATAACTAGAAGACGAAGAAGAGAGTGGAAGGCCTTCCACAGCGCCGGGTTTTTTTGTTTTGTTTTTTTCCAAAGAGCCGAGGGCGCTGTACACAAAGGGAAAAGTTTCAATAGCCACATTTTTTCCCCTTTAACATGAAATGAGTATAGTATTCACTTCGAAACGTGGACGTTCACTCCGTTAGTCACACAAGTGAGTGGAGGGGAAGAAATGTGGACATTACCGGAAAAGTTACAAATGACATCAACCAATCACGACCACCATTCTCTGTCCCCCCCCGCCCCTTCCACCTTCCCCCCTCTCTTTCTGTGCTTCATTTACATTCTAATTATTCATCAAAGTCTCCAACAATAGTTACGGATTTTGTAGAATTGTCCAGTTGATTCTTGAACGAGTTAGTTGATTGTGCTTGTTTTAAATGTAGTGGCAGTTGATTATATATATATATATATATATATATATATATATATATATATATATATATATATATATTGATATAATGATATATATGATGATATGGAAGGTCGAATTATTCAAGGCTGTAGTCTTTTATCTTGTTTATAGTTTGGAGACTTTTGCAACGAACGTCGTCCAATGACAAGTATTTGGTAATTATGAAGACTGTATCGTATCTATTGACATAATCAAACACGAGTTGACGTCTTTATGCGAGCGATATACAAAGTCCATTAAAGGCACGGACCGGCCTAGATCGCTACGTCCGTCCGACATTTATGACACCCTACGCACCTGGCGACGCGGGAGTGTGTGATTCACACAGACACGCCATCCACTTGACCGTAAGCCTGACTAATCTCCGTTCTGATTAACGCCGCATCGGCCACGATAACATCTGTGGAGTGTAGTCACACAACACTCACTACCAGACTACCAGAGTCGTGAGAAAGGCTGACGGAGAGAGAGAGAGAGAGAGAGAGAGAGAGAGCGAAAACATGCGTATTGAAGGTTGTGCGACGGGCGCAATAGCTGAGTGGTTAAAGCGTTTGACTCTCAATCTCAGGGTCCCGGGTTCGAATCTCGGTGACGGCGCCTGGTGGGTAAAGGGTGGAGATTTTTCCGATCTCCCAGGTCAACTTATGTGCAGACCTGCTTGTGCCTGAACCCCTTTCGTGTGTATACGCAAGCCGAAAATCAAAATACGCACGTTAAAGATCATGTAATCCATGTCAGCGTTCGGTGGGTTATCGAAGCAAGAACATAACCCAGCATGCACACCACCGAAAACGGAGTATGGCTGCCTATATAGTGGGGTAAAAACGGTCATTCACGTAAAAGCCCACTCGCGTACATGCGAGCCCACGAACGCGGCAGAAAAAGAAAAAGGTTGTGTGCATGCGCGAAGAAACTGACAACTCGTCATTAACGTGAATTCAGTAGCTGTAATATCTTTACTTCCACATGAATGAGTATTTTATTCAGGTTTAACCTTCGCGGTACCTCATGGATCATGAACAATCACCCACACCTTTCGTTTAAATCTTGAACAACCCAGTCAGTTTTACGACTGTTTCGATAACTTTGTCCTTTTACGACTTTTGAATTCTCCCACCCAAAAATCGGTGTCGTTTTGTAAGCAAACAAAGGAGCAAATAAAAAATGAAATCGTTGTATAACGTCGACAACTTGAGGCCACAACAAGGTACGAACATAAATCGAAAATCATACACAAACGCAGATACAGTAGAAATTAGGATACATAAAAGTGCATATCAATATAAAAACTTGTGCATACTCACACACACACATGCACGCACGAACGCGCGCGCGCACACACATACACACACACACACACACACACACACACACACACACACACACACACACACACACACACACACACGTTTGAACAAAAGCCGCATATTACATGTGGATGGGGCTGATGACTAGATCTTCAGGTAGATGGCTGTTGACATTACATTTATATAAACATTTCAGCGTGCTCAACCATTGTGTGTGTGTGTGTATTGGGATGGGGGGGGTGAGGAAAGAGGGGTGAGGGGGGGTGTTAGGGGCTGAGAGAGAGAGAGAGAGAGAGAGAGAGAGAGAGAGAGAGGGAGAGAGGTGGGAGGGGAGGTATCTGCATGCAGCAGCAACCAGCAGTTTAAATACAGATGAGCCCCCGGGCCATGTCAAGTGTCAAAAGCTTGCTAGTGATCCATATGAGGGTTCCGTGGTTATCGGAGCCGAGCGATATGCCACGCTCCGTGCCCACCCCCCCCCCCCCTCCCACACCCCCACCCCTTACCCCGCCCTAACACCCCCTCCTGCCCGCCCTTGGGGCTGAATAGCTGGGCTGCCTGCCTGTCTGCCTGCCTGCCTGCCTGCCTGCTTGCCTGTCTGTCTGTCAGCACTCAGTGCCGGTTGTGCGACCATCCCTCCGTTCCCCCCCCCCCCACCCTGCCCCTCCCCCAACCCAACACCTCACTCCCCCCCCCCTCCCCCGGCTCCCTGGAGGACTGTGTGGGTATCTGAGGAGGGATGCTGCACACACAGGTCAGATTAGAGAGATAGAGCTGTGCATGGTTTCCGTGCCGGCGGCTAGAGCTAAACCCCTCATTCTGTGCTTTCATAGATAATACACCTGCTGAGACGACAGACGTGCATGTTTGGATGCTGCGTCGTTTGCGTGGTGGCAGTCTGTGTGTGGGTGAGAGGGGTTAAGGGGTAAGGGGGGGGGGGGTTAGGGGGGCAGGGGGGGGGGGGTGAATGGGGGTGTGGGTTGCTGGTCATAGGAGATGGGGACGGCGGGAAGAGGGGGAAGAGAGGATGTATTAGGAAAGAAATCCCGATATATACATTCTGGCTGTACAAATAATCGTCATATTCAGAAGAAAATGAAAACCAACAGCAACAACAAAACCTTTATCGGATCGCACAGCTCTCTAGAAGGAGATTAAACGCAATTTATTTTGCTTCTTCTTCTTCTTCTTTTTTTTCTGTTTTGTTTTGTTGTTGTTGTTGTTGTTGTTGCTCGATTGGATGACTGAAAGAAAAAAAGAGAGAGAGGGGGGCGGTGGGAGGAGGGAGAGTAAGAGAGAAAGAGAGCGGGGAGAGAGAAGCAGACTAACAGACATAGAGAGAGGAGAGAGATAGAGAGAGAGAGAGGGACAGACGGACAGACAGACAGACAGACAAAGCATGGCCAGCAGTATCTACCCACACAATACTCCATAGACTTAAAAAAACGAAATACAAGGAGATAGTTTTCGTATACATTCTCTGCATTTGAAATAGTGCTGATGCAAATAGGATGTATTAAAAGGCTACAGATATAATTATGCTAGGCCAAACTGAGTGAATTAAAAATTCGGGAACGATGCTCGTACGTTTTTACATACAGCCCGTATCTCTCTAAGAAAAATCCATTGCTAGTTGTGCACACATCCATATATGTGAAACTGCATGTCTGGTGCATTTCTGTTATGCATGTGTGGGTGTATGTGTGAATGTGTGTCTTCATTTTTTACATTTATTTGCTTATTTATCACCATTGTTGTCTTATTTATTTATTTATTTATGTTTTATTATTATCATTTTATTAGTATTACTAATATTATTACTACTACCTTTTTCTATATTATAATTATTATTTATTTATTTATTTATTTATTTATTTATGCAAGCTTATCTATTATTTATTCACCCGTTTTTTTTGTGTTTTTGTTTGTTTGTTTTTTTGTTTTTTTCCCAAGGCCTGACTAAGCGCGTTGGGTTACGCTGCTGGTCAGGCATCTGCTTGGCAGATGTGGTGTAGCGTATATGGTTTTGTCCGAACGCAGTGACGCCTCCTTGAGCTACTGAAACTGAAACTGCACACATCTCATGGCTTATTTGTTTCTATTGTTAACTCTCTCCATACGAACGGCGAAAGAGACGACGTTAACAGCGTTTCACCCCAATTACCATCATCAAAATATTGCAAGCGAAAGGCTCTTACACTGAAGAGGTGAATGTTGAGAAAGAATACTACAATTCTGACGACGGAAGCTAAAAGTTGGGTCATTCAGACACCCACTGGACATCCGAGGGGTGTGTGTAGAGGAGAAGAGAGGACTGGCCGTACTGAGGGAGTTAAAATCCACCACCCCTAAGAACACACTATTTTTGGCCCTTTAAATATAGTATATAATATTGTCTTCATATCTTATCCATACCCCTAACCTCGTCACAACCCCCCCCCCCAAAAAAAAAAAGAAAAAGAAAACACAACAACAAAAAAAAAAAAAAAAAAAAAAAAAAACAACAACAAAACAAACAACAACAACACACCAACATCTTGATTCAGACTTAAGAGACATAAGCAGAAGAAGGACTGGTCAGAAGCAATTTCAAAGGTTTATTTTTACATGCTTTTCGATCAATCTTCCCGGTGAATGAACAAGGAGTGGAACCTTGATGACTTCTTTACAAGTGGATGGACCTGGCTGGGGGGTGGGGTGGTGGTGGTGGTGGTGGAGACTAGGAACCATCAGCACTACACACGGAGCCATAGCTGTCCACAGCAGACCCCAGGAAAGGCCAGACCTCATGTTTTGATTCCAAGCCACGAGTGGTGGTGGTCACGACCAGTTCCTTCCATTTATTTCTGCTCACACAATTTCACCCGTCGTGTTCAGCACGGGTCGTGACCCACTGACTGGCTGACAGATGCCTGCCCCGTGCCAAGAGGTAGTACGCACGGACTCGCCAAGACCCGCCACCTAATAATTCAATTATAGACAAATTCCTCACGACCTTCCACCCTACTACCATTCTTTTCTCTCCCCCCCTACAACATCAGTGTCAACGGGCGATCGCTAGCGCCCATCTAAAAAGGTGCGTGGCCTGGGCTTGTTAAGGTGGGGGACTAATTGTGTTTGTGTCACCAACGGCCTTATCGCCCGGGACCATCTCGGGTCCCTGTTAGAGGGTGACATCCAGGCTTTTCTTGGACACGTTATTCCTCAGTTAGTGAAAGGGAACGAAGTGTCTTCAGGGTGGCGCTGTTCCTTGATAATAAGTGTCCCCCTCCCCTGGTGTAAGATCCGACCCCTGGTGGTTTTTGGAAAATTATTTTGAAAAAAAAATGCTTTCTCAGTAAGGAGAGAGAAAAAAAGAAGGTTGGAACGCCGCCACATCTGAAAGGCTCAGATTCAAATAGATTTTAGCTTCGCTTAGAAAGTATTGTGAAGAAAGGGTACAACATGATTCTATTCGTAAAATATATGTTGAATTTATTTGACTGACCAAATATTCAAAGTGAATGGATTGGCCAATGATCTGTTAGAATTTCTCCTCTCCCCTCTGTTCCCCCTCCTCCACCACCTTACCCTCCATTCTTCTAAATTTTCTTCTTCTTCTTCGTGTTTTTCTTCTATTAGGCCAATTACTCTGGTGATAATAATTTAATCTCATGTTAATATTCATATTAGCATTATTTTATTATATTATGTACTGTTTGTTTATTTGTTTTATTTCATTGATACAAGTCATAATATGGTTCATCAGCCGTCATGATAAAATTGAAGTGCAACGTTGTGAGCACAGTATAAGCTTTAAGCTTGTTGATGCTCTTTTGTCATTCATTGCATTGTAATCATGTGTATTGTTGAATAATTAAAGATTATTTAAACCAAAGGCTCAGTGAGGTACGATGTCGGATCGCGAAACTCCTCCGTGTGTCATTATTTCTGGGGTGTCAGTGTTGTGTCAAAATATGTGTGTCCTTTCTCTCTTGGGACAACGTTTTGAAATATATTCCATGCAGATATAATATTGTTGTGTCAAAATATATGTGTCCTTCCTCTCTTGGGACAACGTTTTGAAATATATTCCATGCAGATATAATATTGTTGTGTCAAAATATGTGTCCTTCCTCTCTTGGGACAACGTTTTGAAATATATTCCATGCAGATATAATATTGTTGTGTCAAAATATGTGTGTCCTTCCTCTCTTAGGACAACGTTTTGAAATATATTCCATGCAGATATAATAATATTCCTTATCATTATTTGCTGTCTGCTCAGGTTTTTGAATGGATTCTACAGGCCATGCAGCTCGAGGTATGCTCTGCTAGCCGATCATCTTAACCCCTCATAGATACATTTGAGTGTTTTAAAGACGCTTGGTGTCCTTTCTGTCACTTTAAACATACATCCGGTTTATCACTACTTCTTGGCGTGTTGTCTTAACCTTTTCAGTAATTTGAATTAAAATGACTGCAACTTTGGTTGTTGTTTTTTTTTTTTTTAACCATCTCCTTCTTCTTCTACGTTCGTGGGCTGCAACTCCCACGTTCATTCGTATGCACACGAGTGGGATTTTACGTGTATGACCGTTTTTACCCCGCCATGTAGGCAGCCATACTCCGCTTTCGGGGGTGTGCATGCTGGGTATGTTCTTGTTTCCATAACCCACCGAACGCTGACATGGATTACAGGATCTTTAACGTGCGTATTTGATCTTCTGCTTGCATTTTCACACGAAGGGGGTTCAGGCACTAGCAGGTCTGCACATGTGTTGACCTGGGAGATCATAAAAATCTCCACCCTTAACCCACCAGGCGCCGTCACCGTGATTCGAACCCGGGACCCTCAGATTGAAAGTCCAACGCTTTAACCACTCGGCTATTGCGCCCGTCTTTTTAACCATTGATTTACAGCTAGAATTACTGTAGATGTGGCGTACCCCTAAATGAAAACCGCTCCTCTGCAATATCCCTTAAAATCCTAGAAGATTTATTGCTGTTATTGATCTTGTTTCCAAAGATTCTACCGAGTAAATGTTCATTCGATGCATACACCATGTCACCGTTGACCACAGGGAAAAAATTAAAAATTTAAAAAACAACCAAGCAAACAAACAAAAACCGACCCAAACAAACAAAAAAGAAAGCATACACACGAAAATGATTCTTAATTTTTGTTACGCTAATTGAGGAGAGAGGAACAGGGAAAGTTGTGATGATTTAAGGCATGGGTTGGGGGGTGTGTGTGTGTGGGGGGGGGGAGATGATAGATTTTCGTCTAAAATCACACATGTGGATAAACGTTAAGCAAAAGAACGATAAAAAGAAATACAAAAACAAATACAATATGATAAAAAGACAAATTTCCTCGTCAATTCTGTTTCAACACAAGTACAATATAATATTTAAAAAAAAAAAAAACCCCACAAATTTCCTCGTCAGTTCTGTTTCAACACAAGTACAATATGACAACGAATCATTGCCCGTAGCCACTCTTAACGAGGGGTCCTTTTCCCACTGTACATCTTCACCCAGACTGTCTTGTGTAGGACAGATGTACAAGTAAAGATGAGCCGGTGGAGGCTGTGATGTCTATCTGTGAGGAGATAGAGAGGTCGTGCCACAGAGAGAGAGGGAAGAGGCACTGGCGTCGTGTGTCAGTCCATTGTGTACAGGGCGGACGGCAGGGCGAGCTAATGAGTCCAGAACGGTGTGAGTTAGGTCACTCACTGTCCACTTAGAGTCGGCTAATGAGGGAGTGAGGTCACGGGGGTCCGTTCGGTCCGGTCCACAACTGAGTTTTGGTTGAAAAATAGTGAATTCTTTTTTCTCTCTCTCTCTTTGTGTGTGTGTGTGTGTGTGTGTGTGTGTGTGTGTGTGTGTGTGTGTGTGTGTGTGTGTGTTATTTTGGTCACCTTTACAAGCTGTCCCCTGTTGTGTGTGCCCAGCGACCAGGGCTGATGAGGACCGTACCACATCTATGTTATAACGTGGGTTTCTTACTGGGGTCATCATGTCATGGTTAATTGGCTAGGTGTTGTGTTTTTTTATTTCCACACACACACGTATATATA
>NC_134881.1:14088274-14098274 GCF_041734735.1 Babylonia areolata
ACACACACACACACACACACACACACACACACCGATCATTTGACAAGTGCACACAGCAGCAAAGACAGAAGAAATGTGCAAACAATAATTAGCTTTTATTCAAGACTGGCATAGCTTCTGAGTGTGCGAGTCAGTTGCTGGGCCACCACTTGGTGCCCGCCCACCTTGTGGACAGTCAATTACTTCACGGCTAGCGTCATGCTGTTGATCGGCGATGTCATCTGAGGTCTTCGTGTGAAAGATTTGAACTGAAACACCTCTGAAATTTCTTCACTCCGTTACTCCGCTTCCAGCTAAGCTTTTCCGGCGTCCCATCCTTTCCCATCCCATCCCATCTCACACCAGTCTGTGTAATGTCCTGGCCCCTGAGGCAAAGCCAGGGAAGCTATACTATACTAATCGGTCTTTTCAATTTGCAGCCAGTTACCTCAACAACCAGTTACACAGGACGCCCCTCCGCTGTCCCGTGCCAACAAGAACCGGTTATGCCTGTCAGTGACAGAAATGTGACACATGATAGATCCCACCAACTGTGTACCGGTACAACCAGCACCACCTTCCCCACTCTCCACACCCCTTCTCCCCCCCCCCCCCCCCCCCCCCCCCTCAAACATCCCATTCCTCCTCAGGGCACGATCCACACATACAACGAGCACACAAACCCTGACCGCCTCCCCCCCAACCATCCCTCCCCGAAACGCCCTAATTGTCACTAATGCACTCCCACCGTCAATGAAGCGAAACGGGAACCCGCCAGCTTCCAAACTTCCTGTATATAGATAGATACATGGTTCCTGACCATCATCTCTGGAACTCCCCGAGGAGAGCGGAGACAGCATTAGAGTCAGTTAGCAGACAGAGGGCAGCAGGGGAGTTAATTGACAAGGCCCTGGAGAGGTGCCTGAGCTTGGCTGTGTGTGTGAGGGGAGAGGGGGGGGAGGGGAGGGGAGGGGAGGGGGCGCCTGGAAAAGTGCCGTCTGTACTGCTGCTGCAGCAAGCAATGGAGGGGGCAGGGGGTGGGGGGGTTGGTGGGGGGGGAAAGGAGAGGTGAGGGGGGAAGGAGGGAGCAGCAAGGGGGTGAAGAGCCGGGGGGGAAGGTGGGGGGGGGGGGGGAGGGGAAGACACAGTTGGCAGGCGAGTCTAACGACTTGTGAGGGGCAGTGGCTTTGTTTGGACAGTGCTGGTCGAGTGTCTTTGCCAGTGTGTAGAAGGCGTTGTATTGGGGGATGGGGGACTGGTTCTGTAGGAGACAGGAAAGGGAGAGGGTGGAGGAGGGGATGAGGGCGGGGGGGATGGGGGGGGGAGGGGCAATAGAGAGAGAGTGTGAGGGCGAAAGAGGTCGAAAGGGTGGAGCGTGGTGGTGGTGGCGGGGGCCATCGTTCTTGGGAGCTAGCGGACATAATGCAGCTGTTGCCATGATGACGAAAATCTAATTAACCTGGGCAACTGCCGTGTTTACCTGACGCTAATTGGTTGTCTGCGGACGGCTTATAACGTTATTATCTTTCTTGCTGAACACACCTGCTGCCATACCAGGCCACCGTTTGCTGTTGTTGGTGTTATGTGGACTGGTTGGTGGTTGTTTTAGGTACAGCAAAACTCTCCCCTGGTTCCATTACATTTTTTCTCCCCTGTTTAAATATTTATCAAAAAGACTTTATTTTGCTTTCATTCTTCTGGACTGAAAGCTGCTGGGTGTTTTTTTTTTTTTTTCTTTCTTCCATGACTTTCTTCCAGTCTCTTAACGGTTCGAATCCTTCAATGCTCTCTGTCCAACGTACCATCCATCATCACCCCCCACCCCCACCCCTACCCCCACCCCCACCCCCATCCCCGTTCCCAACAACTTACGCCCCAGCTGTCACAGTTAACGACATGATGAAGCAGTAAAGACATTTAAACGAGAGAGACAAGAAGGCAGAGAGAAAGAATGATAGAGGGACACACTCAGAATATAGACACACACAGACACAGACACAGACAGACACACACACACACACACACACACACACACACACACACACACACACACACACACACACACACACACACACACACACACACACACACACACACAAGAGCACGCACGCATATACACCAACAGCACGCACACTCACTCAAATACACAATTGTGTAGATAGAAGGGAAAGAATCAGACAGAGACAGAGGAAGATATATATATATATATATATATATATATATATATATATATATATAGAGAGAGAGAGAGAGAGAGAGAGAGAGAGAGAGAGAGAGAGAGAGAGAACGAATCTTTTTTATTGAGGGAAAAAAGGAATAAGCACAAATGGCTTGTTTTCATCCTGCCCTCATGAAAAGGGAAAACATAACAAATACTCATCAATACAATAGCAGGACATTGCATGAATAAATTTCAATTCTGCCCCACGAAAAAGACGACTGAACAACATAAGTACGAGTACATGCACAATCAAGAGAGAGAGAGGGAGAGAGAGAGAGAGAGAGAGAGAGAGAGAGAGAGAGAGAGGGAGAGACAGAGAGAGAGAGAGAGAGGGAGAGAGAGAGAGAGAGAGAGAGAGAGAGAGAATACCAAAACCCTACAAGCAGAGAGACAAACACAACCACAATAGCAAAGCCACACATTTCAGAGAGAGAGAGGAAAGAGACAGACATTGGCAGAAGCATACAAAAATTGAAGGAGAAAGAGAGAAACAAAGTAGAAAGAAAGAGATAGAGAAATGCGGGCTGGCGGGGTTAGGGGGGGGGGGGGGGCGGGAGAGATTAGACAGACGGACAGACAGACATACAGGAAGAGAGATAATCAGACAGAGATATAGAAAAACCAGCCAAACAACCAGACAGACAGACAACAGACCCTCATCTTCAGTATGTCTCAAAATCGACTGTCGCGCACCGGCGCTTTTCAATTTCAATTTAAAAAACGGCCAAAGCTCTCACTAACTTGACAAGCTATAAAGGCTTTACCAGCGATCATGCCTCCGGGCTAGAATCAGTCCTTTTTCAGACTAAGATGCGACCCACAAAAAAGCCCCAAAACAAACAAAAACAAACAAACAAACAAAAAAAAAACAAAAAAAAAAACACCACCACCACCACAACAACAAAGAAAAAAAAAAAAGGAAAAAAAAAAAAAAGAAAAAAGAAAGAAAGAAAAGAAAAACAGAATAAAGTCAATCCATTTTCAGACTAAGATATATGCGATCACACACACACACACACACACACACACACACAAGAAGAAGAAGAAGAAATGGATAAATGAAAGAATGATAACAAAGATAAAATAGAAAAAAAAATAATAAAAAGAAAGAAAAGAAAGGAGAAGTATCAGTATCAGTAGCTCAAGGAGGCGTCACTGCGTTCGGACAAATCCATATTCGCTACACCACATCTGCCAAGCAGATGCCTGACCAGCAGCGTAACCCAACGCGCTTAGTCAGGCCTTGAGAAAGGAGAAAAAAAAACATAAAGAAGAGTTGGTCCAAACAGGTGAATCAGTAAACCAGATTCGCCTAGAGGCCTAGAGGTAACGCGTCCGCTTATCAAGCGAGAGAATCTGAGCGCGCTGGTTCGAATCACGGCCAGGCCGCCGATATTTTCTCCCCCTCCACTAGACCTTGAGTCTGGACGCTTAGTCATTCGGATGAGACGATAAACCGAGGCCCCGTGTGCGCCATGCACTTAGCGCACGTAAAAGAACCAACGGTAACAAAAGGGTTGTTCCTGGCAAAATTCTGTAAAAAAAATCCACTTCGTTAGGAAAAGCAAATAGAACTGCACGCAGGAAAAAAAATTACAAAACAATGGGTGGCGCTGTAGTGTAGTGACGCGCTCTCCGTGGGGAGAGCAGCCCAGATTTCACACAGAGAAATCTGTTGTGATAAAAAAGAGAAATACAAATACAAATATGTGATGCCGATAATTTTAGTAACTATTTACTTCAGGATCCCAAATTTGCGAGACTGAATACTTTAACACACACGAACGCACGCACGCACACACACACACACACACACACACACACACACCACCACCACCACCACCACCCCCAACAAATCCTCCTCCTATATCACGCCAACCAGCACTTCATCCCAGAAGACACACTTACATTTATAGAACTAATAAGCTCGACTACTAACTATATACCCCTCGAACTGTCACAGGGTCGTAGTTCTCCGAAGCCAGTCTAGTCGGGCAGCAAGGCAAAACAAGGCAAGGCAAGGCAAGGCAAAGCGAGTTAATTACCACGAGAGCGAGTGAGTGACAAGGGCAGGGACAGATAATGATGACACAGTAACCTCCCCTGGCATCAGCACTTATCTTCTGCTCGGGTTGCCGGGCCTGTCAGGACCACTCTCTGTGACACTCGTCACTAAACAGTCAGGCGAGAGGCGAGGATGGTGTCGTTTGGGGGTGGGGTGGGGTGGGGATGAGGGTGGGGAGTTGGGGAGTGGGAGGGGGGGGGGTCTTTCAAAAAAAAAAAAAAAGCGAAAAAATAAATGCAAGAAAGGGGGAAAAGAGAGAGAGAAAATGACAGCTTGTTTCCCACCAGTATACATGTTGCTGTGGTGGGTTGTTTTTAAACGTAGTGTCGTTTATATACACACACACACACACACACACACACACACACACACACGTATATATATATATATATATATACGTGTGTGTGTGTGTGTGTGTGTGTGTGTGTGTGTGTGTTTCCCCCAGAACATTTGAAATGTCGGTTACAATATATATGTGTGTGTGTGTGTGTGTGTGTGTGTACATGTGTGTGTGTGTGTGTGTGTGTGTGTGTGTGGAAAAAGGCGTCTCTTAACTTTAACTGTGTTGTTGTTTTGGGAGTCAGGGGGTGGTGGGCGGTGGGGGGTGAGGGTGGGGGTGGGGGGGTGGGGGTGGGGGTGAGGGTTGTTGTTGTTTTCTCAAAAGTGCGCTTTGCGTCGTGACAGCATTCTGTACGACCGACACAAAAGGGCTGTATCACTTTTGTGTTTAAAAGAGTTTATCTGTGCACTGTCAACCACTGTTCATTTAGTATGGAAGTACTGCAGTATTGTATTCGAAAGATTTATCTGTGCACTGTCAACCACTCTTTTTATGCAGAAGAGGTGCAGTGTCCACCAGGCGTCAGTCTGCATTATCAGAAGTAGTAGTAGTGGTGGTAGTAGTAGTAGTAGTAGCAATAGTAACAATAGTAGTTGTGGTGGTAGTAGTAGTAGTAGTTTAGGGATGGGTATTTTCTCTTTTTTCTTTTCTTTTTTCTCTGTTTTTTCCCCCCTACTTCTTGTTCTGATACCGCCATGAGCTAGCGGCTATGGGGGGTCACTGGGTTGGTAATGGTGCTCTCAGCTGTCAACACGACTGTAAGTAATAGTCACTTTACGGTATCTCTCAGCCATGTAAAATACCTCTGGGGAAAAAAAAACAAAAAAAACGACAACAACACACAATTAGTTGTCTTTGCCTCGACGTCAGCTCTGAACAACATCTGCAATTAAAAGCAACGAACAACTTGTGATTAAAGTGTGTGTAGGTTACTTAGTATGTAATGCTGATATGTCGTTCATCTCTCAGATTAACGTTTGTCTTGGCCACGATCGACCGTCTGACTTCAACACGAGTACGGTAATCCGAGGGCAACATGCATTTAACACGCGTGAGACGACTGAAGGCAACCAGAGAGCTGACATTAACTGGTAGGATTGTAGGGATTAAATGTGACCATTCTCCTCGGCACGTTGTCTGGAAAAGAAAACAGGGTGGGGGGTGGGTTGACGGCACTGTGGCGAAGTGGTTGTCTCTCTCTCTCTCTCTCTCTCTGTAGGCTCCGGGTTCAAAGCCTGCAGTGTCGGAATCTTCGCGAGGACTGTTATAAAATTGGAGGGGTTGTGCTCTCAGTCTGATCACGCAGAGAGAGAGAGAGATGTACGAAAAGGAGGGGAAAAAGAGAGAGATACAGAGAGGAGAGAGGGGGACAGACAGAGACATAAAAAATGAAAGGCAGAGACAGAGAAGCAGGGAGACAGACAGACAGACAGACAGAGACAGACAGACAGAGACAGGCAGAGACAGACAGAGACAGAGAGAGACAGAGAAAGACAGACAGACAGACAGAGACAGAGAGACAGAGACAGACAGACAGACAGACAGACAAACACAGACAGACAGAGACAGACAGACAGACAGACAGACAGACAGACAGACAGAGACAGACAGACAGAGACAGGCACAGACAGACAGAGACAGAGAGAGACACAGACAGACAGACAGACAGACAAACACAGACAGACAGAGACAGACAGACAGACAGACAGAGACAGACAGACAGACAGGCAGAGACAGACAGAGACAGAGAGAGACAGACAGACAGACAGAGACAGACAGACAGAGACAGAGACAGACAGACAGAGACAGACAGACAGAGACAGACAGACAGACAGAGACAGACAGACAGACAGACAGACATAGAAGCAGGGAGACAGACAGACATAGAGACAGACAGAGTGGTAGAGAGAAAGCCAGGGGAGAAGGAAGGCATGACTGGGGGACTGGCCAGAAACAGAGATACAGAGCTCCAAGGCCAGAGCTCACACACTGTACATAGAACTACTGCTACAGCCCTGATCTGAACGAACCATGGCCCAACCCCCAGACATTGTACACAGAACTACTGCTACAGATCTGAACGAACCATGGCCCAACCTCACGCACGCAACTAACCATTAACTCTCTTCATAGGAGGAAGAAGGTGGCAGAATGGTTAAGACGCTCAGCTGCCAATACAGAGAGTCCGTGAGGGTGTGGGTTCGAATCCCGCTCTCGCCCTTTCTCCTAAGTTTGACTGGAAAATCAAACTGAGCGTCTAGTCTTTCGGATGAGACGATAAACCGAGGTCCCGTGTGTAGCACGCACTTGGCGCACTGAAAAAGAACCCATGGCAACGAGAGTGTTGTCCTCTGGCGAAATTACGTAAAATGAAATCCACTTTCATAGGTACACAAATATGTAAGCATGCACTCAAGGCCTGACTAAGCGCGTTGGGTTATGCTGCTGGTCAGGCATCTGCTCAACAGATGTGGTGTAGCGTGTATGGATTTGTCCGAACGCAGTGACGCCTCCTTGAGAAAGTGAAACTGAAACTGAAACTCTCTTCATACGAACGGCGAAAGAGACGACGTTAACAGCGTTTCATCCCAATTACCATCATCAAAATATTGCAAGCGGAACGCTCTTATACTGAAGAGGTGAATGTTGACAAAGAATACCACAGTTCTGACGACGGAAGCTAAAGGTTGGGTCATTGAGACACCCACTGGACATCCGAGGGGTCTGTGTAGAGGAGAAGAGAGGACTGGCCGTACTGAGTGAGTTTTAACCAGTTAATGCAGTCGTTGCCATCAATGAAGCACAGTAACCGCGGAATGTAATGAAGTGATGTCCTGTGATACATGTTGAGTAGAGGTATGAGAAGAAAAAAGAAAGAAAAGCTGAAAATCACCACTGAAAACACTAGTATACGGAACCGAGTCAGAGGCAGTGTAGTTGGGTCTCATCGACGGGCGCAATAGCCGAGTGGTTAAAGCGTTGGACTGTCAATCTGAGGGTCCCGGGTTCGAATCACGGTGACGGCGCCTGGTGGGTAAAGGGTGGAGATTTTTACGATCTCCCAGGTCAACACATGTGCAGACCTGCTAGTGCCTGAACCCCCTTCGTGTGTATACGCAAGCAGAAGATCAAATGCGCACGTTAAAGATCCTGTAATCCATGTCAGCGTTCGGTGGGTTATGGAAACAAGAACATACCCAGCATGCACACCCCCGAAAGCGGAGTATGGCTGCCTACATGGCGGGGTAAAAACGGTCATACACGTAAAAGCCCACTCGTGTGCATACGAGTGAACGTGGAGGTTGCAGCCCACGAACGAGGAGGAAGAAGAAGAAGGGTCTCATCAAAAAGAACAAATGAAAGAATATTTGTATTTGTATTTCTGTTTTTCTTTTTTTATCACAACAGATTTCTCTGTGTGAAATTCGGGCTGCTCTCCCCAGGGAGAGCGCGTCGCCACACTACAGCGCCACCCATTGTTTTGTATTTTTTCCTGCGTGCAGTTTTATTTGCTTTTCCTATCGAAGTGGACTTTTCTACAGAATTTTGGCCAGGAACAACTCTTTTGTTATATGGTATAAGCATGAATATAAACAATTCCCCCACCCTCCCCCGTTAAGTATCTAAATCAAACAATCTCTGAAAACCAACCAGTACGTAAACTACACACGATTTATCAACGTTACAATGCAATTAACATCTCTTCATACATTTTAGACTGGATTGGCATCAGTAACATTATGTGTGATAACAACTATTGAGTTCTTTTTTTTTTTTTTTTACTAGGGAAACCATCAACGACTGTGACGACGACGATGACGATGATGATGATGATGATGATAATAATAACGACGACGATGATAATGATATAACGACGAGCCGGCGTTTCCCTCATGAAAAAACAACCCACTACTTTTATTATTAAGCAGATATATAACATGAGCTTTCATAGTTGTGATTGCACAGTAGTAGTGTTCCGCGATTCAAAGCTGACCGTCAGGTTGTTGACAGACGCGAATCGCTCTGTTTGGACAGTACAGGGCCTCCAAAGTAATCCTCCTGGGCGGCTGGACTAGTAGACTAGACTAGTGAAACCCGGCACCCTTTGATAACATGAATAATTCATACGGTGTGATAGAAGTGCTGGATTAAGCGTAGGCTGTAAAAGCGACGGCAAGGGGATATTAATAACTAAACACCGGCAATGGGATTGTATGGATCGAGGAGGGGGGGGGGGGCGGGGGGGGGGGGGGGGGGAGAGGGGTGTGTGTGTGTGTGTGGGGGGGGGGGGGGGGGGAGGGGGACCGGACAGGTGGGAAACTGGACAGTTGTTTGTTCAACGGCGGTGTCTATCCCCCGTCCCCTTTCTTTCTTTGTGATGATCCTGGTTGGTATGACACTGAAATAATGTGAACCTGTACCAGTCGTAAAGATGACTCCAACACGTGGATACTATATTGATGACCGCGCGACACAACATGAGTCCAGCCTTGCCACTTGCGCTGATCATTTGTATAATATTGTACTGTATTTGTATTTCTCTTTTTATCACAACAGATTTCTCTGTGTGAAATTCGGGCTGCTCTCCCCAGGTGAGAGCGCGTCGCTATACTACAGCGCCACCCCTTTTTTTTTTCTTTTTTTTTGTTTTGTATTTTTTCCTGCGTGCAGTTTTATTTGTTTTTCCTATCGAAGTGGCTTTTTCTACAGAATTTTGCCAGGAACAACCCTTTTGTTGCCGTGGGTTCTTTTACGTGCGTTAAGTGCATGCTGCACACGGGACATTGGTTTATCGTCTCATCCAAATGACTAGCGTCCAGGCCACCACTCAAGGTCTAGTGGAGGGGGAGAAAATATCGGCGGCTGAGCCGTGATTCGAACCAGCACGCTCAGATTCTCTCGCTTCCTAGGCGGACGCGTTGCCTCTAGGCCATCACTCCACTTAATTGTATTGTATTGTATTGTATCTTCTGTCACAATATATTTTTAATATTATATAATAAAATGATTATTATCATTGTGATATGCGAAAAACGACAAGAACAAGAAAACAAAACCAAACCAAAAAACAAGACAAACCAAACAAACAAACAAAAAAAAAACAACAACAAAAACAACAACAACAACCGAAACAAAACAAAAAACCCAACAAAAAACAAAACAAAACAAAACAAAACAAAACGAAAAACAAACAAACAAAAAACCCAAACAAACAAAAAAAAACAAAACAAAAAAAACCCCCCAAAACAGACAACAACAAAAAAAGTGCAAAGGAGCACTCTCTGCACCTGGGAATTAACTATGCTGTTCACACACACACACACACACACACACACACACACGTTATTCGTCCAGGTAACTAAAAGTATCAACTGCAGCAGGTGGCTTACACAGT
>NC_134881.1:14115774-14125774 GCF_041734735.1 Babylonia areolata
TTCCCAATCAGCAGTGCAGGGTCTCCTCTGGTGTGTGGCCTCCAGGCGACCTAACATCGATGGTTCCCTGTGGACTGCCGACGCTGGAACTGCGACGACGAACCCGGGTGTGGCCGTGTATGGGGGAATCTAAATGAGCGGCGTGGGAGTAATACCACTGAAATGGCGCAGATAATGGGGCAGCAAAAAAAAAAGAAAAGAAAAAAAAAGAAAGAAAAAAAAGTCCTTTCCCAATGGATTTGGTTATTATGTAAAGAATCAGTTTAAAATTCAGTTGTTTGGTGTGGTTTTTTTGTTGTTTTTAAACTTTGAAATTCGTGCATTGTTGTATCAAAAAGAAGATAACAACGCGTGTATACAATAATATATTTTAACACTACCGATAATTCATTACTATCATCGTTTATCAGCCAGTCACACGAATGAAATTTCGTTCCAATATTTAACTACATCCTGGGCTGCTATGTAATTGCTAAAATGTCTTTAGTATTTGACGTGTTCTGATTAAAAACTTACTCCATCCAAAAACAATGATTATAATGGGCTAGGTGAAAACCTCTACAACCTTAAACTCTCTCCATACGAACGGCGAAAGAGACGAGACGTTAACAGCGTTTCACCCCAATTACCATCATCAAAATATTGCAAGCGGAAGGCTCTTATACTGAAGAGGTGAATGTTGACAAAGAATACCACAATTCTGACGACGGAAGTTAAAGGTTGGGTCATTCAGACACCCACTGGACATCCGCGGGGTCTGTGTAGAGGAGAAGAGAGGTCTGGCCGTACTGAGTGAGTTAATAACCGGTGTTACCAACAGACTCACCCACGGGGGCAGATAGACCCTCGAGGGCAGTGTTGCAGCACGCACTTTGACGCACTGAAAAAAACCCACCATGGCAACGAGAGTGTTGTTCTCTGGCAAAATTCTGTAAAAAAAAAGAAAGAAAAGAAATCCACTATGATAGGTAGGTACACAAATATAAAAGCAAGCACTTAAGTCCTGGTAAGTTCGTTGGGTTATGCTGCTGTCAGGCATCTGTCTAACAGATGTGGTGTAGCGTATATGGATTTATCCGAACGCAGTGACGCCTCCTTGAGAAACTGAAACTGGAAACTGGGGGTAGATTTTACCTGAGAAGGGGCTGGGGGGTTGGGGGGTTCTGGGGGGGGGGGGGGGGGGCGAGGGGAGGGGGAGGCACCACAGACCTGGAACACCGCCTCTCCCTAAAAATTCTTATGCCCACCAAGGGCGGGGAGTTTAATATTTGACCCTTGTTTCAGTTCCATCCGGACCCCCTAACAGCTTAGAACAAAGGTCCACAGAACGACCGGACATGCTGGGTGTGAACACGTACGTGTACAATCAGTGGGTTGGCTTTATTGGTCAGGTGGCAGGGATGCTTGGCTGGTTGATAGCAAGTTCTGGTCTTGACAGCCTGGACCCCATGTTAATAATGGTCGCCGGGTGATTAGATGTGAAGGACTGGTCAGTATGGTTGAGGAGCGTGCGTGCGTTGACTGTTGACACTGTTTGTTTTTGGCCGAAGCACCTGCGTAGGACAGCAGCTTGTGTTTGCGTGTGTGTGTGGGTAGGCGGGTGGGGTGGGTGAGAGTGCTTCGGATGCTGGTGGAGTTGGGCAGGGGGTTGGTTTTGGGTGGGGGAGGTCCCTGTAGGAGAGAGAGGAGAAGGAGAAGGAGGAGGAGGAAAGGGGTGGCACTGAGCCGGAAGTAATGAAAACGAAACCCTGACCGCTCTTGCAGAAAAGCACATTCATTATTCTTTTTGTGCTTGTATGCGTGTGTGTATTTGTGTGTGAAGGGGATAGGGTTGTGTACATGTATGTTGAGGGAAAAAAATCAAGTGTCTTTGTGTGAGCGAAAGAGCAAGAGAGAGAGAGAGAGAGAGCACGCCCATTCGCACTCAGACCAGAAAAGAGAGAGAGAGGGGGGAGTGGGAGGGAGTGGGGGTGGGGGGGGGGGGATTTATTCACAAACTGATTACTCATTCTTAACATGGGGCCAGTTCAGAAGACAGTGTGGTTCAAGATTGCATGCACTGAACTTGAGTTCACGTGAACCACTGTGTAATTGATAACATGGTTCATCAGCCGTCAGGTTAAAATTGAAGCGCAGCGTTGTGAGCACAGTATAAGCTTTAAGCTTGTTGATGCTCTTTTGTCATTGATTGGATTGTAATCATGTGTATTGTTGAACAGTTAACTCTCTCCATACGAACGGCGAAAGAGACGACGTTAACAACGTTTCACCCCAATTACCATCATCAAAATATTGCAAGCGGAAGGCTCAGTCAGTCCTTATACTCCACTTCAAGTCACGACCCTCTCTCTCTTTCTCTCTCTCTCTCTCTCTCTCTCTCTGTCTCTCTGTGAAAAAAGAAGTAGATGTATATTGAAAACTAGATGCCAGATAGGTTTGTGGATGGCTTCATCCCCTCAGCACCTCCCCTCCTCACCATATTTTGAATCATGGCCCATGGCCGATGTTCATTAAGACATTTTCGTTCTCTCTCTGTCTCTGTCTGTCTCTCCCTTTCTCTCTCTGCCTCTCTCTCTGTCTGTCTCTCCCTCTCTGTCTGCCTCTGTCTGTGTCTGTCTGTCTGTATTTCTCTGTACAGGTCTTTTTATGTCGCGATGTACCCAGCACTTATCATTGTCTTGAAATCCACGTAACTATCACTTCATTTTCAATCTGTCCATGACCCATCATCCACTATCAGTCACTCCTTTATCCCTCCTTGTCTGTTGATTCTCTGCTCTGTCTGTCTGTCTGTCTGTCTATCGGTCTGTCTCTGTCCGTTTTTCAGACTATTACAGAAACAGTTGTAGGTGCTGGCCAGGTTTTATCATGCTTCAGTCCTGTTGGTCGACTGGGTCGAAAGCACTAACTACTACTACTACTACAGGATGTGTTGTAGATCGATAGAGGATCGATAACTACACAAAAATATAGCCATAAATATCGTAACACGAAAATCCAGGAACCTTCCCAAACCAGCTGTTTAACTTGTCACAGAGCGAGACTTTAACTTTAGGGTCCCCAGTACTTGTGAAGCCCCGTGAAAAACACCCCGTCGCACACAGACAACCACACCCATCGCTGTAAACAAGGCGGCCCTAAAACCTGACGTGCGTCATAATGACGGTAGAGGACGGGTTGCTGGAGTGGATGACCCTACATCCAGAACCGATACAGACAGTCAGATCACACGGTAGTTCACCGACAAGGGTCAAAAACGGGTGGAGGGGCGTTGAAGGGGGGGTCTATCTGGGAGGCCGTGTTGGAAAGGTAAACACCGGTGGTAAGGAGGGTGTAAAACCACTGAGCTCAATGGTGCAAAGCAGCAGAGAATGGGGGGGATGATGAGCTATCGGCCTGGCGACGAGGCGTGCATTGCGTGACTATGGGAGGGGGGCATCGCTTTGGTCCTTCACCGACCTGGTGTGTAGAGTAAGCCCCCCCCCCCCCCCCCCCCCCCCCCCCCGCCCCCCTACAAGTGCTGTCACAGAGCCTGTGAGGCAACAGGTGAATTGCTGTTAACGAGCCGTACTGGTATCCTCCGCGGCAAGGCAGATGACACCTCCCTGCAACAACAATGGAGCTCTGGTGGTGCTACCTATTGGTGACAACTACCACTCCACCGCCCTCCTCCTCCACCCTCCTCCTCCTCCTCCTCCTCTCCTCACTTCCTCCCTCCCTACCTCCCCCCCATCCTCTGTACAGCTCATTTGCAGCCAGCTGTGACGGCGGGCTTGTGTGCCTGCCGTAACTGGAGGGACCAACCCGTCATTTGGCGGCCCATCTGTTGTCAGGTTCAAATCCCCCACGCGCTTTACTGAACAAGTGAATGCGGTAAGGAGGGTTTAGCTCCAGCGACTACTCCCCCCCCCCCACCATCCCTTGATGCGTGTGATGCGTTGATAAGTGAAGGGGGATTTAGGAGAGGGGGTGGGGGGGTTGGGGAAGGGCGTAGGAAGGGAGTTCCTCCCCCACGCTTCGCGATGTTCAAACCTCCCTCCCGCATAAATGTGTACATCGGCAGAGCGGGGCCTGGATGCGGCACTAAGCTGGAACATAAACTTCATGGGTGCGGTGTCTTTGATGCGACAACGGTAGCCCACCATGTAGTCTTTGCTGACCGCCTCGCAGTGAGTCCCTCCACTGGCCACACTTGTAGCAAAGGCCCAGCCAGCTAAGCCCCTGTACTGTTCGACATCCTTGGTGTGGACACTCACACATACAGTCACTCTGCCCGCATCTCTGCTGACTGGCTCTGTGTGTGTGTGTGTGTGTGTGTGTGTGTGTGTGTGTGTGTGTGTGTGTGTGTGTGTGTGTGTGTGTGTGTGTGTGTGTGTGTGTGTGTGTGTGTGTGCGTGTGTGTGTGTGTGTGTGTGTGTGTGTGTGTGTGTGTGCAGGGTCAGGAGAAGGGGCGGGACAGATCGGTTCCCACACTGGAACAATTAACTGGTCCAGCCAGGGGCGAGAATTAGCTCTAAACTGCCGTTTGTTCCCTTTGTGAACAAAGGACCAGGAACGATGACGGAAAGTGGTGGTGGACACAGGGGTGGTGGGGGAGGTAGTGGGGTTGAGGGTGAGGGTGAGGGGGTGGAGGCGGGCGTGGGGGTTCATGGAATGCTTCAAGTTCAAAGACCCGCCATCATCCATCCACCATCAAGCTGAATTTGGACTTGACTAAGCATGATCTTTGATGTCCATGGCTATTCCTATGTGAGTGGAGTTTTCCGTCGTGGGCTGCAGACGAAATGACCATGTGATATTCTTCAACCCCCATTCCCCAATCACTTGAAGAAAAAGAAAAAAAGAAAAAAAAGGGTGTGTGTGGGGGGGATATGGTGGGAGGTAACGTACAAATGTAAGACAAATCCAAGCTGAGATTACCACCCCCCCCCCATCCGCCCGCCCCCCTCCCCCCCCTAATAAAACATTTCCAATCCTTCAACTTGTGACATACCTGACACTGAACAACACCTCCGACCCCCCCCCCCACCCCCTCCTTCCCCTCACTCACCCCCGCCCCCATTCTCCAGTTCGCACAGTGTGAACTATCCCTATAGATATGTTCCGCTTCCATATAAAGAATAGAACAAGTTAGTTTCAGTTGCCTCTTATAACTTGTTTCAAGCATCTTTGCTATCATCTTGAAACTAACGTAGGGGTCATTTGTGCACTTATTTGTGCTGTATTGTATTGTATTGTATTATTTTCTGTCACAACATTTCTCTGTGTGAAATTTTCATAACTGCTCTCCTCCGGCACAGCACGTCTTAAAGTGCAGCGACATCCATTTTTCTTTTTCTTTTTTTTTTTCTGTCTGGAAGTATGCAAGTATGTTTGTTTTTTTTGTTTTTTTCTATCAAAGTTGCTTTGTTTGTTGGTTTTCCCCCCCCTAAAGAATGTTGCCAGAGAAACCTTTTACTTGCCGTGGGTTCTTTTACGTGCGTCCATGTGCATACTGCACACGGGACCGCGGTTTATCGTCTCATCCTTATGGCTGGCTAGAGCACCCAGATCACCCACCACCAGGTCCAGTGAATTAGGGGGAGCGGGAGGGTGGTGGGAGGGGAGGAGGGCGGGGGGGGGGAGGGAGTAAAAATAACGGTTCTTTTTATTTTATTTATTTTTATTTTTTTTATTTTTTTGGTCCCCTTCCACTCTTCCGTTGCTGTGTTTTTTTAAAATTAATGTCCACTGTTTGCAGTTCACACACGTGGTCAGTACTGCAGTAACCACGAGTCTGACGTTGTTTTTGGCATATATATATCTGTGTGTGTGTGTGTGTGTGTGTGTGTGTGTCTGTGTCTGTGTGTGTGTGTCTCTGCGTGTGCGTGCATGTGTGAGTGTGTGTGTGTGTCTGTGTGTGTGTCTGTGTGTGCGTGTGTCTCTGTGTGTGTGTGTGTGTGTGTGTGTGTGTGTGTGTGTGTGTGTGTGTGTGAGTTTGGAAGCTCATTTCTGTCTATCATATGTTTTCCTAGACTATTCAGTGATTGGTATTATCGTTTATCGTTTTGTTTATTCATTCAGCAAACGCATATTTTGAGCCATATGTTAGACATAATCTCTCTCTCTCTCTCTCTCTCTCTCTCTCTCTATATATATATATATATATATATTTGTTAGATCTACCTTCAGAGATCAACACAACCCAATAACTCAGTGTATGAGAATACAAAACGGTTCCCCCCCCCCCCCCCCCCACTTTTTTTTTTTTAGAGGATGTTTTGTTTGAGGACTGATGTGAATGGTGGTGACGTATTTAGGCTGTCTCCATTAATATGGGTCAGTGGGTCAACTGTTGTGTGAAGGTGACCTCAATACGCCCTTATGACTCATTTTACACATTCTCAATACAAAGCTACACGTCCGTCAGAATGGAGACCGCCGTTTTGTGTGTGTGTGTGTGTGTGTGTTGTGTGTGTGTGTGTGTGTGTGTGTGTGTGTGTGTGTGTTTGTGTGTGTGTGTGTGTGTGCGTGTGTGTGTGTGTGTGTGTGTGTGTGTGTGTGTGTGTGTGTGTGTGTGTGTGTGTGTGTGTGTGCGCGCGCGCGCTCGTGTGTGTGTATGTGTGTGCGCGCGTGCGTAGGTGTGTGTACGTGTGCACAAACGTGCTTCAAACACAGGATGAATTTTGTCTTTCGACTCAGTGTGAGCCAGACTCGCTCAACAGCCATATTAATTTTTTTGCAATCTGTTACTGACCAGAGTTGTTTTTTTTTTTCAGATTTCTGTTAAGGCTTGACATTGCTGCTCGTGCAGACGGGTGCAGTAGCCGAATGGTTAAAGCGTTGTGCTTTGAATCTGAGGGCCCCGGGTTCGAATCACGGTGACGGCACCTGGTGGGTAAAGGGTGGAGATTTTTACGATCTCCCAGGTCAACATATGTGCAGACCTGCTAGAACACGTAGAGCCAAAAAAAACGTTTTCTTGCAATTTTTTTGAGGTTCGGCCACTTTTTCTCACAGAATTACTAGACTATTAGGCCCGATCCCCGTTCGTGTGTATACGCAAGCAAAAGATCAAATACGCACGTTAAAGATCCTGTAATCCATGTCAGCGTTCGGTGGGTTATGGAAACAAGAAGGCGTTCGGTGGGTTATGGAAACAAGAACATACCCAGCATGCACACCCCCCGAAAACGGAGTATGGCTGCCTACATGGCGGGTTAAAAACGATCATACACGTAAAAGCCCACTCGCGTATATACGAGTGAACGTGGGAGTTGCAGCCCACCAACGCAGAAGAAGAAGAAGAAGCTGCTCGTGCAGTTTTTTGATTTTTTGTTTTTTGTTTTGTTTTGTTTTGTTTTCTTCAAAGATCTGTACACATACATGTTAAGAAACCCCGCAGTTATCCATTGCCAGAATCGACACCTGTATGTGTTGGAAACAAAGGAACTAAAAACAGTCAAAAGCCAACCACAAAAAAAAAAGAAAAAGAAAAAAAAGAGATCAACGCAGGTGTCAGTCACACGAACAGGACTTAGCTTTCCAGTGTCAGGTGGCCGGGTGGCTTTTAACGGGTACTAAAAACCTAATCCTCTGGGAGGGGCCAAAACGCCTGCCATCCTCACCTCAAAAGGTCCTAGGTAGGTAGAGGCACTGTCAGAGATAAAACATCCTTCGCTCTCTCTCTGTGTGTGTGTGTGTGTGTGTGTGTGTGTGTGTGGAGTCGCAGGTCCTCAGCCAAGAACAATTCTGACACTTTTACAGCTTGAAGAGAAAACTTCAGCCCGCTAACTAAGTCATTCCGACGTTCTAAACTTTAATCCGACGGCGTTTATGGACGACAATCGTTCCACGACGACCCACGTTTGAGTGGGGGCCTTAAGTCAGCACTTTACCAGCACTTACAGATTGCACGGGAGTCGGGTGCAGAGTTTGGAAGGGTAGGTAGAAAGGGGTGGAAGGGGATTATGTATGGTGGGGTTTGAGGTACTGTAAGTGCTGTAACTAAGATGCCCTTCCCCCTGTACACGAGGGGCTTGAGAGGGAGATAACCCCTTTAACCACGGGGGAGGTGTTCAGTTCTCTCGGGCACCAATAAACCTTCTACAAACCAGGGTTCGTTTACACTTTTGTTTCGTGTTAATGGTTGAGAAACTTTATTAGTCGCTAGGCACATTTTGACGATATGAAACATACACGCACTCACACACACACACACACACACACACACACACAACGCACTCGCTTGCACACAGTGAGAGAGACAGACAGACAGAGAAAGTCACACATACACACACATACATGTCTATGGATACATTCACATCTCTCTGTGTCTCTGTGTCTCTCTCTCACTCCCCCCTCCCCCCCACCCCCCACCACTCCCTCTCTCTCTCTCTCTCTCTTAAGTAATTGTACACACATTTTTATACAGACAACGTGTATCTGTAACAGCAGTTAACGAACAGAACCAGCAGCCATCAAGTATCGAGGAGAGAGGAGAAATTCTAATGGATTGGCCAATGATCTGTTAGAATTTCTCCTCTCCCCTCTGTTCCCCCTCCCCCACCACCTTACCCACCATTCTTCTAAATTTTCTTCTTCTTCTTCTTCGTGTTTTTCTTCTATTAGGCCAATTATTCTGGTGATAATAAATGTAATCTCATGTTAATATTGATATTAGCATTATTTTACTATATTATGTACTGTTTGTTTATTTGTTTTATTTCATTATTTCATTACTTACTGTTTATGGATGTTATTTGATACAAGTCATAATATGGTTCATCAGCCGTCATGATAAAATTGAAGTGCAACATTGTGAGCACAGTATAAGCTTTAAGCTTGTTGATGCTCTTTTGTCATTCATTGCATTGTAATCATGTGTCTTGTTGAATAATTAAAGATTATTTAAACCAAGTATCGAGGCAATCAACATCTCCTCCACCAAGTTCACACCCAGACCTGACACACCCCCACACACCCACCAGCCACACTCTCTGCCTCTCCCTCACCAACCCCCCACCCCATCCATCACCATTTTTTCCAGCAAACAAAAGACGTGGTGGCCACAAAGCTCTCGAATCAACACCGCTTTTTAAAAACCACTCGCCAACGTCAACGTCTTTAACTCGTTTTCGGATCAATAAAACAAGCAGACGCAAACTCTTCCTCGCTGAAGGTGAAGGAGACACACCACTTGCCGGCGGCTCATTTCCCAAGGCAGCACAACATTGGTGTGGTGAAGTCAATGGGGGGAATCCTCTGCTGTTTGGGGGTTTGGGGGTGGGGGGGGGGGGGGGGGTTGTTGGGAGGGGAGGGGGGGGGGGAGTCCACGGAGGGGACTGCCAAAAGCTTTGCTCCGGGAAAATCCTGAGCTCTCGCTTTACCACGTGGTAAACGCTGTAGGGTTTCCATTTAACACCTCTTCGTCACCACACAAAGCGGACCTGTGCTCCCTCGTCGTGTGTGTGTGTGTGCGTGTGTGTGTGTGTGTGTGTGTGAGTGAGGAGGAGGAGGGGGAGGAGGGGGGGGGGGGGACAGGCGATGGGAAGAAAGGTGTTTTCCTTCTCAGCTTCTCGCCTCTGTGAAAGGAGGGAGGTGGACACGTGAAAGGCGACCGTTGACCCTTTTGTCTTCAAGGATTAAAAGAGAGAGAGGCTGGGAGGGAGGGTAGGCAGGAAGGAATGGGAAGAAGGGGGGGGGGGGCGGGGGCCGGGGGGCGAGGGGGTGGCATGGGAGGGGGAGGAGGAAGGGGCTTCTGTATGACGCCATCGTCACATGAACATGGCCACTGGCGGGAAAGTCTTGTGGACGGGATGTTTTACTGTAGGTGGCCTCTAGTGTCGTGAATTCGAAACCCCAGGTGCCTTGTTTTAGGAATACTTTGGTTTTCTCATTGATCCATTTTGGTTTCAACAAAACTTTAAATTTTTTCCCCTCACAACGTCACGTATAATTAGATACAGGGCAGAGCAATAAGAATTCTTAGTGCAAAAAACATAAAATCAAACAATAAGTT
>NC_134881.1:14135774-14145774 GCF_041734735.1 Babylonia areolata
AACGCTTCAAAACCTTCAACTTTACAATCGCTTCACGCGCCGCGAAAGAAATCGACGGACTTCCAGTCGCGAGCCCTGTATCATTGTCCGTGAAGGGGGGTGGGGAGGGGGGGTGGGGGCTTAGCACCCTGGAACCATCATCAGCACGGGGAGTCTCAGAAGACGGTCCCCAGTCCAGAGAGAGGCGGGGGAGTAGTGATGAGTGGGAGGGAAAAGAGCAGGACAGCCATGACAACCCGGCAACGACCCTCTCCCCACGACACCAGACCCCACGGGGTTTTTTTTCTTTCTTTCAGTTTTTCAGTGGCGGCCGTTTGATGCAGGACTTTATTACAGTCCCGGCTTATCGCTGTCTAATCCTTCCAATTTAGCTCCCGGTTCCGACACTGGGTACCCCACTGGAGGGGCGTGGAATGGGGGGGAAGGGGGAAGGGGTGCTGGGTGAGTCTGGCTTCAGGTTTTTGCTCCTCGTTTTGTGGAGGGGGAGGGGGATGGGTGGTTGGGGCGAGCCGAGATGGCCGGAAATCTGTGACGCAAGCTGCTCCTCGTTTAGTGTCCCGGACGGAGGGTGTGCTCATCATCCCAGCCCACTCGTCGTTGATGATCCGTGGCTCACCCAGGAGGTCGTATTGTTAGGGATCCATCCCCACGTCAGAAGCGCGCGCTGTTCGAAGTACGGTGGCTCGGTTGCGTCAAAAGTCACGGAATTCTTTTCTTTTTTTGTTTTGTTTTATTGTTGTTATTGTTGATTGACTTCGTTTTAGTTTTCCATATATTTGTGTGTTGTCTTGTCTCGTGGTACGAAGATTTGCTTTATTCTTCATTTTGTTGATTGATTTTATCTATTTTTAGTTCTCGATATATTTGTCTCGTGAATTGCGATATAGAATGTAAATGGCGGTTTCTTATCTGTCTGCATAACACTTCCTCTTCCCCCTCCTCTTCTTCTGTCTTCTCCTCCTCCTCCTCCTCTTTTTTTCTTCTTCCTTCCCTCCCTGAATTAACTTTGCGAACAGTCACTGAGGCGCGGAACAGAATAATTTTACCAGATTTGCAAAGGTCTGACGATTCTACATCTACATATTAATACTCTACATATCATTAATACATCTACATATTAATACTCTACATATCATTAATACATCTACATATTAATACTCTACATACCATTAATACATCTACATCTAAATATCAATACTCTACATATCATTAACACATCTACATATTGATACTCTATATCTACATATTAATACTCTACATATCATTAAAACATCTGGATATTAATACTCTATATATTATTAACACATCTACATATTAATACTCTACACATTATTAATACATCTACATATTAATACTCTACATATCATTAATACATCTACATATTAATACTCTATACATTATTAATACATCTACATATTGATACTCTACATATCATTAATACATCTACATATTGATACTCTACATATCATTAATACATCTACATATTAATACTCTAATATTATTAATACATCTACACATTGATACTTACAAACGCAAAAAGTACTTTTCAATACTTGAACTCTCTTTACCCCCTCTCAAAGTTTAAGTCCAGATTAAATTGTAGACTGGCAAGACTGAAGCCGATAACATGAGACAAGAACATCAGTTTCAGAAGAAGAACAACCCCCCCCCCTCTCCCCCCCCCTCCCCCCCCCCCCCCCAAAAAAAACACAACAACAACTGGAGCTCCTGCTTGCACTGGTTCTCTCTATTTTCTCTGCGTGCCTGTGAGTCCAAGATTGTTACGGGGGAGAGCTTCAGAGATGGCTCCAAGCCGTGGAAATTAGGTGAATTCAGGGGAATTCTTGGCATCTCCTAAAAAGACCCCACATGACAATTAATGAAGTGTGGAAAACCATCAGACAGCACGTTGGTTGGTATTGAAGACCTACTGGCCACGGTGAATGAGATGATAACAGAGAAACAGTACAGGTGAAAAGAGACGAGGCATGCAGCGACAGAAGTGGGCAGACAGACACCATCACTGTGTGGACAGAGAAGAGCTTTGCCGAAACTCAGGCCCTATCCTACAACCACTGGAAAGGGATATAAGTGACGATACGTTCAGCAGGGTAAAAGCCCCAACGACCAAAATCAGGTTTCAGGACCAGTGACAGTGACCCCACTAATCTAAATATGGATGGATAGCTCATTGGCCAGGAAAGCTGAAGCTAACTGGACGCCATATTGAGACTCGTATCCAGCTGTCAGTCCGGCTGACTGGTGGTAGTTTCTGGGCTGTAACCGTGTTTCTTCGATGAAATCATGTTATGCTTGCCCCCACGACATGCCAAATTTTGTTTCGTGATTAATATCTGCCAGTGGTTTATTTGCCAAGGAAAAAAGTGCGGTGACACGACAGGCAAACTTGCTGTGGAGGCACACATAGGAATGTCACCAGCTCAACCAACTCCGCGAGCGAGTGACAGCTTGCCGTGAAGCAGTCATCGTTGCCAGCTGAGCGACGGGCGCAACAGCCGAGTGGTTAAAGCGTTGGACTGTCAATCTGAGGTCCCCGGGTTAGAATCACGGTGACGGCGCCTGGTGGGTAAAGGGTGGAGATTTTTACGATCTCCCAGGTCAACATATGTGCAGACCTGCTAGTGCCTGAACCCCCTTCGTGTGTATATGCAAGCAGAAGATCAAATACGCACGTTAAAGATCCTGTAATCCATGTCGGCGTTCGGTGGGTTATGGAAACAAGAACATACCCAGCATGCACCCCCCCCCCCCCCGAAAACGGAGTATGGCTGCCTACATGGCGGGGTAAAAACGGTCATACACGTAAAAGCCCACTCGCGTGCATACGAGTGAATGAATGTTGCCAGCTGAGCGTTCGGCTACAAATATGAAGTTACCGCTTCACGCAGAATTGACACGAGTAGCAAAATGGCTGATTAAACACTTCCGCTGGCTCTACAGTTAGCAAAGGGGCTCAAAGAAGGCATGTGCTATCCACCTATTTTCAGAACAGTGCAGTGACCCTCGTTTGATTGCCATATCAGCATAGTGTTTGTCTTACTTGCCTCGGACCATCTCTGTCCTCCAGCTTTCCTGCAGTGTTTTTTTTTTTTTCTAACTCCTTTGTCGAACTTCAGAATCGCCGACATTGTTTCTCGTTAAACAACCATAATCATACTTATTTTGAACAAATTGAAACGTCTTGAGGAAGTCTGTTATTGCAAACAATTAATTGTATTACTGTTACTCTCACTTTGAGCTGTTCACGTTGGAATGTGGAAAATTAATTTTAGAAGAAGTAGGAGAAGGAGGAGGAGAAGAAGAAGAAGAAGAAGAAGAAGAAGAAGAAGAAGAAGAAGAAGAAGAAGAAGAAGAAGAAGGAGGAGGAGGAGGAGGAGGAGGAGGAGGAGAAGAAGAAGAAACATATCATCAACAGCAGCAACAACAACGACGACGACGACGACTACGAAAACGACAAGGGAAGCGACGAAGACGATGACGACGACGATGAGGATAATGATGATAATGATACTACTACTACTACTACTACTACGACTATTACTACTACTCCTACTACTACTAATACGAAGAAGAAGAAGAAGAAGAAGACAAATTCTCCTTTTGACAATAAAGTGTCACCATACAAACGCAGTTCGTTGACCCCACGAAGCCAGAATGCCTGTCTCCAGCCATACTCCCTCCATCCCCCCCCCCTCCCCTCCTCCCCCCCCCTCCCCCTCATTCCCTCTCCCTTTCCCGCCACACACACACACACACACACACACACCTGAGCTGACGGTGGTTCCCTGCTGGTGGTGTCGGGTTTTTATTTTAACTCTCTCCATACGAACGGCGAAAGAGAAGACGTTAACAGCGTTTCACCCCAATTACCACCATCAAAATATTGCAAGCGGAAGGCTGTTATACTGAAGAGGTGAATGTTGACAAAGAATACCACAATTCTGACGACGGAAGCTTAAGGTTGGGTCATTGAGACACCCACTGGACATCCGAGGGGTCTGTGTAGAGGAGAAGAGAGGACTGGCCGTACTGAGTGAGTTAAGCGGCAGGATGAAAAGGATCTAGGATGATGATGATCAGGGTTAAGGTTATTGTCGTTGTGTTGTATTGTGCTTCCAGTACTACTACATACAGGGCCCCAAGTGGTGGTAGTATAGTGGTGGTAGGCTCTTGGCAACAGTTTCAGTTTCACTTTCACTTTCTCAAGGAGGCGTCACTGCGTTCGGACAAATCCATACACGCTACACCACATCTGTTGAGCAGATGCCTGACCAGCAGCATAACCCAACGCGCTTAGTCAGGCCTTGAGTGCATGCTTACATATTTGTGTACCTATGAAAGTGGATTTCATTTTACGTAATTTCGCCAGAGGACAACACTCTCGTTGCCATGGGTTCTTTTTCAGTGCGCCAAGTGCGTGCTGCACACGGGACCTCGGTTTATCGTCTCATCCGAAAGACTAGACGCTCAGTTTGATTTTCCAGTCAAACTTAGGAGAAAGGGCGAGAGCGGGATTCGAACCCACACCCTCACGGACTCTCTGTATTGGCAGCTGAGCGTCTTAACCATTCTGCCACCTTCCTCCTAGGCAACAACAAAGCTGGAGGAGTTAAGGTTGACTCATTTGTTCGGCGGATCTCGACGGAGATGCGGCATAAAGCGTGAGAAAATCATGGACACCACGAGAGGACTCATCATCCGGCCAACCCCCCACCTCCGACCTATCACCCCACCCCCACCCCACCCCTTGAACAACACAGCACTCACCGAACCAAGACCTGAACAACAACGGGCGTCATGATCTTTGGGGCTTAATTAATTTCCTTCCCCCAATAGGTCGTTACACTGGGGTGGGATCAGCCCGATACTCCCCCGTGTCGATACTCCCCCGCGTCAATACTCCCCCGTGTCGATACTCCCCCGCGTCAATACTCCCCCGTGTCGATACTCCCCCGTGTCGATACTCCCCCGCGTCAATACTCCCCCGCGTCAATACTCCCCCGTGTCGATACTCCCCCGTGTCGATAGTCCCTCTCACAAAGACCACACACACACACACACACACACACACACACACACACACGGGGGAGTATCGACACGGGGGAGTATTGACGCGGGGGAGTATCGACACGGGGGAGTATCGACACGCTCCCGTTACACTGCACTTCGAGTCAGGAGGGACACCAACAGCTATCAGCCTGAAGATCTAGTCATCAGCCCCATCCACATGTGATATGCAGCTTCTGTTCAAACGTGTGTGTGTGTGTGTGTGTGTGTGTGTGTGTGTGTGTGTGTGTGTGTGTGTGTGTGTGTATGTGCCAGTGTGTGTGTGTGTGTGTGTGTGTGTGTGTGTGTGTGTGTGTGTGAGACAGAGAATGTGTGTGTGTGAGAGAGAGAGAGTTTGTGTGTGTGTGTGTGTGTGTGTGTGTGTGTGTGTGTGTGTGTGTGTGTGTGTGTGTGTGTGTGTGTGTGTGTGTGCAGTTCGTGCATGTGTGAGTATGCACAAATTTATATATTGATATGCACTTGTATGTATCCTAATTTCTACTGTATCTGTGTTTGTGTATGATTTTCGATTTATGTTCGTATCTTGTTATGTACTATCTCCCCCAATATTCCTTGTGACCCCGATACACTTGGTAATAAAGACATGTTCTATTCTATTCTATTCTATTCAGTTCTTACCCACCATTCTTCTAAATTTCTTTCTTTTTTTCGACCCCTTCGTGCTCTTCTTCCAACAGGCCGATTTCGTATTTCTCTTTTTTTGTTGTTGTCACAACAGATTTCTCTGTTTGAAATTCGGGCTGCTCTCCCCAGGGAGAGCGCGTCGCTATACTGAGCCGTGATTAGAACCACCGCGCTCAGATTCTCTCGCTTCCTAGGCGGACGCGTTACCTCCGTTTGGGCCATTACTCCACTCTCGTGACTATAGATTTAATCTCATGTTAATATTGACAGTAGCAATTATTTTACTATATTATGCATTTATTTGTTTTATTGGTTTTATTTCTTTACTCACTGTTTATGAAAGTTTTCGATACGAATGATATTAATAAATTATGGTTCATCAGCCGTCATGTTAACTCTCTCCATACGAACGGCGAAAGAGACGACGTTAACAGCGTTTCACCCCAATTACCATCATCAAAATATTGCAAGCGGAAGGCTCTTATACTGAAGAGGTGAATGTTGACAAAGAATACCACAATTCTGACGACGGAAGCTAAAGGTTGGGTCATTCAGACACCCACTGGACATCCGAGGGGTCTGAGTAGAGGAGAAGAGAGGACTGGCCGTACTGAGTGAGTTAAAATTGAAGTGCAGCGTTGTGAGCATAGCTCGTGAGTGATGTCATCATTGCAGCTGTTTAAAAAAAGGGTGGCGAAAAAAAAAGAAAAAAAAAGAAAGAAGAAAAACGGCTGCTTAGTAACTAACCAGGGCTGGCTTTCTGTTTGAATTGAATAGTTTCAACACGGAGCATGCTTGTACCGAGGCTCACACGGATTATGTCTATTTCTAGTGGCTATTTTCAAAACAGGCGTGTGAACGTGAACGTCCTCACTTATTTAAAACGAAACTCCTTTTGTAAACATTTGATTTAACAGTTGAACGTGATTGAAATTCAAAACACCTAGAGCTGAATGGTTTGACTGGTGTTGTGTGTTATAGCCATAGACACTAATATCTCATAGGGGATTTCAAAGTGTCTACGTATCTCATTTTCTAGTGTCTATGGTTAGTTTCAGTTTCAGTAGCTCAAGGAGGCGTCACTGCGTTCGGACAAATCCATATACGCTACACCACATCTGCCAAGCAGATGCCTGACCAGCAGCGTAACCCAACGCGCTTAGTCAGGCCTTGAGAAAAAAAAAGGTGAATAAATAATAGATAAGCTTACATAAATAAATAAATAAATAATAATTATGATAAAAAAGGTAGTAGTAATGATAAAAAAAAAAATAAAAAAAAAATAAAAAAAAGACAACAATGATGATAAATAAGCAAAGGTTAGAACGGTTTGAACGGAGTGGCTGCAGTGTTGGCTGTCAGTGCCACGTGGGAGTGATAATAATCCCATGATAATTATTTAGGGAGCTGTGTCAGTGAAGTTACAGCTCTTATATCAGACAAATCACACGGTTTGAAGGATAGCTTAACACGATTGATCGACCAAGAAAAGAGAATTTATCCAAAAATTTGTGTTGTGCTGAGTTGTGTTGTGTTGTATTGTATTGTATTGTATTGTCACAAAAAAAAGTTTTAAGTGTGTGTGAAATTCGGGGCTGCTCTCCCCGGGGAGAGCACTTCACTACAATGGAGCAACACCCTCTTTTTATTTTTACACATGTTTTTCTTTTTTCTATCTGCTTGTGGGTGGGTTTTTTTTGCGTGTTTTTTTTTTTTTTTTTTTTTTTCTATCAAAGTGAACTTATCTGTTTAGTTCTGTTGGTAGTAGTTTTTCTTTATGTATTTATCTATTATTTTTATTTATTTATTTATTTTAAAAAAAATATTTATTATTGTTATTTTTTTAAAATATTTTATTTTTTAAAATATTTAAAAAAAATTCTTATTTTTTATTTTTTTATTTTATCATATTATTATTATTATTATTATTATTATTTATTTATTTATTTATTTATTTATTTTAATTTCAATTTCAATTTAATTTAATTATTTTTTTTCTCAAGGCCTGACTAAGCGTGTTGGGTTACGCTGCTGGTCAGACATTTGCTTGGCAGATGTGGTGTAGCGTATATGGATTTGACTGAACGCAGTGACGCCTCCTTGAGCTACTGATACTGATACTGTTGTATTGGTAGAACGCAGAGCTCGCAGTTCAAGCGTTCTCAGATTTTGAATCACAGACATACAAAATAGGCCGGCACTTTCACTACCCATGTGAATAATGTCTCGCCGTTCTTGTCTGATATAGTGTCAGTGTATACAGTGTTCAGTACACAGCTCCGCTCCCTACCAAAGTGAACTTATCTGTTTAGTTCTGTTGGTAGAACGCAGAGCTCGCAGTTACAAGCGTTCACAGATTTTGAATCACAGATATACAAAATAGGCCGGCACTTTCACTACCCATGTGAATAATGTCTCGCCGTTCTTGTCTGATAGTGTCAGTGTATACAGTGTTCAGTACACAGCTCCGCTCCCTACCAAAGTGAACTTATCTGTTTAGTTCTGTTGGTAGAACGCAGAGCTCGCAGTTACAAGCGTTCACAGATTTTGAATCACAGACATACAAAAAAAGGCCGGCACTTTCACTACCCATGTGAATAATGTCTCGCCGTTCTTGTCTGATATAGTGTCAGTGTATACAGTGTTCAGTACACAGCTCCGCTCCCTACCAAAGTGAACTTATCTGTTTAGTTCTGTTGGTAGAACGCAGAGCTCGCAGTTACAAGAGTTCTCAGATTTTGAATCACAGATATACAAAATAGGCCGGCACTTTCACTACCCATGTGAATAATGTCTCGCCGTTCTTGTCTGATAGTGTCAGTGTATACAGTGTTCAGTACACAGCTCCCCTCCCTACCCCCCCCTCCCCCTCATGCCCCACTTTCCTATGGGAGGTTGCTGATCAGCTGATGTGGGTGTTGGCCGTCAGTCTTCTTCTTCTTCTTCTGCTTTCGTGGGCTGCAACTCCCACGTACACTCGCATGTACATGAGTGGGCTTTTACGTGTATGACCGTTTTTACCCCGCCATGTAGGCAGCCATACTCCGTTTTCGGGGGTGTGCATGCTGGGTATGTTCTTGTTTCCATAACCCACCGAACGCTGACATGGATTACAGGATCTTTAACGTGCGTATTTGATCTTCTGCTTGCATATACACACGAAGGGGGGTTCAGGCACTGGCAGGTCTGCACATATGTTGTTGACCTGGGAGATCGTAAAAATCTCCACCCTTTACCCACCAGGCGCCGTCACCGTGATTCGAACCCGGGACCCTCAGATTGACAGTCCAACGCTTTAACCACTCGGCTATTGCGCCCGTCGGCCGTCAGTCTGAAGTGTACGTAACTATCAGGCTGTCTACTTTCTCTTTTCTTATCTGTCTCCATTCTCTCTGTAACTCGTTTTGTTATACATACATTAATGGATCCAATAAAAATAGAGACTTAGTGATTCAGACCATTCTATATCTTCGGATAGGCAGACGAGAGCCGAGAGAGAGAGAGAGAGAGAGAGAGAGAGAGAGAGAGAGAGAGAGAGACGGGGATGGGATGGGGTGGGGAGAAGGGAGAAAGACTCAGATAGTAGAAAGAGAGAGAGAGAGAGAGAGAGAGAGAGAGAGAGAGAGAGAGAGAGAAGACAAGCAAGACAAGACAAGACAAAATTCTTTATTTCGAGGATAATAGATAAGCACTGGCGTGCTTTTTTTTTTACCTCCAGTCCCCGCCCTGAACAGGGTCTACTCTACGCAATACTAAATAAGAGACAGGGAGAAAGAGAAAGGGAGAGAGAGAGAGAGGAGACAGAGAGACAGAGAGGAGGGAGAGGAGGGGAAGAGAGAGAGGAGGGAGAGAGAGAGAGAGGAGGGTGAAAGAGGAGGGAGACGGGGAGAGAGAGAGGAGGGAGAGAGAGAGAGCGGAGGGAGAGAGAGAGGAGGGTGAGGGGGAGAGAGAGGAGAGAGAGAGAGAGGAGGGAGAGAGAGTGAGAGAGGGGAGAGAGAGAGAAGAGGGAGAGAGAGAGAGGAGGGAGAGAGAGAAGGGAGAGGGGGAGAGAAAGGAGAGAGAGAGGAGGGAGAGAGAGAGAGAGGAGGGAGAGAGAGAGAGGAGGGAGAGAGAGAGAGAGAGGAGGGAGAGGGGGAGACAGAGGAGAGAGAGAGGAGGGAGAGAGAGAGAGGAGGGAGAGAGAGAGGGGGGAGAGAGAGGAGGGAGAGAGAGAGAGGAGAGAGAGAGAGGAGGGTGAGAGAGGAGGGAGAGAGAGAACGGATGGAGGGAAAGAGAGACGGGGAGAGAG
>NC_134881.1:14153274-14158274 GCF_041734735.1 Babylonia areolata
AGGCAGACAGACAGACAGACAGAGATAGAGGCACACACACACACACACACACACACACACACACACACACACAGAGACAAACAGACAAACACACACACACACACACACAGACAAACACACACGTTGCTAACATTGAATGGATGGTGGTGGAGTGGTGGCTGAGGGGGGGGGGGGGGGATGGGAGAGAAGGACCTGTACAAATAAACCCATGGTTTCGAAGAGTGAGAGACTGGTGAATATATTTATTAATGATCTCCCGAAATGTCTGGGCGTTACTGACTCACCATCCATAGACCTTGACAAAAGTGATAGTGTTTCATGTTTACTATATGCTGATGACCTAGTAATTTTGTCCACGACAAAGATAGGATTACAAAGGAAACTAGATAAACTCAATCTGTATTGTGAAAACTGGGATCTAAAAATTAACATAGATAAAACTAAAGTAATAGTTTTCACACACACCGATCCCAAAGTGCCAGTTATTTTCACAATAGGCAATGATATAATCCAGACAACTGATCAATACAAGTACTTGGGTATATCATTTCACAAAACTGGAACGTTCTCATTTGCCCAAGAGCATCTAGCCAAACAGGCATTAAAAGCAGCACACTCCCTCCGACGAATCGTTAAAAAGCAAGATATTCGTTTGGATATTGTGCTGCAGCTTTTTGATTCACTTGTTTTACCTATATTATCATATGGATCCGATATTTGGTTCCCATGGGCTGAAACAAAAACTACCAATTCATTCAATACAGGAATGACAGATTTCTTTAGAAATTGTATTTCTTCGAAACATTCACATGAACAAATGCATATAAAATTTTGCAAACTGCTTCTAGGGGTACATTCTAAAGCAATGAATCTGCCAACTCTAGCCGAACTGGGCAGATTTCCAGTTGGAATTCATATTGCTTGCAGAGTTCTTGACCACTGGACTCATATTCTGGATGCACATAATGATAGCCATATCAAAAAGGTCTATATGTCGATGATGAACCAACCAGACACAATTGAAAATCCATGGATACAATTTGTAAAGAATATTCTTCACAATGTAGGATTAGGTCATGTTTGGAACAATCAGTCGACATTTAGTAACAGCAGGCTTAAATTTACATTACGCCAACAACTAAGAAATAGATATGTACAATTCTGGAAACAGACAAAAACTGAATACAGTAGATTAGATTTCTACAACAAAATTAAAAGAAACGATTATCAAATTGAGAATTATCTAACTGATAAAATCGATCCTGCTCACAAACAAGCTCTTTGTCAACTCAGAATAAGCGCACATTATTTAAACATCGAACGAGGAAGATATGCAAACATTCCCAGAGAAGAGAGGTTATGTGCTATATGTGAAGTTGTTGAAGATGAATTGCATTTCTTAGATTCGTGTATCATTTCATAATTTGCGAAGCCATCTAATCACTACTATACAGCAGTATGATCATCAATCAAATGTGATCTCTAGAAACATACAAAACAATATACTAAAACCAAGTGATTTATTCACCTGCGATGACTGTCAAAAAACACTTGCCAACTATGTATTTCAGTGCATGCGTATTAGATGACCGTTTATTTCTTTGTTCCCTTTGTTCTTTGTTGTGTCTATTAATCCTTCGGGATTTTATGACAATAAATGAAGTCAAGTCAAGTCAAGTCACACACACAAACACACACACACACACACAGAGACAAACAGACAAACACACACACAAACACACACACAGACAAACACACACACACACAGACAAACACACACACACACACACACACACACACACACACACAAGGCAAACATAACAAATAAAGCTGTGACCTGTGTGTAAATTAGCAGCTGGTCTCCTGTGTCTGTTGTGTTGTGTCGTATTGTGTTGTGTCGTGTTGTGATGCCGGTGTTTGTTTTTTTTACGTCGTGTTGTGATGTGTTTTGTTGTGTCATGTTGTGATGTGTTTTGTTGTGTCGTTTCGTGTGTTGTTGTGTCGTGATGTGTTTTGTTGTGTCATGTTGTGATGTGTTTTGTTGTGTCATGTTGTGATGTGTTTTGTTGTGTCGTTTCGTGTGTTGTTGTGTCGTGATGTGTTTTGTTGTGTCATGTTGTGATGTGTTTTGTTGTGTCGTTTCGTGTTGTGCTGTGTTGTGATTTGTTGTGTCCTGTTGTTGTGTTGTGTCTTATGTCGTGTTGTAATGTGTCGTGTTGTGATGTGTTGTGATGTGTCGTGTTTTGTTGTGCTGTGATGTTTCGTGATGTGTTTTGTTGTGTCGTGTTGTGATGTGTCGTGTTGTGATGTGTCGTGTTGTGATTTGTTGTGGAGTTGTTGTGTTGTGTCTTATGTCGTGTTGTGATGTGTCGTGTTGTGATGTGTTGTGATGTGTCGTGTTTTGTTGTGCTGTGATGTTTCGTGATGTGTTTTGTTGTGTCGTGTTGTGATGTGTCGTGTTGTGATGTGTTTTGTTGTGTTGTGTTTTTGTTACGTTGTGTCTTGTTATATCGTGTTGTGATGTGTCGTGTTGTGATGTGTTTTGTTGTGTCGTGTTCATGTTGTGATGTGTCGTGTTGTGATGTGTTTTGTTGTCTTTTGATTTGTTATATCGTGTTGTGATGTGTCGTGTTGTGATGTGTTTTGTTTTGTGTCGTGTCGTTGTGATGTGTTTTGTTGTGTTGTGATGTGCTGTGTTTTGTTGTGATGAGTTTTGTTGTGTTGTGTCGTGTTGTGATTTTTTTGGGGTTTTTTTGGTGGTCATGTTGTGACGTGTTTTGTTGTCACGTGTTGTGATGTGTTTTGTTGTGTCGTGTTGTGGTGAGTTTTGCTGTGTCGTGTCGTGTTGCAATGTGTTTTGCTGCACTGTATTGCGTTGCTGACAGCGCTGCTTTAGAAAACTGTGTTGTAGTGTAGTAACTGCACCGTATTCTCTGTAGTATTTGTCTTGAACAGTGGTGGTGGTGATGGTGTCGTCTCATGGTACTACTACTTACCACTGTGCTGCGTTGCATTGTATTGTATTGTCTTACATTGAGCAACGCTCATATCTGTGAAACTGCATGTTTGGTGCATTTCTGTTATGCATGTGTGGGTGTATGTGTGAATGTGTGTCTTCATGTTTAACATTTATTCGTTTATTTATCACCATTGTTGTCTTATTTATTTATTTATTTTTTATTATTATCATTTTATTAGTATTACTAATATTATTACTCCTACCTTTTTCTATATTATAATTATTTATTTATTTATTTATTTAGTTATGCAAGCTTATCTATTATTTATTCCCCCGTTGTTTTTTGTTGTTTTTTCCTCAAGGCCTGACTAAGCGCGTTGGGTTACACTGCTGGTCAGGCATCTGCTTGGCAGATGTGGTGTAGCGTATATGGTTTTGTCCGAACGCAGTGACGCCTCCTTGAGCTACTGAAACTGAAACTGAAACTGAGCAACGCCGCGCAACAATGAAGAACGAGATGCACCGTTGTTCCGGTGTTCGTTTTCACGTGGTTTTCTTTTTTCTTTTTCTTTTTTCATAATTGTGACACTCCTGGCGCACCATACACCGTTGCTTTGCTGCAGTGCACGTGCCAGGTATCCAGCTGCGACTTGTTAAACAGTCCGCCAGCCGAACGAAATTACAGAAACCCTTCAGGAAGCCTCCATCTTGATGGGGGCACGACCTATAGGCCGACACGGACTCCAGAACATCGCGAGAGACGTAAGCACGAAAGAGGGCTCTCGCGCTATACTCTTTTTTTTCTAGCGCTGGCGCGCCGTCGGTATAAGCACGTGCTTGTCTGTTCTTCCAGCACGTGCAGACCTCATCACCTCACGGGCTGGTTATCTGGGCATAAACATAATGAAAAGTCTGCGCTTGTTTCACTTTTCTGCCCCTTGCATGTTCCCCACCCCCTCCACTGCACCCCCCCCCCCCCCACTCCCCTCCCTCCTTCATCCTGCTGCTTGGACTAGTAGTAGGGTTTCCTAGCCTGTTTGGACAAGCAGCAAGCTTGAGACAGGGTGCAGTTGTGGAGGGTAGTGCACGGGTGTTTTGGGGGGTTGGGGGTGGGGGGTTGGGAATACAGGTGAAAGGTAGGGCTCCTCAGATAGGTATAGGTTAAAACAAACAAACAAACAAAAACAACAACAAAAAATTACAAGGTTTGGGAAAGTTCATGTAGATACAGAATAATGATAATGATTTGTTTTTTGTTGTTGTTTTTTTTTTTTTAAAAGGAAGGTCCAAAAGACATAGACGGGGCAGAAAGAGGCATACTTATATATATATATATATATATATATATATATATATATATATATTCTTTGATAAATATACGCACGCATTATTATACGAGATGGACAGGCTCAGTCGACCTAAAACTACCAGCACAGAATAATGATAATGTTTTGCTTTTGTTAAAAAAACAACCCCAAAAACAAACAAAACACACAAACAAAACAGACGGTCCAAAGACATAGACAGGGCAGAAAGAGGCATACTTATATATATATATATATATATATATATATATATATAGATAGATAGATAGATAGATAGATAGATATATACATATATATATATACATTCTTTGATAAATATACGCATGCATACGAGATGGACAACAGGCTCAGTCGACCTAAAACTACCAGCAGAGTTACAGCTTAACTCCCTTTAGTATTCTTTCTGCGAGGTGGCCGGCCGGCGTAGCGTTCAAGCGAACGACCGTTCCGTTTCCCCCTTGGCCTTTAGGCAGCCATTATATTACCCGGCCCAGGCCCAACACTCGGCTTATATCACAGATTGACATGGGCCAACAGCAAAGTGAGAGCTGTGTTATCAATGGTTTCTCCTGTCAATGGGAAACCATTTACAGCTTAGTCTTTTGTGAAGGACAATGACTCTCAAAACTAGGAGGCAAAATTGCACTGGCTCTTAGTGCTGCAGCTTTGTGGGCTAGTTGGCCTTTGGGAACCATCCCAACGCCGACTGTCCTAAA
>NC_134881.1:14163274-14168274 GCF_041734735.1 Babylonia areolata
TATGCATATGATAGAAGAGATGTTCAAGAATCAAAATCCATCAAAAACCCAAATCATGAAAAATCATCATTTTGGTCTCTTTTGCACTGCCGTGTCCCCCCTCAAGTTTAACTGTACCTGTATGGGCAAGTCAGTTGTGTGCCTAGCTAGCGCTGTCGACAGACCGCCGAACTCGCAGTCTAATGGTCGTGAGTTCGAATCACTGACACCCAACATGTTAAAAACGAGCGTTGCCTTCCCATGTGAATGTGTCGCAGTTCTGGTGATGTCAGTGTGGTGTTAGATGGGATTCCTCCCCGTTCTGGTGGTGTCAGTGTAGTGTTAGATGGGATTCCTCCCCGTTCTGGTGGTGTCAGTGTAGTGTTAGATGGGATTCCTTCCCCGTTCTGGTGTAGTGTTATATGGGATTCCTTCCCTGTTCTGGTGGTGTCAGTGTAGTGTTAGATGGGATTCTTTCCCCGTTTTGGTGGTGTCAGTGTAGTGTTAGATGGGATTCCTTCCCCGTTCTGGTGGTGTCAGTGTAGTGTTAGATGGGATTTCTTCCCCGTTCTGGTGGTGTCAGTGTAGTGTTAGATGGGATTTCTTCCCCGTTCTGGTGGTGTCAGTGTAGTGTTAGATGGGATTTCTTCCCCGTTCTGGTGGTGTCAGTGTAGTGTTAGATGGGATTCCTTCCCTGTTCTGGTGGTGTCAGTGTAGTGTTAGATGGGATTTCTTCCCCGTTCTGGTGGTGTCAGTGTAGTGTTAGATGGGATTTCTTCCCCGTTCTGGTGGTGTCAGTGTAGTGTTAGATGGGATTCCTTCCCCGTTCTGGTGGTGTCAGTGTAGTGTTAGATGGGATTCTTTCCCCGTTTTGGTGGTGTCAGTGTAGTGTTAGATGGGATTCCTTCCCTGTCTGGTGGTGTCAGTGTGGTGTTAGATGGGATTCCTTCCCCGTTCTGGTGTAGTGTTATATGGGATTTCTTCCCCGTTCTGGTGGTGTCAGTGTAGTGTTAGATGGGATTCCTCCCCTGTTCTGGTGGTGTCAGTGTAGTGTTAGATAGGTCCCCTCCCTGTTCTGGTGGTGTCAGTGTAGTGTTAGATGGGTCCCCTCCCCGTTCTGGTGGTGTCAGTGTAGTGTTAGATAGATCCCCTCCCCGTTCTGGTGGTGTCAGTGTAGAGTTAGATAGGTCCCCTCCCCGTTCTGGTGGTGTCAGTGTAGTGTTAGATAGGTCCCCTCCCTGTTCTGGTGGTGTCAGTGTAGTGTTAGATGGGATTCCTTCCCTGTTCTGGTGGTGTCAGTGTGGTGTTAGATAGGTCCCCTCCCTGTTCTGGTGGTGTCAGTGTGGTGTTAGATAGGTCCCCTCCCCGTTCTGGTGGTGTCAGTGTGGTGTTAGATAGGTCCCCCTCCCCGTTCTGGTGGTGTCAGTGTAGTGTTAGATAGGTCCCCTCCATGTTCTGGTGGTGTCAGTGTTGTGTTAGATAGGTCCCCTCCATGTTCTGGTGGTGTCAGTGTAGTGTTAGATGGGATTCCTCCCCGTTCTGGTGGTGTCAGTGTAGTGTTAGATAGGTCCCCCTCCCCGTTCTGGTAAGGTCAGTGTAGTGTTAGATAGATCCCCTCCCCGTTCTGGTGGTGTCAGTGTAGTGTTAGATAGGATTCCTCCACTGTTCTGGTGGTGTCAGTGTAGTGTTAGATGGGATTCCTCCACTGTTCTAGTGATGTCAGTGTAGTGTGAAACCCATCATTTGCGTGTGAAGCTTTTTTTTTTCGTTTTTTATTTCTTCTAATACTTGGAGGCATCATGAAGACTAATATTCTTCTTTTTTTTCTCTCTCTCTTTTACTGCTTCTACAATGACAAAAACAGAAACACCAACAACACCACCACCACCAACAAACACTACTTTTAATTAACACGAAACGCACCCCCACCCCAACACCCCACGCTCTCAAACCTTTCAGACATCACTGCGCAAACTCATCGTTAAATCGTCAAGTCAAAACTGGTCGCAAACGTGAGAGTTCGTACCGTTTGATTGGCTGATTTAGGAGGGCCGCAAGTCAAATACGCTGTAAGCCAATAATGCGTCGCGCAATCTGATTGGCTAAGCCCTTGAGGCCACACAGGTGACGAGGCCCGAGGACAACCAACCAGCTGGCTTAGGAAAAAGAAAAGGTCAATAAAATGACGTAAATCGTCAGAAAGACACACGCGCTTGTATCGAAGCGAAAGTTGACCACCGACCGATAATGGCTTTTGCAGGTTTTCCTTTCTATTCCTTGGGTCGTACAGGGCAAGGTAATTTAGTAGCTGATAAAAACGAGTTTACGCTACTAAACCACTGTCAACAGATTATACAGGAGGTTACTATTAGTAAAGCGGCGGGCGATGTTGGGAGTCTTTCCTTATTCGTTCCCCATCCCCCCCCTTCCCCCCCCCACCCCCGCCCGCCTCTCTCTCTCTCTCCCCCCACCCTCCTCCCACACCACCCGCTCCCCACCTATTACAATATAAATATTATAACCCCCTACCACCCCCACCACCTCTACCACCCCCATACCTGGGCCTTAGTAAGAAGGGCGTCAGCCCATAGGTCATTAAACCCCACCCTTACCACCACCGCCTCTTTCCGTCATGCCCTGTGTCTCGCTGTGTGGGAACTCAAAGAAAGCCGGACTCATAAAAAAAGGGGAAAAAAGAAAAAAAGAAGAAGAAAAAAAAAAAAAGAAAGCCGGCTCTTCTTTTGCCCAGTCGCACGTGTTAAGTTTTTTTGTTTTTTTTTGTTTTTTGTTTTTTGTTTTTTTGTCTGTTTGTCATTTATTGATTTATTATTACCCATGTCACTTTGCCCCTTCCTCTCCCCCCCCCCCCCCGCCCCTAGCCTCCCCCCACCCCCACCACACACACACACACACACACTGAAAGGGGGGGGGGGGGGAGGAGACTGACAGAAAACAGAGAAAGAGTGAAAGGGTGGATGAGGCAGATTTGACATTCACTGTGCATTAAATAAAATAACATGACTTTCAGGAGTGAGTGGGTGAGTTGGAATTTTTAATGCTTTCTTATTCGGCTTTTCGCGCACTGTGCGTGACACTTATGGCCGCTATCATCTGTTGCATTTAAAAAAAAAAAATTAATAACTTGGGAGTATTTTGTTGTGGACTGCGTGCGTACATGTGTTTGTTTGAGTAGATGGTTAGTTAATATGTGTGTGTATGCAACTGAAGTGTGTGTGTATGTGTGTGTGTGTGTGTGTGTGTGTGTGTGTGTGTGTGTGTGTGTGTGTGTGTGTGTGTGTGTGTGTGTGAGTGTGTGTGTGTAATAGAGAGAGAGACAGACAGACAGACAGACAGACAGAGATAGAGATACACAGAGAGAGAGAGAGAGAGAGAGAGAGAGAGAGAGAGAGAGAGAGAGAGAGAGAGACAGATACCGAGACAGACAGAAAGACAGAGACAGACAAACAGAGAGTGATGGAGACAGAGGCAGAGACTGAAATTGAAAGAGAGAGAGACAGAGAACTTAAGAACCCGCGCTGGTTCGAATCGCGGCTCAGCCGCCGATATTTTCTCCCCCTCCACTAGACCTTGAGTGGTGGTCTGGACGCTATTCATCAGTTCCTGATGAGACGATAAACCGAGGTCCCGTGTGCAGCATGCATTTAGCGCACGTGAAAGAACCCACGGCAACAAAAGGGTTGTTCCTGGCAAAATTCTGTCGGTAGAAATATCCACTTCGATGGAAAAAACCCCCAAAACAAATAAAACTGCATGCAGGAAAAAAAGAAAAGAAAAAAGGGTGGTGCTGTAGTGTAGCGACGCGCTCTCTCCCTGGGGAGAGCAGCCCGAATTTCACACAGAGAAATCTGTTGTGACAAAAAGGGAAATATAATACATACTGCACAAGTAACGTGAAAACTACTGTTACTGACTTTGTTAATATTACTTCATTATCTGTATCCCTCAGGTCAGGTCAGAAGCATAGCTTACTTCATTATCTGTACCCCTCAGGTCAGGTCAGGGGCATAGCTTACTTCATTATCTGTATCCCTCAGGTCAGGTCAGGGGCATAGCTTACTTCATTATCTGTATCCCTCAGGTCAGGTCAGGGGCATAGCTTACTTCATTATCTGTATCCCTCAGGTCAGGTCAGGGGCATAGCTTACTTCATTATCTGTATCCCTCAGGTCAGGTCAGGGGCATAGCTTACTTCATTATCTGTATCCCTCAGGTCAGGTCAGGGGCATAGCCCTTACTACTGGTACCATGCAACCCAGTACTACTTGCCGCATGTGAAGTCTCCCAACAACGGACCAGGCGGAGGAGGAAACCTTTCCCCAACGGCTGTGAAAGCGGAAGAGGATGACCAAAGGGCAGGGGGAGCTCTTATCCTTGGCTTGGAAGTCCTCCTAGGAGACGGAGCTCCGAAGAAAAAACCTGCACCTGCCGAGGCCGTCCTGCACGTGGCAGTATCTGCACCTGTGGGACTGTGGGCATCGGTAGGCGAGAGAGTGGGGAAGGGACTGCACAACTCCTCCTCACTAAAAAAAAAAAAAAAAAAGCCATCTGTGCTGGTCAGGAGAGAACGCTGGCCATTAAGGAGAAGCGTGAGCGAAGGAAGCATGGCTCAACTTTTGGAGACGTTTTCCCTTGCAACACCTGTGGGAAGTGCTGCGCATCCAGAATCGGCCTCTTCTCCCGTATGAGGACACACACCGACAGATAAGCCTGCCTGCCTACTCATCCGTCGGTCCGACGGGAGACTCCAGTCATCTGTATCCATTCTACTTGATTATCGCAATAGTCGACACACGTTATATGAATGAGAGGAATGAATATATCTGTGTATATTGCTATTAAGGGGGCACATGCTGTATCGTACTTGTGAAACAGGATTTGGCAAAATGGCTGATATTATTTTTATCGTCCGAGGACTGTTTTAAATCACCTATATATGTTTCATATTTGTCACGATCTCTAAGCGTACCAGTCCATTCTTGGACAATGAAATCAACTGATGT
>NC_134881.1:14175774-14178274 GCF_041734735.1 Babylonia areolata
ACTCTCCACTATAATCAAATTCTAGCCCAAATAGTCGGAACAGCAGTTGCCTCCTCTGCTGTTCTGATGGTCATAGTCGGACACGACTGACTATCATATATATACATGCACACAAACAGCACAGAAACAACAGCTTATAATCATCCACTTACATAATTTCTGTTCTCTTCTAAAAATCGGTAGTCCTTTCTGTCATTCCGTGAAAACGCAGTCATGGCTGGAAAAAAAAACAAAAAACAAAAAACAAAAAAAACCCTGACAAAGAAAACAGAAGAAAGGGGACACAATTCTAACTCCTGCAGTTATCTATTAATAGTCCTTCCCGCCATTCCTCGGCACTGGGCAGACAGGCATGCCAGATTAGGGACCTCATTAACTCTCTTGATCCGTGTGGCCAACAATGAGTCCGCGCTGTGCTGCTGGTGCTGGCTGATGCGGCCATCTGTTCCGGAATTCTGCCGCACACAGTCTCGGACCTCTATAGTACTAACTAAGCCTTCTGCTGAAACCGTGTCTGGAGTGGCTGACTGCCGCCGGAACAAAGACAGCTCTGCCAGGCTTCTTAGAGCTTCCAGACCAGTCTGACTGAACTGAACGGGACACAGGCGGGGAGGAGAGAGAGAGAGAGGGGGGGGGGGGGGGGAGGGAGAGGGAGACGGCGGGAGACTTCAAAGGCCAACGTCATCAATAGCCACCGACGCCCTAACGGCCCCTTTTTCGTCCATCTGCTACTCGATGTTTTATTTAGCAAGAGGCTGGCGACATGGGCGTTGAATGAACAGCGATCGTTTTAGGAGGAGGGGGAGGGGGTGAGGGGGCTGGGAGGGGGGGGGGGGGGGCGATAATTCCTGCTCGTCGCTCCCACATACCCCGTCTGTTGTTGCATTATTGATGAGCAATTGAGGGGATGCGGTAACATCAAAGACGCAATTCAAACAATGCTAACGGCTTCCGTTTATCGCTGATGCACAGCTGTGGCACCCAGGGAACGGGACAATACAACAGGGGGCAGCAGCGCTGAATCATGGAGCTTTCTGGCTCGCTCTCATTGTCCCGACACCTCCACCCCTCCTTACCTTTTACCTCAAAAGGAAAAAGCGCGTGCTCAGTGGCTCAGCTCGCGCACTACCCTACCCTTCCTCCACCCCGCCACGCTACACAGACCACGTGGACAAGGAGGCGGGGGGGGGAGGGGGGGGGGGGGGTGAGGGTTGGGGGGGGGAAGAGGTCGGGAGGGATGAGAGAAAGAGGAGCCAGGCACGCGCGCTCTGGAATTAGGGACTCTGGAATTAGAAGCGACTTTGTTCTTCCGACTGGAACCGACTGTAAATGAAGCCGGAGAAAATTCTTCGGGTCTGTTCCTTACACCGATACTGGGGTGGAGGGAGGAGGGGGGGGGAGGGGTGTGGGGTTTCAAAGGTGCGGGGGTGGGGGTGGGGGTGGGGGGTTAACTGGTATTACGGGGCCGCTGGGTTTTAGACAGCTGGAGGGCTTGCGTTTCCACCTTTGTTTATCGGCTGTCGATCTCATTCGCCGTGGTTCGTAAAGAAACAGTGCGTTCTGTTGCAGGAACCGTTTGGCGGATGGACGAGGAACTCACTACCTCCTACATCAGCCCAGTACAGCCCCCGCGAATGACACACCCACCCACCCAGCTCGCTCGCTGTCCAAATGTTGAGAGTTTGATTTACTGACCAAAAAAAAAAAGAAAAAAAAAGAAAAAAAAGATGTTTTCGCCACCAATCTCACAACGTGATATCATTCTGGTGGTATCACTGTGTTAGTAGATTCACTGGCCCCTTCCAACAGTAAATAACTCTGATCTTTGAATTACTGTAGGCAGTAACAAAGAGGTCAGTTATGTCTCATTTATTGCATCAGTTATTATTGTTGATGTTCTTTTTTTCTTCAGTGCTTTTCTCATTTTGATCTTGTTTTGTTTTGCTTCTTTTATCCTTTTTATTTCTTATTTTCTTTCTTTCTTTCCTTTCTTCTTCCTAGAGGAAGGTGGCAGAATGGTTAAGACGCTCAGCTGCCAATACAGAGAGTCCGTGAGGGTGTGGGTTCGAATCCCGCTCTCGCCCTTTCTCCCAAGTTTGACTGGAAAATCAAACCGAGCGTCTAGTCTTTCGGATGAGACGATAAACCGAGGTCCCGTGTGCAGCACGCAATTGGCGCACTGAAAAAGAACCCATGGCAACGAGAGTGTTGTCCTCTGGCGAAATTACGTAAAATGAAATCCACTTTCATAGGTACACAAATATGTAAGCATGCACTCAAGGCCTGACTAAGCGCGTTGGGTTATGCTGCTGGTCAGGCATCTGCTCAACAGATGTGGTGTAGCGTGTATGGATTTGTCCGAACGCAGTGACGCCTCCTTGAGAAAGTGAAACTGAAACTGAAAACTTTCGTTCTATTTTATATGCAAGCATAAATGTGTTCATTTCGTTCTATCATAATCATGACAAATGTCCAAGTAATATTGGTGATGGTGGTTGTC
>NC_134881.1:14183274-14195774 GCF_041734735.1 Babylonia areolata
TTCCACTCTCTCTCTCTCTCTCTCTCTCTCTCTCACACACACACACACACTCACTCACACATGCTTCCACACACACACAAACACACACACGGCTTACCACCACCCCTACCCCCTACGCACACACTGAGACAACACAGGCACAGCCACAGACATACAAAACTTCACACTGACACGGCCAGAGACACAGACACACGCACAAACAGATACATAGACATACAGGCAGACAAACAGACGAACACACACACACACACACACACACACACACACACACCAATACAGGTTTGCGAACTAGGGCAATTTCCTTGGCGGATGTCAGAAGATCAGATAAGGGGATGTAACTATTTTCACTGGCAGTTTCAGTAGTTTCAGTAGCTCAAGGAGGCGTCACTGCGTTCGGACAAAACCATATACGCTACACCACATCTGCCAAGCCAAGCAGATGCCTGACCAGCAGCGTAACCCAACGCGCTTAGTCAGACTGGCAGTCCGGCGTAAACACACACACACACACACACACACACACATTCGTAATAAAAATTACCAACAATAACACTAGGCTGCTGACATGGAAAACTTTATTAATAAATTTATACAACTTTTCCACGTCCATGCAATATCTAGTAGCTGCGAGTGCGATGAGAGCAACAGTAATATTCTTTGGTTCTTTTGAGACTGATGGGTTGAGACAGGAGACACGGATAGACACACACACACACACACACACACATATATATATATATATGTGTGTGTGTGTGTGTGTGTGTGTGTGTGTAGATATATGGTAGTTCCTAGAGGACACGGGGCTGTATCACTGAGACATAGACATGTATAAACAGTACACAGGTCGATCAGTGGGCTCTGCTGGTTTTTAGCTGCAGTCATGAAATGGAACATTCAACACACAAAAAGATGATGAAGCATGTCGACTTTGAAAAAAATAAATTACACTTGCAGGATTCGAACGTGGATTTGGGTGGTTTGCTTGGAACACAAGAGAGAGAGAGGGAGAGAGAGAGAGAATGTGTGTGTGTGTGTGTGTGTGTGTGTGTGTGTGTGTGTGTGTGTGAGAGAGAGAGAGAGAGAGAGAGAGAGGGAGAGAGAGAGAGAGATGATGGTCACAGAGCGAGAAAGACGAGAAATGAGCATGAGAAAAGGGTGATAAGCGCGCCCAGCACAACACACCAACACGATTTACTGCCCCTAGCAAGCCACCACCACCACTACCCTCTAAGCCCTATCACCCACAAAAAGGACGCCAAACTCAGCGTGGCCAGTTGGGTCATTGTTTGGACACATAGCGTGGGTTGAGAGCGTCACTTTCAGTCCGACTGGCGCGGGTCACTTTCCGTTTGAGTTTCCTTCGTAATTTTTTTCATTTCATCAATGTTCGTTCTTCTCCTCTGAAGATAAAAACCCACGGATGAAGCAAGAACTTGGAAATGAAAACAAAGTCTGATCGCGGCAAGTAACTCCGTGCCCAGACATGTTTCACCATCGGCTGTTGATGTTGTTGTGTCCGTGCTTGCTTCTTGCTCTGCCTTCGCGCACTTCGGCTGCGTGCTGCCACCACACGCTCCTCCCGCCGCGCGTGACGTGCACGTTAACCGCAGCCAATGGCAGCGTCCCCTTCGCTGGTTAGCCAATCAGCGAACCGACTGCTGTACGCGCTCCAGGCCCCAGAGTGGAAAGCCATTTATAGTTCACTACGGCCTTTTAAATTGCCAGAGCGAGAGTAGGTCGTGTACGAGTAACGTCGAAGCGGTTGTAGTATTCTCAGTGTTATTTTTCTGGACTTCCAGTTTCAAACATGGATCGTCGACTCAACAGGCCCTCTGTGAAAAGATGTCTCTTCGGACGGCCAACGAATTCGGATGAGTTTCTTGAAATTCAGAAGAGGAGAGAGAAGGAAGAAGAAATGAGATTCAAACGAGAGTGGGGATTTGACGGTGTGGAAAATGAGATCCAGTGGAGTAAAGCAGTGGACGCGGATATTCCCGAGTTCTACACCAGAGGGTATTCGCAAACGTGCAAACGCCGACCAGTGCGGCCGTGTGTTGGAAAACATTTGTCTTTCGATTCCGACCACGAAGACACTTGTGAGGTTCGGGAGACGAGCCCAGTTCTATATTGTGGGTCGTCCACCGTTGAAGTGTTCATTGGACTTCTGCCCCACCAGCCCACTGAGGAACCCGTCACGCCCGAGAAAAGTGACTCCGGAGATTCTCAGACATCGAAATCCGAGAACAGTGCATCAGATTCTGATTCCGATGTGGTTTCATCTCAGTTTCTGAGGAAAAACTTGACACAGAAACGCCTTACTGGTAAGCTGGATTTTTCATTTTTAACTTGAAAATGATAAGAATTCTGACAATGAACATCTATGTCAGTGTTTACATATTGTTGATGTATTCGCTTTAAATGTTTACCACAATCGAAGAACGACAGAGTAGGGTGAAAACGATGGGAAAGGACCTTGCGTTCCAGTTACGTTGGGATCGCGAAGAGAAAGGATTACAAAGTCAGTCGTGCACATGTGCTGGGTATGTTTGTTTTGAACAGACAAGCGTACATGCAAATGGAGTACTCTTTCAGTCTTAGACGCAATAACTGTAGAAATGTTATGTCGATATGTTCATAGAATAACCCAGTGAACACAAAACTACTCAACTGGTAATTTAAACAGACTGACAATGCTGCATGAGTCACACACAAACACACACGCACACACTACGATAATCGTGTGCAGTCGACCTCCCCTCCCCAGCGGAAAGGGGTGTGTAGGGATAGAGCGATGGTGGCAGACGACCCGATGCGCCATGTATGGAAGAGAGGCGGGTTTGGCGTGGACGGAAAGTGGAACACACAGGCGTGTGTGTGTACATGATGAACCGGAGTACGCCGAGTCTCTTCTCAATTCGGTCGACAGGATTTACGAAACCCCAAACAATGGTTATGCTTGAAATGGATAGGCAGATGCGATGAATGGTTGTTGTAGCTGAGTATTAGGGAAATGGTTGTGAATGTAAGGAGACTCGTACAAGAAACCTGTGGTTTGAGCACCCATCGTATTGCCAGCTGAACGTGTTGTTGTTTGGGGGAGGGAAGGAGAAAGAAAGAGAGAGAGAGAGAGAGAGAGAGATCGTGGTGTTTTCCATCACACTCAGTGTCTCCCGATTCACTGAATCGGTCTTGTGTCAGCGCCGAACATCCTAAGGTTGTGTTTGTGCAGCTGTTCCCTGCACTGTTGTCTGCTTGTTTCATTCAGTCCAATATTGACGTGTCGTTGCAGGCACACGGAAGGTTCAAGGACAATCGATTTTGAGGCTTGCGAATCTCTCTCTTATTTTTATTTTTATTAACATAATTTTTTTTTTAGTCATTCGCCTGCGATCAGATCAGTATCGGATAAGTTTTCCACACATGCCGCGTGCAGGTTTACACAGTTTGTGAAATACTAATAGCGAGTTGTTAATATGTATTTATGTAGAAGAAAACAAACATGAGAATCCCAATGACCATTATACCACACTCGCCCCCCAGCCCTTTCTCTCCATCTCTTTTTTTTGTTTTCGTTTATATTTTGTTGACGACTTTCTTGATATTTGTCGCTGCATTTGTGGAATACGATGTCTCCCGTTTTTTTGCACGCACTGAGTAAAGGTCTATTTTTCGATTGACGCTAAACTCGACGCTGGTGACTGGCACACGTTTTCGTTAAACATGTGTCAAGCTGGTTATAAAACAATCGGTCAGTTTTTCCTTCTTGAAGGACCCGAACCGTACAAAGCACCACGTATTTCTTTTCTAATCTGTACAATTAGTATACGACAAGAGAGAAAGAATATATAAAATATAGACAGCTCAATGTAGGTCGTATCAAGTATGATGGATCGTATTTGTTGAGCTTTGGCGGTGACGGGCAAGCCTAGATACACACGGACAGCATATCGCGAGGTGTGGGTGCAACAGGCCCAGTCAGGCTGGTCAGAAGAGGCGGCAAAACAAAGCCTTGGAGACAGGGGGTGGGCTGCTACCAGCCTGCCTGCCTGACTCATGGCTGCCTGAGTGAGCGAGATCAATAATACACCGGTTCAGGACTTTCTTTGTTGCTCACCATTGATTCTCGTCTTTTGTCTCTTTAGAAGAAGAAATGAACCAGCACCGTAAGGAAACATTGCCTTTCATAAGCACATTTTCTTTCGTTACATGTATGATAAATTATGTTTAAAGTTTTGAAATTAAAACTGGATGTGCGCGCGCCCGCAACACGCACACACACACACGTACACACACACACACACACACACACACACTCTCTCTCACACACACACGCACACACACACACACACACGCACTCACACACACACACACACACACACACACACACACACACACACACACACTCCAGTATCCCGTATGACAGAAAAACCCCCCAAAAAGTCTCGATCTTGTGTGGCTGAATCATGCGATACACGTGCAGTATTATCGGCGAAGCCTTGTACTAAAAAAAAGTGTTGGGGGACATGTTCATTCCAGCACGACTTAGAAGCCGACGTCCTTGGGGAGCGGATTTTAAAAGGCGCTGATTGTGCGCCAATATCGAGTCCAGAAACAACATGCCTAGTTTGTGGACAAGTTAGGACATGCGCATCACCATGTTTCAGTTGGGGTTTGAGGTAAAGGAGGGAGAGAAAGAGGCGTGGGGGAAAGGGGGGCGATTACAGCGTCGCGGGGGTCAGGGTTCCGATACTAGTAACCCTACACACACACACACCCAACTCGTGTGGCTGAATCGAGAAAGAAGTGTTTGTGTTAGACTTGAGATCGGTGGCTGGACAAGGGTACAACCGTCGCGCGACCCAAACCGCTCGTGCGTCTTTTCTTTAATTTTTTTTTTTTTTTTACCTTGGCGTGTCCATTCATGTCAGTAGCTTCGATCAGCTGAGTGGCGCGCCGTGGCATTCGGTGGGTGTAGTGAACTGTCTGGCACTGTTACAGTGTTTGTTTCCCCCCCTTCAAGGCCCGAGTGAAAGACGTGTATACGTTCTGACGGCCTTGGCGTTTTGGCGCGGGGCGGTGTTTGGGTCAGGGGAGAGACGGGGTGTTTAGTTAATCGTTTCCAAACATGGCTGAGAAAGTAGAATGGTTTTTGTTCAGTGCATTTGCTTGTTAACCTGATTATAAAATGTATATATAACTGCATGAATGAAAAAATGTAGAGATAATGTGTAATGATTTACTACGATGGAAAGCACATAACGAAAGCAGAAAAATTCGCGAGTGTGTTAATGAAAATTAATTACAGTGTTCTGATTTGACTTTTTCAGATATGTGGCGAGCTCTGAAGAGGACACAGCGATCTTTGCTGACTGGGCCCTACCAGCCGCACCAGCACAAGAGAAGGCGGATAGACAGACTATAGAACATATTCGAGCCAAGGTACGCTTCTATTGATTTCCCTTGCATTCATTTCATTGTTTCAGCGTTTAGATATATTGGGATTTAGATATTCTTCTTTCACTTTCTCTGTTTCTAACCTTCTTTCTCTTTTTTTTTTATTGGTACCTTTGGTTGCTCGTGTGTTGCAGTCGCGCTTCATGGAGAAGTAGGGAGAGACGATGTTGGTGTGAAGTCCAGATATAAATTTCTTTTTATAGTATAAGGCGCGGGGGGTTCCCCTCTATTTCCTACAATGAGTACCCAGACTAAAACTGGAGAACTCGAACGAGATATAAAGAGAACGAAAGATCGGTCGATCAGCCGAAGAGACAGGAGCAACCTTGCTCACTGCAGTGATAGCGATAGGGGGCAGAGATCAAGCAGGTATTGACTGGCTGGAGCTGCTTTCGTGGCGAGAGAGGCGTTGTTCATCTGTCTGTCTCACTGTCTCTTTCTTTTTCACACACACATATATATATATATATATATATATATATATATATATATATATATATATATACACATACATATATATATATATATATATATATATATATATACACACTTGCACACATCTCTTTTCCGTATCCCCTTTCCGTCCATTGCTGCAATGATGGTCTGGCTTGTTGCTCTCTCTCTCGCTCTCTCTCTCTCTCTCTTGTCATGAGTGTCCGAAAGAAGAAAGGTCCTACCGCAGCATGATATAATCTGCGCTTGTCCTGCAGAAAGAGAGTGGAAAAGGTTGGCTGACAAGGCTAGTTACCAACCACAACAAACCCTTTTTTGTTTACCGCAGCCACACCGCAGGGCCCTGTTCCTGTCAGTTCCGCGTCCAACCGCACAGACACGCACACACTAACCACACACACACACACACACACACGGTAGTAACTACACGCACGCATAACCCGCGCCAGTGCAACGTGCAAGTATCGGCAAGTTTGTAATATGGGGAACAACAACAGTTTCAAATTAATCTGGTACCGTTTTGTTATGGCCCGTTGAATAGAGAGCGAAATCGTGTTTATGAATAGTTTTTTTTTCTCCGTTCCCTGTTCTTTCTTTTCTTTCTTTCTTTTTTTCTTAGGAAAGGGCGCATTACAGAGAGTTGACCGTTAGAATTGCATCTTTATTAAAGATTTGTATTCATAATGATGAGAAAGTGAACCAGAACCATTCTCCCACCCACCCTCACCCCTCGCGCTAAATGGACACACTAAGTTTACTTTGCATAATATTAGCTCGGCTCTGTAAACACACACACACACACACACACACACACACGCCATTGTTCTGACACACTCTGTGCTCCCTTCGGTCTTTCCAACCTGTACCATTCAGACCACGTGTGTACGCAGCAGATGGTCACCGCAGTGAAATCAGATAAAAATCTGTGCGTGGTGGCTATCCACTTCGGATAAACGGCAGGGCCGCCACAGATTAAATAAATGTAGTGCGTGTGCTGTTGGACTTGTAGACTCTCTCTCTCTATCTTTCTCTCGCTCACCCTCTCTCTATGGCGTCAGGTTGCAACAGGCGCACACGGTTAGATGACTAGTCGTAGAAAGGTTGTGTGAGAGAGAGAGAGAGAGAGAGAGAGAGAGAGAACATTGTGGATATTTGAATTGGAGAGAGATTCTGCATTTGTTTCTTTATCAGAAATCAGACCTGCAGTTCCTGACTTTAGGTTGCAATATAAACCATCCAGTATCACTTGAATAGGAATAACGTCATTTGTAATTTTTCACAAAGGATTCTATCAAAACTTTGTATTGACAACGCGCAATTGGCCATGTGGGAGACGTGAATAGAGGAGTGGGGGTGTGTGCTGTGGTGTGAGAAAAGGGGAAGGGGGGGACGGGTGGGGGGGGGGGGGGGGGAGAGAGAGAGACCTTGACAAGGTCTCTTCCATGTGACCTTGTCCTCGCGGCCTCTGTAGCCTGCAACATGACGGCCAAGTGGCCTTCACTGAGCCGGGCAGGGTGTGAGTGGCATGATAGTGAATGTAGTAGTAGTAGTAGTTGTTGTTGTAGTAGCAGCAGCAATACGTTAACTTGTTGCACGGGACTCCAGCGTGGCCCTATCGCGAGTTGAGTACCAGCATCGTAGTAAACAAGAAAGTCGACAGGAGTCGCGTCAAGTCTTTATTCCTCACGACGCTATAACTTTGTGGACAGAAAAAAAAAAGCAAGCTTCAGATTTACGCACCATGCAAACGTGCATGATTTTTCCTTTCCACAAATACGACTCAAAAACGTTTGGATTTAATCGCGTGGAAATCTTTCTGCACGGCGTCACAAAGCCTCGTGATGTCAGTCGTGATTTCCATGGATTCACTCATGTTTCATCAGCACTTTAGTGGAGGTTGAAGAAACCAGTGTGACAGTATATATATCACGTAAATACGTATAAGCCTCTGTGCTCGCTTTTGTAATGACATGTGCTGAGACCAACTTCATGCGCCAGTTGAATAAACGAATAAATAAAGCAGTGTGGAGTTGGATACAGATTGAAAACTGCAGAAAAACAGACGACAAAAACAAGCAGTTGTGGCCTTGAGTAGAGGAGTGGGGAGGGGGTGGGGGATAGGGGGGAAGAGATAAGAGCAGCCTTTCTTTTTTCTTTTTTTTTTCTTTTTTTTTTCCCCTGCGCTTGCCGTTTCTCGTTGGCCGTCACTGCGTGGTTGCCCGGGAACTCATTTGCATAGAGCTCGCGTCTCTACCCTCCTCCTCCTCTTCCCTCTCTCCCTCCTTCAACAACCCTCCTCCCTCTCGCAGTCTTGCCCCCCCCCCTCCCCATCCCCCATCCCCACCCCTCCTCCGCCTCCCGTCCCGCTCCATCCGTCTGCCCCCTCCACCTTCAACCCCCTCCCTCATCCTCTTCCTCCCCCACCCCACTCCACCACCCCCTGACCCTCCATCCACCACCTCGCCCCCCCCCCCCACCTCCGTACCCACGTCTCTCCTTCCTCCTCGCCTCGCTTCAGGGGTGATGAAAGTGGCTGTGTGGGGAGGGGGTAGGGGTGGGATGTGGAGAACGAGTGGTAGGGGTGGTGGTGGTGGTACATCCTCGACTACCATTGGTCAGGATGATTTAGGCCATGGGTCAAGGGGCACGCTTTTCAGCAAAACGTCGACGTGATGGGGTTGGGTTTTTTTTTTCCCTCCCTTCTTCTCTTCTCCCCCTTCTACATACCCCCTACACTTTTTTTGCCTTTACTACACCAGGACATGTCGCGCGGCTGTACACGAACGGAGGGATTGTAGTTGTAAAAAGAAAAGAAAAAAAAAAAGGAAAGAAAATCGCGCACACGGTTTTCTGCTACTATACAACCAACTGCGTAGTCTGTTTTAACCGTCACACAGCGTTATGTGTATGTGTTCTGGTGTCGGCGGGCCATTTAGCAGTACGTTAGGCTTGAATTCGTGATTTTATCGTGTTGCGGGATGTGAACTGGAGTGGTTGTGGAAATTGATTCACCACTCAGTGATCAAGTTACAAGTCCCCTTTCTCTCTCTCTCTCTCTCTCTCTCTCTCTCTCTCTCTCTCACAAGTCCTGTGTGTGTGTGTGTGTATAGAATACCTATCGCATGTACATGCCTTGCATTGCCAATCTGTTATATTGTGTTGAATGAAATATTTCATTTGAATTTAGCATTGAGATGAAGCCCCACTTTAGCATCCTAAATTCAGCTTGTTAAGTCGGACATTACCAAACATTGATTTTTAACAAGCGTCTGCCTTCTCAGTGTTTCCCTGACACGTGTCTAATCACACTGTTCATTGCCTGTGTGTGCAGAGCGAGGACCAAGCCCCAGAACCTTGAAGGTTGGAACCACAGACCCCAGCTGCACGAGAAAAGCGGCACAGAGAAAGACGGACAGGGGTTGGTGCTGCCCGGCTGAAGGGCGGGCCCTCTTGTGCGGCTGTTGAGGTTCTGTCTTGCCTTGGACGGCACTGCTTCCTCCTGCAGTTCCAGACATCACTGCTGTGTCCATCCCCAGTTTGAACGCATGTCACGTTCAGCTACAGATCACGGAGAGCAGATCATCCTAGTTGACTTGAGTTGCAGCACTGATGATGAACATTTGCAGAAAAATAAAAACATTTTAGAGGAGATCACTTGGCAATCCATGCAAGTCTTACTATTCTGAATGCAGAAGATCACAGTTATAAATTTATGTATCTTTAAAATATTACTTCTTATTCTTAATTCTCGCCCTAGCCCACTTTTATCTTCCACTTGCACACAAACACATTTCTGCTAAACTGGTCATGCTTTTGCTTACACCCCCCCCCCAACCCTCCCCCCCCACACACACAATACATGCACATCCATAGAGGTTGAACAAGAAGAAGCAAATCTAGTCAGCAGGTTGGTAGTGTGCTGAATTCGAGCTGATATCAAAATCACAATGCTACGATGACGCTGGGGGTGAAACGTGCAGAAGAGGACGCAGGCAGTACCTGGGTTCAAATCCTCCCACGTGCACCATGCAGAGCCCAGACACCTGTACGGAGTGCCAGGACTTGCTGGAGGACTCTGTGTGCACAGGTGTCTTCATGTAGAGGACCAGAATGACCGCTAAAGACGCACATGGGACACCGTTGATTGTGATGACTTTCAGATTATTTATTATTTGCAAAAAGAGCATACTGTGTTCAAATGCCGGACAGAGAGTGAAAGGGAGAGAGAGAGAGAGTGTGTGGGAGATGATTTGTAACATATATGACATTGTGATTGCAAAAGACTTGTATACTTTACACCTGAATTGTACATTGTTTTGAGCAACGACCAATGTCAGAATGTTTGTATGCAGTCTTGAGTGTGTGTGTGTGTGCATGTTTTTTTGGGTTTTTTTGCATGAGAGAGAGAGAGCGCGAAAGAGATATGCGCTGTTCTGGGTTGTGGCTGCATGCATATGAGGGAATCGCTTTTTTAAAGTGTGACTCTTGTCACGCAACCAAGGACATCCAACATTATGATTACATCTGAGACCTGAGCCTTGTGCCACCACCTTGTCTTGTTGTTCTAAGACAAAGGACGTGCTTTCAGAAAACCTCCCCGGAGGTTTTCTCTTTCAGTGTGTTCATGACTTGCTGAATACGTCTCATTCATATTCAGTCAAGACCTGCTGCATTTCTGTCTGTCAACCGTTTCATTGTTTAAAAGGTCTTTTTTTTATATTGTCAGTGTGTGTATTTGTGTGTATTTATGGATGGTGTATCAGTGGGTACTACTGTTTTGACTGTTGTACACAATCATGATGTAATGATCAGCTTTTGTGTGGTGGTGTGTGGCTGTCGTGGAAGCAGTAAAATGGCCTGTAAGAGAGAGAGAGAAAAAAGAAAGAATTGGTAGTCGAGACTTTATGTGCGAGAAGTATTGTTTGCAGTCCAATATTGAAACAAAACAACAACATGAAGCGGTGTGTTGTAACAATACAAAACCTGTTGATTTTGGCATAGGATTAATGATAATACACAATCATCTGGTTTATTAAACATTTAGAGTTTGTATTATAAATGTCAGGTAGTTAAAATGCCAGTACAGATTTTATTTGTTCCAAAGAGGAACAAGATCAAAGTGTTTTGGGTTGAATCATTGTTTTCAAAATTAAGATGTTTTTGAAATTAAGATTTCATATTTCTGATACTGAATATAGATCTTGAGGTTGAATTCCGAGCTAAAATAAAAGTACACCAGCAAGTGAATAGCTCAATCAGCAATGGGGGGTGGGGTTCATTTTTTTTTTTTTATATCTTGTCATGCATGGCATCATTACTAGTGTCACATTGGGAAAGTTGCAATGATTCACAAGTGTGCAAATTGGGCAGTTCCATACACAACAGGCTTTTTTTTTTTCTCCAGATGAAGACTTGTTGCAAGATCATAATTTGTGCACGCCACTGGCTGCAAAGCTGTGCATTATTGCAGAACATCCTCATATCTGATCTCAAGCTTGATGTAACAAATCTTTTTCTTCCATTTGTAACCCCCCACCCCCAGTTTTACCCCCATCATCTCACCCATTGTGGTGATGGTGATGTTGTAACTTTTTTTTTTTCTCTCGGTGTGGTTGTGTGCTCAGTGTTTGGTGTGGTTGTTGTTGTTGTTTACTGTCTTGTGGATTTTTTTTTTTTTTTTTTGCGTGTGTGTAAATAGAGATGTTAAATATTGTGAGAGAACATATGAGTCGATTACTTATTTTCAGTTTGGGGGTTGGGAGGAAGGGAGGGGGAGTGTCAATCCAGAATGCTTTTGATGTGCGTGTATGTGTGTGTGTGTTGGAGACTAGACTCGGAGGAGAGAGGAAAAGAAATAAAACCTATGTAAAAGAGTGAAATGGTACTTTGGCATGTCTGTCCTTCAGTGTGTGGTGTGTGTTATGTATCTCTTCTTGTTGTTTTTACTCTCTCTCTCTCTCTCTTTCTGTCTGTCTCTCTTTCTCTCTCTCTGTGTGTGCCATTGGTTAATGCAATAATACAATACTGAAGTTGCACGTTGACATATGCACACAGCATGGTGCATACACATGTGAACAAATCCTACCGAAAGGTGTACATATATATATACATATATATATATATATATGTGTGAGTGTGTCTGAGTGTGTGTGTGTGTCCAAACGATAATATTGTTACGTAAGAAACAGTTTGTTAACTTTCACAACAGTTTACTAATACGCATGCTTGCAATCAAATTCTTAATTCGTTTTCAAGCCTACATTATTATTTGTGTATACAAGTCCATGGATACAATGATTAATCCATCTTTGTATTCATTCGCATGCACATAGATTTTTATACATGTATATACACATGCACGATCATGATTTTTACCATTGCTCTCCAGACGGAAGATGAAATGCAGCAGATGTGTGATTTCATCCTTCCCTCAGTTAAGATCGTCTCCAGTTCTTAAAACAGATTAAAAAAAAAACAAAAAAAAAACACCTTCCAAATTTAGAGCCAATCTCAGCATCCTATATCACTGCTTAGCATACTCGTGTGTGTGTGTGTGTGGGCGTGCGTGTGTATGTATGTCTGTGTCTGTGTTT
>NC_134881.1:14203274-14210774 GCF_041734735.1 Babylonia areolata
CACGATCTTCATCTTCTCTTTTATCCCTGTTTTTTCCCCCAATTCCCTTCTTTAGGACATATATCTAGACGGAGGGAGAGGGTGATGGAAAGGAGAGAGAGAGAGAGAGAGAGAGAGAGAGAGAGAGAGAGAGAGAGAGAGAGAGAGAGAGAGAGAGAGAACTCAGAACTCAGAACTCAAAACGTTTTTATTCAAGGATTAAGATTTTAGGCATTGCCTATTCTTCCAATCTGTCCTTGCTAATCTACATCTATTACAAATAGCACACACATAAATGAAAGGAAAAGGTTTTCATGCAGAACTGTATACATAATGAAGAAAACACCCCCCCGGCCCTCCACACACACCCACATCCGTGCACACACATGCATACACACACTGACGCTCGCGTGCGAGCGCACACACATACATACACACACACGCGCGCACACACACTGACAGCACCCCCTCACTCCCCCATACACTAAGATTCACAGATGGATAGGACAGTGAGTCACAGAGAAGATGTGTATTGTTACTGTCTCTGAAATCTATGTGTGGCAAGTGCAGCATACTACAGTGACTACCACCATCACCAATATTACTTGAACACTTGTCACGATAATGATAGAACGAAATGAATAGATTATGCATGCATAAGAAACAGAACGAGAGAAAAAAAAAAAGAAAAAAAAGAGAGAGAGGGAGAGAGAGAGAGAGAGAGAGAGAGAGAGAGAGAGAGAGAGAGAGAGAGAGAGCAAAACAAAACACGATGAAATGAGAAAGCAAGGGAGGAACAACAACAGCATAAATGACTGATACAAAAAAAAAAAAAAGACATAACTGACCCCTTTGTTACTGTGTACAGTAATTTAAAGATCAGAGTTATTTACTGTTGGAAGGGGTGAAGATGTTTATGTAGACTTGATTTGAAAATAGGAAGAGAACTGAACGTTTGTATGTGCAAAGGAAGGGAGTTCCACAGGGATGCACCCGAAAATGCAAAACTAGTTTTGAACAAATCAATTCGGGTACGTGGCAAAATGTATTTATTAGAGCCGTATCGGCATGAAGCTCGTGTGAGCAGGTGTTGGAGATATTGCGGTGCCAAGTTATTGTGTGTTTTGTACATGAGTAATGCTTTGTTGAATTCTAGCTGGTTTTGAAGTGGAAGGATATTTAATCTGGCTTGCTTTTCTAACGTTGACAGTGAGTGATCTGGTAGAATTAATCTGGCTGCTCTCTTGTGGAGAGAATTTAGTTTCTTAAGATGAACATCTGCAGCACAGCTCCAGACAACAGATGCATAGTTGACGTGAGAAAGACAGTGAGCGTGGAGGAACATTTTGCGAGCTTCACTGTTTATGTAAGGTCTGAGCTGATTGAGTAAGAACAGACTGCGTGCCAACCTTTTACAGACAGAATCAATGTGAGCTTGCCATTTCAGTTCTTCATCAATTATGACTCCCAAGACGCGGTGCTCGCGAACTTGATCTATGGAGGTATCATCGACATTCAGGGTGAGAACAAGGGGATTTTCTTGGTGCTTTTGTCTTGACGTGATAATCATACTCTTTGTTTTTTGGGGATGAAGTGTCATACAGTTGGATTTGCACCATTTAGAAACATCATTTAAGCCCGTTTGAAGAGAATTCTGAACTGAGGCAACGCTGACAGCACTGGAATGAAGGGAAGTGTCATCTGCAAAAAGGTCACACGAGATTCTGGAGTCTGATAAGGACATAGGAAGATCATTGATAAATATGGAGAATAGAAGCGGCCCTAAAACTGATCCTTGAGGAACTCCACTTTTTATTGCTCCCGTAGAAGAGAATCTACCATTGGTGAACACATGTTGTGTTCTGTCGGTAAGGAATGATTCGAAAAAGGACAGCGTAGAGGGGTCTCTGAGATACAATGACAATTTTGTGAGTAATATTTCGTGGTCAACGAGATCAAAAGCTTTCTGTAAGTCAAGAAAAACAGCGCCTACAATTTCACTGCGGTTGAGAGAGAAGGAGGGAGAGCGAGAGAGAGAGAGAGAGAGAAGGAGGGAGAGCGAGAGAGAGAGGGAGGGAGAGGGAGGGTGAGAGCGAAATGTAACGGAGAGAGAGAGAGAGGGGGGGGGGGTGAAGGAGAAAGAGAGAGAGAGAGGGATGGAGGGAGGGAGAGAACGAGATGAAAAGGAAAGAGGGGGAGAGAGAGAGGGATAGGGAGGGAGAGAGAGAGCGAGGGGGGAGAGAGAGGGGGAGAGAGAGATGAAAAGGGGAGATAGGGAGGGAGAGAGAGAGGGAGAGTGGGGGAGAAAGAGCGGGAGAGCGAGATGAAAAGGATGAGAGAGAGAGAGAAGGGGAGAGAGAGAGGGGGGGCAGAGAGAGAGGAAGAGAGAGAGGGGGAGAGGGAGAAAGAGAGAGAGAGAGAGAGAGAGAGAGGGTGGGGGTGGGGGGGATGGGGGATTCACTGGTTGGCAATTCGTGCAAATTCGCAAAATAGGAAACGATTTCCAACCGGTTCGGTAGTGTAGTGGTTGTCACGCTCGCCTCACACGCGAGAGGTCCTGGGTTCGACCCCTAGCCGAACCAAAGATTTTTCTTTTTTTCTTTTTTTCCATTTTAATATGATATGTATACTTTTTTTTTCTTTATTTTTTCTTTTTTTTGTACATATATATTTTTTTAAGAGTGACCTTAAGGGCTCATTGCCGATAGGTCGTTAAACTGAACTTTACCTTTTTCATTTTTGAAAGAACGCCTGCTGGGAGAGTAGGGAAGGGGAAGGGGAGGGGAGGGATTGGTGGCAGTTGTAGCTTTTATCCGTATCCTTTTGTTTCATCTTCACTATGATATGATCTATTCCACGATCTTCATCTTCTCTTCAATCCTTTTTTTTTTTTCCAGTTCCCTTCTTTAGGACAGATATCTAGACGGAGGGAGAGGGTGATGGAAAGGAGAGAGAGAGAGAGAGAGAGAGAGAGAGAGAGAGAGAGAGAGAGAGGGAGGGAGAGGGAGGGTGAGAGCGAAATGTAACGGAGAGAGAGAGAGGGGGGTGGAGGAGAAAGAGAGAGGGAGAGAGAGAGGGAGAGATGGAGGGAGGGAGAGAACGAGATGAAAAGGAGAGAGGGGGGAGAGAGAGAGAGGGAGAGAGAGATGAAAAGGAGAGATCGGGAGGGAAAGAGAGAGGGAGAGGGAGGGAGAAAGAGGGAGAGCGAGATGAAAAGGATGAGAGAGAGAGAGGGGGGAGAGGGAGAGAGAGAGAGAGAGAGGGAGGGGGCGAGGTGGGATTCACTGGTTGGCAATTCGTGCAACTTCACAAAATAGGACACCATTTCCAACCGGTTCGGTAGTGTAGTGGTTATCACGCTCGCCTCACACGCGAGAGGTCCTGGGTTCGACCCCCAGCCGAACCAAAGATTTTTCTTTCTTTTTTTTTCTTTTTTTTTCCATTTTAATATGATCTGTATACTTTTTTTTTTCTCTATTTTTTCTTTTTTTGTACATATATTTTTTTTAAGAGTGACCTTAAGGGCTCATTGCCGATAGGTCGTTAAACTGAACTTTACCTTTTTCATTAATTTTTTTGAAAGAACGCCTGCTGGGAGAGTAGGGAAGGGGAAGGGGAGGGGAGGGATTGGTGGCAGTTGTAGCTTTTATCCGTATGATCTATTCCACGATCTTCATCTTCTCTTTAATCTTTTTTTTTGTTTTGTTCCCAGTTCCCTTCTTTAGGACAGATATCTAGACGGAGGGAGAGGGTGAGTGAAGGGGAGAGAGAGAGAGAGAGAGAGAGAGAGAGAGAGAGAGAGAGAGAGAGAGAGAGAGAGAAGGAGGGAGAGCGAGAGAGAGAGGGAGGGAGAGGGAGGGTGAGAGCGAAATGTAACGGAGAGAGAGAGGGGGGGGGGGGGTGAAGGAGAAAGAGAGAGGGAGAGAGAGAGAGAGGGATGGAGGGAGGAAGAGAAAGAGATGAAAAGGAAAGAGGGGGGAGAGAGAGAGGGAGAGGAAGGGAGAGAGAGCGAGGGGGGAGAGAGAGGGGGAGAGAGAGATGAAAAGGGGAGATAGGGAGGGAGAGAGAGAGGGAGAGTGGGGGAGAAAGAGCGGGAGAGCGAGATGAAAAGGATGAGAGAGAGAGAGACGGGGGAGAGAGAGAGAGAGAAAGAGAGAGAGGGGGGAGAGGGAGAAAGAGAGAGAGAGAGAGAGGGAGGGGGGAGGGGGGATTCACTGGTTGGCAATTCGTGCAACTTCACAAAATAGGACACCATTTCCAACCGGTTCGGTAGTGTAGTGGTTATCACGCTCGCCTCACACGCGAGAGGTCCTGGGTTCGACCCCCAGCCGAACCAAAGATTTTTCTTTCTTTTTTTTTCTTTTTTTTTCCATTTTAATATGATCTGTATACTTTTTTTTTCTCTATTTTTTCTTTTTTTGTACTTTTTTTTATTTTTAAGAGTGACCTTAAGGGCTCATTGCCGATAGGTCGTTAAACTGAACTTTACCTTTTTCATTAATTTTTTTGAAAGAACGCCTGCTGGGAGAGTAGGGAAGGGGAAGGGGAGGGGAGGGATTGGTGGCCGTTGTAGCTTTTATCCGTATGATCTATTCCACGATCTTCATCTTCTCTTTAATCTTTTTTTTTTGTTCCCAGTTCCCTTCTTTAGGACAGATATCTAGACGGAGGGAGAGGGTGAGTGAAGGAGAGAGAGAGAGAGAGAGAGAGAGAGAGAGAGAGAGAGAAGGAGGGAGAGCGAGATGGAGAGGGAGGGAGAGGGAGGGTGAGAGCGAAATGTAACGGAGAGAGAGAGAGGGGGGGTGAAGGAGAAAGAGAGAGGGAGAGAGAGAGAGAGGGATGGAGGGAGGAAGAGAAAGAGATGAAAAGGAAAGAGGGGGGAGAGAGAGAGGGAGAGGAAGGGAGAGAGAGCGAGGGGGGAGAGAGAGGGGGAGAGAGAGATGAAAAGGGGAGATAGGGAGGGAGAGAGAGAGGGAGAGTGGGGGAGAAAGAGCGGGAGAGCGAGATGAAAAGGATGAGAGAGAGAGAGGAGGGGAGAGAGAGAGAGGGAGGGGGGAGGGGGGATTCACTGGTTGGCAATTCGTGCAACTTCACAAAATAGGACACCATTTCCAACCGGTTCGGTAGTGTAGTGGTTATCACGCTCGCCTCACACGCGAGAGGTCCTGGGTTCGACCCCCAGCCGAACCAAAGATTTTTCTTTCTTTTTTTTTTCTTTTTTTTTTCCATTTTAATATGATATGTATACTTTTTTTTTCTCTATTTTTTTCTTTTTTTATACATATATATTTTTTTAAGAGTGACCTTAAGGGCTCATTGCCGATAGGTCGTTAAACTGAACTTTACCTTTTTCATTTTTGAAAGAACGCCTGCTGGGAGAGTAGGGAAGGGGAAGGGGAGGGGAGGGATTAGTGGCAGTTGTAGCTTTTATCCGTATGATCTATTCCACGATCTTCATCTTCTCTTTAATCTTTTTTTTTGTTCCCAGTTCCCTTCTTTAGGACAGATATCTAGACGGAAGGAGAGGGTGAGTGAAGGAGAGAGAGAGAGAGAGAGAGAGAGAGAGAGAGAGAGAGAGAGAAGGAGGGAGAGCGAGAGAGAGAGAGAGAGAGAGAGAGAGAGAAGGAGGGAGAGCGAGAGAGAGAGGGAGGGAGAGGGAGGGTGAGAGCGAAATGTAACGGAGAGAGAGAGAGGGGGGGGGGTGAAGGAGAAAGAGAGAGGGAGAGAGAGAGAGAGGGATGGAGGGAGGAAGAGAAAGAGATGAAAAGGAAAGAGGGGGGAGAGAGAGAGGGAGAGGGAGGGAGAGAGAGAGCGAGGGGAGAGAGAGAGGGGGAGAGAGAGATGAAAAGGAGAGATAGGGAGGGAGAGAGAGAGGGAGAGTGGGGGAGAAAGAGCGGGAGATGCGAGATGAAAAGGATGAGAGAGAGAGAGGAGGGGAGAGAGAGAGAGGTGGGGAGAGAGAGAGGAAGAGAGAGAGGGGGGAGAGGGAGAAAGAGAGAGAGAGAGAGAGAGAGAAAGAAAGAGAGGGGTGTGGGGGGAGGGGGGATTCACTAGTTGGCAATTCGTGCAACTTCGCAAAATAGGAAACGATTTCCAACCGGTTCAGTAGTGTAGTGGTTATCACGCTCGCCTCACACGCGAGAGGTCCTGGGTTCGACCCCCAGCCAAACCAACGTTTTTAGTTTTTTTTTCCATTTTAATATGATATGTATACTTTTTTTCTCTCTATTTTTTTCTTACACATATATTTTTATTTTTTTATTTTTTATTTTTTATTTTTTTAAGATTGACCTTAAGGGCTCATTGCTGATAGGTCGTGAAACTGAACTTTACCTTTTTCATTTTTGAAAGAACGCCTGCTGGGAGAGTAGGGAAGGGGAAGGGGAGGGGAGGGATTAGTGGCAGTTGTAGCTTTTATCCGTATGATCTATTCCACGATCTTCATCTTCTCTTTAATCTTTTTTTTTGTTCCCAGTTCCCTTCTTTAGGACAGATATCTAGACGGAGGGAGAGGGTGAGGAAAGGAGAGAGAGAGAGAGAGAGAGAGAGAGAGAGAGAGAGAGAAGGAGGGAGAGCGAGAGAGAGAGGGAGGGATGGAGGGAGGGAGAGAACGAGATGAAAAGAAGAAAGGGGGGAGAGAGAGAGGGAGAGAGAGAGATGAAAAGGAGAGATAGGGAGGGAGAGAGAGAGGGAGAGGGAGGGAGAAAGAGGGAGAACCGAGATGAAAAGGATGAGAGAGAGAGAGGAGGGAGAGGGAGAGAGAGAGGGGGGCGAGGGGGAATTCACTGGTTGGCAATTCGTGCAACTTCACAAAATAGGACACAACTACCAACCGGTTCGGTAGTGTAGTGGTTATCACGCTCGCCTCACACGCGAGAGGTCCTGGGTTCGATCCCCAGCCGAACCAAAGATTTTTCTTTTTTCTTTTCCATTTTAATATGATATGTATACTTTTTGTTCTCTCTATTTTTTCTTTATATATATATATATTAAGATTTATATATATATATATATATATATTTTTTTTTTTTTTAAGATTGACCTTAAGGGCTCATTGCCGATAGGTCGTGAATCTGAACTTTACCTTTAAAAAAAAAAAAGGAAAAAAAAAGAACGCCTGCTAGGAGAGTAGGGGAGGGGAGGGGAGGGATTGGTGGCAGTTTTAGCTTTTATCCGTATCCTTTTGTTTCATCTTCATTATATGATCTATTCCCCGATCTTCATCTTCTCTTTAATCCCCCTTTTTTTTCCAGTTCCCTTCTTTAGGACAGACATCTAGACGGAGGGAGAGGGTAAGAGAAGGAGAGAGAGAGAGAGGGGGGGGAGGGAGGGAGAGCGAGAGAGAGGAAGAGGGAGGGAGGGAGAGAGCGAGATGAAAAGGAGAGAGAGGGAGAGAGATAAAAAGGAGAGAGAGGGAGGGAGAGAGGGAGGGAGAGGGAGGGAGAGAGAGGGAGATGAAAAGGAGAGAGATAGGGGGAGGGAGAGAGAGAGAGGGGGTGGAAGAGAGAGAGAGGGGGGAGA
>NC_134881.1:14218274-14235774 GCF_041734735.1 Babylonia areolata
TGTCATGAAAACCGTGAATTAAAGGTTTATAGACACAACAATAAAGGAGGTGTGTGTGTATGTGTGTGTGTGTGTGTGTGTGTGTGTGTGTGTGTGTGTGTGTGTGTGTGTGTGTGTGTGTGTGTGTGTGTGTGTGTGTGCAGATGCCTAGGCTTTTGACACACAACCAACAGATTGAGCTGGAGGTATCTGGTAAACTTTTCTTTTTCAGTGCTACGCCACAAGGTCTCTTCACAGAGCAGAGGACGAAGAAGAAGAAGAAGAAGAAGGAGAAGAAGAAGAAAGTGTCGTTGGGGTTTTGGTGCACTCAGAAACAGAGACATAATTATTCTACTGATCTGTTGTGCTGGACATCACATTTAATTATTTAAGCCAAAAGAGATGAATATCGTACAGGCTGATGCATTGAACAACTGCTTCTGTATTTTGTTGTTGTTATTTTATTTTTTTTTTTTCTCTGACTAAGCGCGTTGGGTTACGCTGCTGGTCAGGCATCTGCTTGGCAGATGTGGTGTACCGTATATGGAATTGACCGAACGCAGTGACGCCTCCTTGAGCTAATGATACTGATACTGATACTGAGACGAACGATCTCAAACACACAATCAGAAAAGCCACTGGCTTTCCTTATCAAATAACGACAATAACCCCAAAGCAACAAACGGGTCGGATGAAGTGTGAGCCTGTTGATATGGACTGAAGAAGTAAGTATTATACACCTGCCCTAGTTTCACCTCGTCCAGTCACAGTATAGGCAGACCCGTGCTCCGCGTCATCAAATCAACGATAAACCGAGACCGACTTTTGTCAGCCACAGCTCGAGTGGAGTCATGATGAGTTGGACAGGACGGAGTTATCGCTCTGATGAGTTGGACAGGAGTTATCGTTCTGATGAGTTGAACAGGAGTTATCGTTCTGATGAGTTGGACAGGACAGGAGTTATCGTTCTGATGAGTTGGACAGGACGGAGTTATCGTTCTGATGAGTTGGACAGGAGTTATCGTTCTGATGAGTTGGACAGGACGGAGTTATCGTTCTGATGAGTTGGACAGGACGGAGTTATCGTTCTGATGAGTTGGACAGGAGTTATCGTTCTGATGAGTCGGACAGGACAGGAGTAATCGTTCTGATGAGTTGGACAGGAGTTATCGTTCTGATGAGTTGGACAGGAGTTATCGTTCTGATGAGTTGGACAGGACGGAGTTATCGTTCTGATGAGTTGAACAGGAGTTATCGTTCTGATGAGTTGAACAGGAGTTATCGTTCTGATGAGTTGGACAGGACGGAGTTATCGATCTGATGAGTTGAACAGGAGTTATCGTTCTGATGAGTTGGACAGGAGTTATCGTTCTGATGAGTTGGACAGGACGGAGTTATCGTTCTGATGAGTTGGACAGGACGGAGTTATCGTTCTGATGAGTTGGACAGGACGGAGTTATCGTTCTGATGAGTTGGACAGGAGTTATCGTTCTGATGAGTTGAACAGGAGTTATCGTTCTGATGAGTCGGACAGGAGTTATCGTTCTAATGAGCTGGACAGGAGTTATCGTTGTGATGAGTTGGACAGGAGTTATCGTTCTGATGAGCTGGACAGGACGGAGTTATCGTTCTAATGAGCTGGACAGGAGTTATCGTTGTGATGAGTCGGACAGTAGTTATCGTTCTGATGAGTTGGACAGGACGGAGTTATCGTTCTGATAAGTTGGACAGGACGGAGTTATCGTTCTGATGAGTTGAACAGGACGGAGTTATCGTTCTAATGAGTTGGACAGGAGTTATCGTTCTAATGAGCTGGACAGGAGTTATCGTTCTGATGAGTCGGACAGGAGTTATCGCTCTGATGAGTTGGACAGGACGGAGTTATCGTTCTAATGAGCTGGACAGGAGTTATCGATCTGATGAGTTAGACAGGAGTTATTGTTCTGATGAGTTGGACAGGACGGAGTTATCGATCTGATGAGTTGGACAGGACGGAGTTATCGTTCTGATGAGTTGGACAGGAGTTATCGTTCTGATGAGTTAGACAGGAGTTATCGTTCTGATGAGTTGGTGGACAGGAGTTATCGTTATCCCTCTGATGAGTTGGACAGGAGTTATCGTTCTGATGAGTTGGACAGGACGGAGTTATCGATCTGATGAGTTGGACAGGACGGAGTTATCGTTCTGATGAGTTGGACAGGAGTTATCGTTCTGATGAGTTAGACAGGAGTTATCGTTCTGATGAGTTGGTGGACAGGAGTTATCGTTATCCCTCTGATGAGTTGGACAGGAGTTATCGTTCTGATGAGTTGGACAGGACGGAGTTATCGTTCTGATGAGTTAGACAGGAGTTATCGTTCTGATGAGTTAGACAGGAGTTATCGTTCTGATGAGTTGGATAGGACGGAGTTATCGTTCTGATGAGTTGGACAGGAGTTATCGTTCTGATGAGTTGGTGGACAGGAGGTATCGTTCTGATGAGTTGGACAGGACGGAGTTATCGTTCTGATGAGTTGGACAGGACGGAGTTATCGTTGTGATGAGTTGAACAGGAGTTATCGTTGTGATGAGTTGAACAGGAGTTATCGTTCTGATGAGTTAGACAGGACGGAGTTATCGTTCTGATGAGTTGGACAGGAGTTATCGTTCTAATGAGTTGGACAGGAGTTATCGTTCTGATGAGTTGGACAGGACGGAGTTATCGTTCTGTGAGTTGGACAGGACAGGAGTCATCGCTCTGATGAGTTGGACAGGACAGGAGTCATCGTTCTGATGAGTTGGACAGGACAGGAGTCATCGTTCTGATGAGTTGGACAGGACGGAGTTATCGTTCTGATGAGTCAGACAGGAGTTATCGTTCTGATGAGTTGGACAGGAGTTATCGTTCTGGTGAGTCGGACAGGACAGGAGTAATCGTTCTGATGAGTTGGACAGGACAGGAGTTATCGTTCTGATGAGTCGGACAGGACGGAGTTATCGTTCTGATGAGTTGAACAGGAGTTATCGTTCTGATAAGTTGGACAGGAGTTATCGTTCTGATGAGTTGGACAGGACGGAGTTATCGAGTTGAACAGGAGTTATCGTTCTGATGAGTTGAACAGGAGTTATCGTTCTGATGAGTTGAACAGGAGTTATCGTTCTGATGAGTTGGACAGGACGGAGTTATCGTTCTGATGAGTTGGACAGGACAGGAGTTATCGTTCTGATGAGTTGGACAGGACAGGAGTTATCGTTCTGATGAGTTGGACAGGACGGAGTTATCGTTCTGATGAGTTGAACAGGACGGAGTTATCGTTCTGATGAGTTGAACAGGACAGGAGTTATCGTTCTGATGAGTTGAACAGGACGGAGTTATCGTTCTGATGAGTTGAACAGGACGGAGTTATCGTTCTGATGAGTTGAACAGGACAGGAGTTATCGTTCTAATGAGTTGGACAGGACGGAGTTATCGTTCTGATGAGTCAGACAGGAGTTATCGTTCTGATGAGTCAGACAGGAGTTATCGTTCTGATGAGTCGGACAGGACGGAGTTATCGTTCTGATGAGTCGGACAGGAGTTATCATTCTGATGAGTTGGACAGGAGTTATCGTTCTAATGAGTTGGACAGGAGTTATCGTTCTGATGAGTTAGACAGGACGGAGTTATCGTTCTGATGAGTTGGACAGGAGTTATCGCTCTGATGAGTTGAACAGGAGTTATCGTTCTGATGAGTTGGACAGGACGGAGTTATCGTTCTGATGAGTTGGACAGGAGTTATCGTTCTGATGAGTTGGACAGGACGGAGTTATCGTTCTAATGAGTTGGACAGGAGTTATCGTTCTGATGAGTTGGACAGGAGTTATCGTTCTGATGAGTTGGACAGGACAGGAGTTATCGTTCTGATGAGTTGGACAGGACGGAGTTATCGTTCTGATGAGTTGGACAGGACGGAGTTATCGATCTGATGAGTTGGACAGGAGTTATCGTTCTGATGAGTTGAACAGGAGTTATCGTTCTGATGAGTTGGACAGGAGTTATCGTTCTGATGAGTTGGACAGGACGGAGTTATCGTTCTGATGAGTTGGACAGGAGTTACTTGTATTTGTATTTCTTTTTATCGCAACAGATTTCTCTGTGTGAAATTCGGGCTTATCTCCCCAGGGAGAGCGCGTTACTATACTACAGCGCCACCCTTTTTTTTTTTTTTTTTTTTTACTTTTTCCTGCGTGCAGTTTTTTTTTTTTTTTTCCTATGGAAGTGGATTTTTCTACAGAATTTTGCCAGGAACAACCCTTTTGTTGCCGTGGGTTCTTTTACGTGCGCTAAGTGCATGCTAGCACACGGGACCTCGGTTTATCGTCTCATCCGAATGACTTAGCGTCCAGACCACCACTCAAGGTCTAGTGAAGGGGGGATAAAATATCGGCGGCTGAGCCGTGATTCGAACCAGCGCGCTCAGATTCTCTCGCTTCCTAGGCGGATGCGTTACCTCTAGGCCATCATCACTCCACTTGTTATCGTTCTGATGAGTTAGACAGGAGTTATCGTTCTGATGAGTTAGACAGGAGTTATCGTTCTGATGAGTTAGACGTTCTGATGAGTTAGACAGGAGTTATCGTTCTGATGAGTTTGACGTTCTGATGAGTTAGACAGGAGTTATCGTTCTGATGAGTTAGACAGGAGTTGTCGTTCTGATGAGTCAGACGTTCTGATGAGTTAGACAGGAGTTATCGTTCTGATGAGTTAGACGTTCTGATGAGTTAGACAGGAGTTATCGTTCTGATGAGTTAGACAGGAGTTATCGTTCTGATGAGTTTGACGTTCTGATGAGTTAGACAGGAGTTATCGTTCTGATGAGTTAAACGTTCTGATGAGTTAGACGTTCTGGTGAGTTAGACAGGAGTTATCGTTCTGATGAGTTAGACAGGAGTTATCGTTCTGATGAGTTAGGCAGGAGTTATCGTTCCGTGGGTGATACACTGGCGACAGGGTGATGGTTTTCAAAACCTGAGAACTCTGTGACCTTTCTGGTCATCACCATCACCTACCACGTCATCGAGACACAGGCACTGAGCGATAGGGCCGTGTGGACGTAAAACCAACGGGGTCGTAAATAAAGTCAACGGTATCACGCGGACTGTCTTTCTCTCTCTCTCCCCATCCCCTACCCACCTCTCCATTTTGGTGGGGTGGGTATGGGTATCCACGTCGGGGGCTGGGGGTGGATGTTTCACCGAGTGCAAGTAAGTAATAAAGAACTGCGTTAAATCATTGGTGGTCTCTTTTTTTTTTTTCTTTTTTTGTTTTTGCTGACAGTAAGGATGATTATATTTATACTTCAACGAAATAAAGAATTGTGTTAGATCGTTCATTTTCTATTGTTTGTGATTGTGGGGATGTTTGTATTGTATGAGTGCAACGGAGTAAAAAAAAAAACTGCGTTAGATATAATCATGGTCTCTTGTTGCTGATTTTAGGGATGTTTGCATTGAATAATTTTGTGTATTGTATTGAATTGTATTTTGTTCTATTCTGTTACATTATAGTAAATAATTAATTAATAATTATTATATTTATATAGCGCTGAATCTTGTGCAGAATATTATATTGTGTACTGTATTGCATTGTATTGTATTTTGTCCTATTCAGTTTACTTTTAGTCACAAAAGATTTCTCTGTGTGAAATTCGGGTTGTTTTGCCCAGGGCTCCAGTGAAAGAGGGGTTGGGGTTTTAAAACTCCCCGTCTGTAGCCTATATTGGACTCGAACCGTGGACATTAGTTTCCTAATCGGGCGCATTACCGTTAGGCTAGCGACCCACTGGTTAATGTTGGACGCACGGTCATTATATCAGCTGTGAGTTCTATTTCTTTTCCGTGTTCCCCCCCATTTGTAAACGTATATATCATCAGTATATATATATATATATATATATATATATATATATATATATATATATATATATATATATATATTCAGGCCCTGAGTGCATGCATATATATGTGTGTACCTATCAGAGTGGATTTTTTTTCTACAGAATTTGGCCACAGGACAACACTCTTGTTGCCATGGGTTCTTTACCAGTGCGCTCAACGCGTGCTTCATAATTAGTGTGAGTGAATTGGTTGTAAAAACTTTATTCTAATCGATCTTTTTAACATTGATTTGCTTTCTCTTTGACTGTTCTTAGGAACTCATGGGTTATCACTCTGCATTGCCGTCGACTGGATTAAAAAGCAACAACAAAAACACACATGATTTAACTCTCTCTATACGAACGGCGAAAGAGACGACGTTAACAGCGTTTCACCCCAATTACCATCATCAAAATATTGCAAGCAGAAGGCTCTTATACTGAAGAGGTGAATGTTGACAAAGAATACCACAGTTCTGACGACGGAAGCTAAAGGTTGGGTCATTCAGACACCCACTGGACACCCGAGGGGTCTGTGTAGAGGAGAAGAGAGGACTGGCCGTACTGAGTGAGTTAATTTGATCCGAGCAAAGTACAGTGACGCATCAGCATGGGAATGTTGACGTCAAGCGATCAGGGATCAAACCCCTGGACAATCAAATGTTATCAGCTGTTTCGAGGTACAGAAGGCTTTGCCGATCACCCCCTATCAAGTCGTTACGGTTGCTGTAGCACATCCCGCCCCCCCCCCCCCCCCCCCCCACACACACACACACACCCCTCACTCTGTTCTGTGGCGGTCTGTCTCACTATCTGTTCTCCAATGGCGGGGATTGACTGATAAAATTTAATCAACACGTTGTTGCCGTTTCTCTCTGATCTTTCCGAAAATCTTTATCGCCTTTGACTGACTGTCTATAAAGGCGGTGAATATTTTCGCACCTAGAGCTGGTCTGAGATTTTTTTTTTTTTTTTTTTTTTTTTTTAACACGAGGCTGAGAGCACACATACATACACGTAGGTAAGCACACACACACATACGCGCGCGCGCGCGCACACACACACACACACACACACACACACACACACACACACATTCGTACAAACACACATTTAAAAAATTACACACACAATCACAAGAAGGCAAACACACACACACACACACACACACACACACACACACACACACACACACACACACACACACACACACAGAGTCTTCGAAAAAGTTTCACACTATTATTTTGTTTCACTCTGCTTTATATCGTTCGCTTTGCAGAAGGTTTTGTACTTTGGGTTTGGGATTTTATTCAGAATGACCACAGCGAACACTTCTGACATTTGGCATTCAGCTATAAAGAAGTTAACCAACACTACAAGTCTCCACCCCGACAAGAACTATTCAGTTCAATTCAGTTCAAAATAGTTCACTCTGCTTCATGCAGTTGAAAAGACTCATTCAAATGCTCGTCAATGATATAAGACAGCGACATTCAAAAAACAAACAAAATCCAAACGAAGATACAACATTCCCCTCAAGAGGACTTCCAGGCAGTCTCCAGGCGCGGGAAAAAAGCACCCACACGCTCAGTGAAAGCTCGGACGAAGAACTCCCCTAAGCCCCCTTCGAAGACCCAGTCCATCCCCTCCACCACCACCACTACTGAACTCTGTGAGCGCGGGAGAACTTTTGAAAAAAAAAAAAAAAAAAAAAAAAATCAGACCCTCAATACAATAGTCTCAGCCGACTCTTGACAAGAGAAATCGAGGACAATAGTGACGTGATTGGGATCACTTTTCCAACCAGTACCGCTACTCCCCCACACCCCCCTCCCACCTCCAATTCTCTTTCCATCCATACCTACCCACACCAAATCTCCCCCCCCCTTCCCCTCCCAATCCCCCCACACCCCCACCCCCTCCTAGCTCTCCACCACCGAGTCGTATTCCTCCACAGAGATGTCAGCACAATGCCAGGATCAGTGATATAAACCTGTAGTAGCTCCACGCCACGCTGTTGGGGGCTGGCGGGCTGTTTAAACAACAAGCCGGAAGGTCTCTGGGGTGGCTGGTCCTCAATGGGGTCCTCTCTCTGTCTCTCTGAACCCCCACCCCCACCCCCCACTTCCGCCCCCCTCACCCCCAACCCACCCACCCTCTCTCCCTCCATGTCTCCCTTTTGCTTACCCAACTCTACATACTCATTCTCCTCTCGATACGGATCACCGTTGGGTGGGTAACGATCCTATTCAGTCCACCCCCCCCCTCCCCCATTCTCCCCCCTCCCCCCTCCCCCGTGTCGTGTGGATTCCCATGACAACTGCCAGTTCTGCACTGTTAGTTTTGGTGTAGTAGTGGTGGTGGTGGTGGTGGTAATAGCTGTGGTTGTTGGGGCCACTACGGAGGCCCTTGTTGTTGGGAGGACGCGGGTTTGACAAGCTTTCACTCCTGTCTTCCCTGACAAGACCACTGTCGTGAGTGAGTGAGTGAGTGAGTGAGGTTTTGTGTGGAGGCTGTCCCTGGACGTCTGTGGAAAACCGCTGGCGTCAACAGGAAGATAAATTTTTAAGGTGACAGCTTTATGTCTGATGGTTGTCGATTCAGCTAGTGCTGTTTTCACTTCAACTATCAGCGCCGAACTGGAAGATGCCACGCTTTAAAATGTCATCGTTCTCTTTTGTAATTCTGTGTGGCATTGATTTTTTTTGTTACCGCTTCGAATGACTACAAAACGTATAAAGAAAGTGAAGATTTCCATTGTCGAAAAACCCTGACGTGAGAGTCACAGTCATCAAGAGACATAAACAGTATAATTCATTATTAAAACAATTCCGAAGGTAGTAAATCAATCATCTTTTCAAAACTGAACTCTGACCCTTCATTTTTGGTCTAAATAATCTTTAATTGTTCAACAATACACATGATTACAATGCAATGAATGACAAAAGAGCATCAACAAGCTTAAAGCTTATACTGTGCTCACAACGTTGCACTTCAATTTTATCATGACGGCTGATGAACCATATTATCAATTGTATCAAATAACATTCATAAACAGTAAGTAATGAAATAATGAAATAAAACAAATAAACAAACAGTACATAATATAGTAAAATAATGCTAATATCAATATTCACACGAAATTAAATTTATTATAACCAGAGTAATCGGCCCTTGGGGGGGGCAAATGAGAAACGGGCTCTCAACCACAAACTGTCACCGTCTCTGTCTGTCTGTCTATGATAGATAGACAGATAGATAGATAGATAAACAGATATACACGCAGGTGTCAAATGTTCCTTTATATCTGATTTGGATGTGCTCTTGAATATTGTAAATTCGAATTAAGGGCATCATTGTAACAAATTAAAAGAAAGGGGGAAAAAAAGTAATTTTCGCTGACCAAGCACTTGAATGTCTTTGCTGTTCAGAGCAGTGGCTTGCAAGGTCCCCTTCACTGCAATCTGACACTCAGCAAGGGCACTTGGCAATGCTTATACTTTGCCAAGGGTGATAACTCATTGAATGACCTCCCTTATCTTGAACACCGAAGACTCAGTATTAAAAACAAAACACGACAACACACAAAAAAACAACAACAAAAACAAACAAACACACACACACACACCAAAAAACAACAACAACAAAAACAAAACACACACAAAAAAAACAACAACAACCGTGGATGCAGATTTGAACCGGATCACCAGCAAAAATTGACCGACTGGGACAGATTCCTTTGCGGTCACTTCCACAAATTTGTTCAGAAAATCCGTCCACAACTCTTGTTTGCATTATCAGCCGAGATGAACTTTCCCGTGTCTCCGTGTTTGGGTTGTCGGGACGTTAGTTAGTTTTGGAAGGGGTGGGGGGTACATGGGCAACCCCTTTTGGGTTGTGATATATCTATATCTATCTATATGTATGTATCTATCTATATAAGCTTTCACTTCTGTACCCTTGTCTGAAGAAGCTGTTTTCACAGCGAAAATTTGCTGGCTTTTTTTTTAGAATACAAATACAAGTTTTAAAGACATGAAGACCCTATTGTTATATATATATATATATATATATATATATATAAAACACCAAATACCTCCCCGCCCCAAGCACCCCAACCCCTCCCCCCCCCCCCCCCCCCCCCAACAACAACACACACACACACACACCATTGAAAATTCCATTCGCCCCGCTTTCGACGCTCACGGTAGGCCATAACTACTATCAGCACTCCAAACCTGTCACTTGCGTCCTCCTGCTCCATCCACACACACCTCTCGCCCCTCGCCAAATCCCCCCCCCCCTCCCCCCGAGGTAAGGGGGGTTGGACTTCTTCAACGATCCGTGGTGTGTCTGCTGAATGGGGATTGTGTGAATTCAGGGCCGTGAAGATGCCAAGCAGTTGGCCCAATAGAGAGCAACTTGTATAGACACTTAGACCAATAGACCCCGGGGATTTGACAATAATCCTCTTCCCCCCCCCCCCTTCCCCCCCCCCTTTCCCCCTTCCCCCCTCCTATTTTTCACAGCCACTGAGGCAAGCTGACAAAACTTCCGCCTGTGATTCATGCCTGTCTGTGACCGGTATTGCACAATTATGTAAGCTTATATATATTTATCTATTTATTTGTGTGTGTCAAGTCAAGTCAAAATGCTATTTCATGATGGTAAAATTGTGATTGTGTGTGTGTGTGTGTGTGTGTGAGGTCAGATATATGTACACGTACACACACACACACATAGAGAGAGATATATATCGATATGTATGTATGTATATCGGGTGTCCCCCAAAAAAGTGAACAGCGTTTTGACAAGTATTTTCTCAGTGATAGAGAAACCGAATTCATAGAAAATTTTCACACCTTAGGGTATCATCCACAAGTCTGCAAAATATCCAAAAGTTTGAACGCAAATTAAGCGAGTATTGTCGAATTCAAAACAGAATGTAAACAAATCCAATATCCAAAAAAAAATTTAACGTTCTCTCTCTCTCTCTCTCTCTCTCTCTCTCTCTATATATATATATATATATATATATGTGTGTGTGTGTGTGTGTGTGTGTGTGTGTGTGTGTGTGTGTGTGTGTGTGTGTGACTACTTGTGTATGTGTGTGGGAGAGAGGGGGAAGGGGAAGGAGTAGGGAAGGAGAGGGGTGATTATAACCGGAAACTAAAGAGAACTGAACTGATCCAACGCAGACTCCATTGTGAAACGTTAAGGGGCCAGAACCATTGTCTCCAGCTATATTCATTATGATCCAATCCTCAATTTGTGTGTGTGTGTGTGTGTGTGTGTGTGTGTGTGTGTGTGTGTGTGTGTATCACCATGCAGGTCTAAGTATTGTAAGCCAGGCCAGGCAGAAGAGACTAATCGTGGCAGTTCAGTCAAAGACACAATACAACCCCCCTAAATATTAGTGTCTATGGTCCAGTCCATCTTCTTCTCCCTGAGTGTGTGTGATGGGAGAGTGGAGACAATGGGAGTGGGTAGATGGATGGTGGTGGTGTGGTTCGAAAGGGAGAATGACCCGATTTTTTTTTTTTTTTACCCCTTTTACCTTTTCTATCCAAAATTTAATTTTACAATTTTTACAAAATCTGTGGCATGCAGATTACAATTATGTATTTTAAGTGAAAATTGCTGTCATCTCAGCCGTTTAATCATGTGTGTGTGTCTGTGCGTGGGTGTTAGTGTGAGTGTTGGAGTGTAACAGTTGTAGTAGTGGTTACTAGTATGTTACTTTGTGAGTTTTATGCATTGTGTTTTTTCTAATATTAATGATTCTGTTTTTATGTTTCTACTACTTTTTAAATGCTTTCTTGTTTCACTTTAGGTACTGGATTGTAAAGCGCTTAGAGCTTGCTCATGCTTGTATTATAGCGCTATATAAAAATAAAATATTTTCCTCTTCTTCTTCTTCGCTCGTGGCTTTACTCGTATGCAGGGCTTTTACGTGTATGACCGTTTTTAACCCGCCATGTAGGCAGCCATACTCCGTTTTCGGGGGGGTGTGCATGCTGGGTATGTTCTTGTTTCCATAACCCACCGAACGCTGACATGGACTTACAGGATCTTTAACGTGCGTATTTGATCTTACTGCTTGGCCGTATACACACAAAGGTGGTTTCAGGTACTGAGCAGGTCTGCACATAATAATATTGTAGACCTGGGAGATCGGGGGAAAAAAAAATCTCCACCCTTTACCCCCACCCCTCCCCCACCAAGGCGACGTAACCGAGATACGAAACCCGGGACCCTCAGATTGAAAATCCAACGCTTTAATTAACCACTCGGGCTATTGCGCCCGTCTATGGTCCAGTCCAACTGAAGAGACTGTACTTACTATACAGTGTCCAAGCCGGATAAGAGTTTCGCCCCCCCACGCCCGCCCCTACTACTGGTCAGCAGCAGTGGACATACCCTGCAGCAGGTCACTCACTCACTCACCTACTAATGCACCATCTTGTCTACTCGGTGACTGACCGCTATGTCTCCACGGCTCGGACAGTAGTGGGGAGGGGACAGAGAGAGGTTTAGTGATGATGAGGAGGTGGTTGAAGTCGATTGTGTTCTGTACACTGTGTGTGGTGAAGAGGCCCTAGGGGGTTCGGGGGAAGGGGGGTGAGGGGGGAGGGGACGTCGGGGGGGGGGGGGGGGGGGCAGAGGGAAGGGAAGGGGAGGGGTATAGTTGTTTGCTCATGTGTGTGTGTGTGTGTGTGTGTGTGTGTGTGTGTGTGTGTGTGTTCGTTCTTTAGTTTAGCGTCTTTTCACTATCAGTGATATTAGACGTGTGTGTGTGTGTGTGTGTGTGTGTGTGTGTGTGTGTGTGTGTGTGTGTGTGCATGCGTGTGTATGCGCGCGTAGGTGTGTGTATGTGTTAGTGTGCGTGCGTGCGCAACGCGAATATGTATCTTGTGTGTGTGTGTGTGTGCGTGCGAGACTGCTTGCATATATGTATGTATGTATATATGTACGTGTACAAACAGAAAGAGAGAGAGAGAGGAGGGAGGATATCATGCGATACCCGACATTATCATAGACCAGTTTTTCAAACCCTCCCTCCCTCCCTCCTGAACGAATGAACGAACGTGAGAAAATGAAAGTAGACCAGTTTCTATTTCCCACGCCACCCCACACTTCCCTCTCTTACATCTCATTCAAACACTTGTTGTTGTGTTGACGGGAAAAGAAATTTCTCGTCTTTGTCGTCTTCTCATGCTTTTACCCGTCGCTTTTTAACAATACTGCCTTTTTTTTGTGTGTGTGTGTGACACCCCTCGAAGAGAGAGAGAGAGAGACAGACAGACAGACAGAGAGACAGAGACAGAGAGAGAAAAGCAGGCAGAACAGATAGCAATCGTATTGCAATCAATCAGTACTGACAGTGAAGCCCCCCCCCCCCTCCTTCTTCTCCTCTTTCTCCTCAACCCCCACCCCCACACCCCCCTCCTCCTCCTCCTCCTCCTCCTCCTCTTCCTCTTCTCCACCTTTGTGTTCCGATTCAATACCCACTCCTGCTCTCTCACTCCTCCCTCCAAGGAAGAAATTTCACCATTAAGTCCACGTGAATACTATCAAGAAAGGGGTGTATTCTTCTTTCTTTCTGCATCGAAGAAAAAAAACACAACTTCGATATGATCGAAAACACTTCCACCATTCCTTGAACTGTAGGTGTACAGTGTTGTGTTGTGTTGTGTTTGTGTTGTGCTGTGCTGTGCTGTGCTGTGCTGTGCTGTGCTGTGCTGTGCTTTGCTGTGTTGTGCTGTGCTGTGTTGTGTTGTGCTGTGCTGTGCTGTGCTGTGTTGTGTTGTGCTGTGTTGTGTTGCGTTGTGTTGTGCTATGCTGTGCTGTGCTGTGCTATGCTATGCTGTGCTGTGCTGTGCTGTGCTGTGCTGTGTTGTGTTGTGCTATGCTGTGTTGTGCTATGCTGTGCTGTGCTGTGCTATGCTATGCTGTGCTGTGCTGTGCTATGCTGTGCTGTGCTGTGCTGTGCTGTGCTGTGTTGTGCTGTGCTGTGCTGTGCTGTACTGTGCTGTGCTTTGCTGTGTTGTGCTGCGCTGCACTGTGCTGTGCTGTGCTGCATTGTGCTGTGCTGTGTTGTGTTGTGCTGTGCTGTGCTGTGCTGTGCTGTGCTGTGCTGCATTGTGCTGTGCTGTGTTGTGTTGTGCTGTGCTGTGCTGTGCTGTGCTGTGTTGTGCTGTGCTGTGCTGTGCTGTGTTGTGTTGTGTTGTGCTGTGCTGTGTTGTGTTATGAAGGAATGTTCGTGTTGTTGCTGTAAGGAAGAAGGTGGCAGAATGGTTAAGACGCTTGAACTGAACTGTCAAAATACAGTGTCCGTGATCGTGAGGGGTGTGGGTTCCAATCCCGCTCAGTCCCGCCCTTTCACCCAAGTTTGACTGTCAAATCAACCTGAGCTGTCCAGGTCTTTCGGAAGAGACGATAAACCGAGGTCCCGTGTCAGTGCAGCACACGCATCCAGTCTGGCGCACTGAAAAAGAACCCAAGGCAACGGAAGGGTTGTCTTCTGGCAAAACTCTTCAGAAGACATCCACTCTGATAGGTATATATATATATATATATATATATATATATATATATATATATATATATATATATGTGTGTGTGTGTGTGTGTGTGTGTGTGTGTGTGTGTGTGTGTGTGTATTTGTATTTCTTTTTATCACAACAGATTTCTCTGTGTGAAATTCGGGCTACTCTCCCCAGGGAGAGCGCGTCGCTACACTACAACGCCACCCCCCTTTTTTTTTTTTTTTCCTGCGTGCTGTTTTATTTGTTTTTCCTATCGCAGTGGATTTTTCTACAGAATTTTGCCAGGAACAACCCTTTTGTTGCCGTGGGTTCTTATACGTGCGCTAAGTGCATGCTGATGCACACGGGAACTCGGTTTATCAGTCTCATCGGAATGACTTAGCGTCCAGACCACAACCGTGACTCAAGGTCTCTAGTGGAGGGGGCGGAGAAAATATCGGCGGCTGAGCCGTGAATCGAACCAGCGCGCTCAGATTCTCTCGCTTCCTAGGCGGACACGTTTCCTTCTAGACCATCATCACTCTACTGTGTGTTACCATCGACATGCACGCTCTCAAGGCATGACAGAGCGTGCGTTGGGTTATGCTGCTGGTCAGGCATTTTTTGCCTAGCTGATGCAGCGTAGCATATATGGATTTGACCGAAGCAGGCAGTGACACCTCCTTGAGAAACTGAAACTGTGTTGTGTTGTGTTGTGTTGTGTTGTGTTACTTTTGTCAGAGATCTCAGACTGAAATTCGGGTTACGAGGATAGCACGATGCCATGTTTATCCGTGCTCGCCACCCATGTTTTTGTTTTATTTTATTTTATTTTATTTTCTATACGTACCTGTGCAAGTGTAATATTTTTTTCCCCCAGTCGAAGTGTTCCCTGTTAATTTCTCTTATGTTTTGTTTCGTTATTATTTTGTTTTGTTTGGTTTCTTTGTTTTGCTTTAAACTTACTTTGATTGATCAGTTTACTTCTTTGTTTGTTTTTTAAGTTCACTTTGATTGATCAGTTTACTTCTTTGTTTTTTAAGTTCACTTTGATTGATCAATTTACTTCTTTGTTTGTTTTATGTTCACTTTGATTGATCAATTTACTTCTTTGTTTGTTTTAAGCTCACTTTGGTTGATCAATTTACTTCTTTGTTTTAAGCTCACTTTGGTTGATCAGTTTACTTTTTTGTTTCATTTAAACTCACTTTGGTTGATCAGTTTTCTTCTTTGTTTTAAGCTGACTTTGATCAATTTACTTCTTTGTTTTAAGCTCACTTTGGTTGATCAGTTTACTTTTTTGTTTCATTTAAACTCACTTTGATTGATCAATTTACTTCTTTGTTTGTTTTAAGTTCACTTTGATCAATTTACTTCTTTGTTTGTTTTAAACTCACTTTGGTTGATCAGTTTTCTTCTTTGTTTTAAGCTGACTTTGATCAATTTACTTCTTTGTTTGTTTTAAGTTCACTTTGGTTGATCAATTCACATCTTTGTTTTTTTAAAGCTCACTTTGATTGATCAATTTACTTCTTTGTTTGTTTTAAGCTAACTTTGGTTGATCAATTTACTTCTTTGTTTTTTTTAAGCTCACTTTGATTGATCAATTTACTGTATCTTTGTTTGCTTTAAGCTCACTTTGGTTGATCAGTTTACTTCTTTGTTTGCTTTAAGCTCACTTTGGTTGATCAGTTTACTTCTTTGTTTGCTTTAAGCTTACTTTGATTGATCAATTTACTTTTTTTGTTTGTTTTAAGCTCACTTTGGTTGATCAACAAATCTGCGTGCAAACAGTATCAGTATCAGTAGCTCAAGGAGGCGTCACTGCGTTCGGTCAAATCCATATACGCTACACCACATCTGCCAAACAGATGCCTAACCAGCAGCGTAACCCAACGCGCTTAGTCAGGGCGTGAGAGAAAAAAAAAAAGAAAAAAAAAGAGATGAATAAATGAATAAAAAAATAAAAAAATAAAAAAATAAATAAATATGTAAAAACTACTGTTCTTCGAAAGGATGGTTCGATTCCCCCAAGAGAGAGGGGGGAGGGGGAGACAGGGGGATATAGGATCGACTGATGTTGCATACACTCACTTGCACTCACTCACTCTCTCTCTTCATACTTTAACAGCAGGGCCACATGGAGTGGTTTTTATAGTAGAATGTTGACTTTTACTTCACAACACACACACACACACACACACACACACACACACACACACACACACACACACACTAAGCAGTTCACCCTACAGACCCAACACAGAGAGAGAGAGAGGGGGGTGGGAGGGGGAGGGGGAGGGGGTCAGGGGAGAGGGGGGTTTGGGGGGTGGGAGAAGTGGCGCTGTACAGTGGCGAACGACTCTACTACCCCTCGCCCTCCCCCATCATCATTCTCCATAGATGTGACGAAAGCAGCTCATGAATTCGACACTGAGTAGGGAGATGTGTGTGTAGGCGACATGGAAAGAAACATTCAACACAAATAAAAAACCCCACATCACTGCTGTGTGTTGCCTGTGCTTACTGTGTAGTGCTCGGGCGTATATATATATATATATATATATATATATATATATATATATATATATATATATATATATATATCTGAGGGAGCCACTGGTACATTTCCTTCCTCACCCCCCCCCCCCCCCGCACCCCCCTACGTCCCCACACTTCCAAAAATCCATTTGTCATGTCAAGACAGACCCCCCCCCCCACCGCCGCCCCCACCCCTCCCTCCCCAAACCCCCCTAGCGTCCAACCTTTTCCTTTTAATGTGTGTGTGTGTGTGTGTGTGTGTGTGTGTGTGTCTGTGTGTGTATGTGTGTGTGTGTGTGTGTGTGTGTGTGTGTTTGTGTGTGTGTATGTGTGTTTGTGTGTGTGTGTGTGTGTGTGTGTGTGTGTGTGTGTGTGTGTGTGTGTGTGTGTGTGTGTGTGTGACAGAGAGAGATAAGTGTTTGTGGGGCGGAGGGGGCGGGGGTGAGGTGGGAGGGGACAGAGTTAGGGTCTGCATATTCTCTCTTTCCCCCTCTCTCTCTCCTCTCTCTCTCGTCTCTCTCTCCTTTCTCTCTCTCTCTCCTCTCTCTCCTTTCTCTC
>NC_134881.1:14245774-14273274 GCF_041734735.1 Babylonia areolata
CTCTCCCCTTCCGTCTCTCTCTCCCCTCTCTCTCTATCCCCCTCTCTCTCCTTTATCTCTCCCCCTCCTCTCTCTCTCTCCCCTCCTCTCTCTTTCCTTCTCTCTCTCCATCTCCTTCTTTCTCATCTCTCTCTCTCCCTCTCCCTCTCTCTCCCCTTCCGTGTCTCTCTCTTCTCTCTCTCTCTCCTCTCTCTCTCTCCCCTACCGTCTCTTTCGCATGTGTGTGTGTGTGTGTGTGTGTGTGTGTGTGTGTGTGTGTATCGAGTGAGTCAGCAAACTTTAGTTGTTGATATTTTTGTTGCTGTTGTTGAATTGAATAAACACTATCATTCTTTTTTTTTTTTTTTTGTTCGTTCGTTTCAGATGGTTTTTTTTCTTTTCTTTTCTTTTTTTTTTTTTTTTTAATTTTGTTTCTTTAAATGCAAGTTGTTGTTTGTTTTTCTGCAAACGTATGCAGAACCAGATGTTGTTGTTTATTCTCCAGTACTTCTGCTACACTCAAACGAATCAAAGGAAACTGATAAGAAATTAAATTAAATCATCCGAAGTAAACGTACCATATGTCTGTTCCAGATTGTGTGTGTGTGTGTGTGTGTGTGTGTGTGTGTGTGTGTGTGTGTGTGTGTGTGTGTGTGCATGTATGTGCTTAAGTGAGTGTGTGTGTGTGTGTGTGTGTGTGTGTGTGTGTGTATGCGTGTGTGTGCTTGCATGTGTATGCATATGTGTGTGTGAGTGTGTGTGCGGGTATGTGCACGCGCGTGTGTCTTGTGTGTGCGTGCAGTGCGCGAGCGCCTGTGTGTGTGTGTGTGTGTGTGTGTGTGTGTGTGTTGGTGTGTGTGTGCGCGCGCGCGTGTGTGTGGTAAGTACTGGTTCACTTTCTTCATCTCCATCGTCTTATTCGTGTCAACACTCTATCATACAAGTTGCTTTAAGTACCACACCTATTAACCCCCCCCCCCCCCCACCGCACCCCCACCCCCGCGCCCCTCCCCCCCCTCATTTGTCATCTCCTACCCCCTCCTCACCCTCCCTCTTCCTCACCCTCCCTCTTCCTCCAAGCTGCATTGCTTTATTGCACGCAGTGCCCCCTCCCGTCCCCCCCACCCCACCCACCCACCAACTTATCAGCCACGTGTAACTCGGTGCACACAGCTTCAGGGCCCTGTTTGGTGTGATGTGTGTGTGTTGTGTGTTGTGTGTGTGTGTGTGTGTGTGTGTGTGTTGTGTGTGTGTGGTGTGTTGTGTGTGTGTGTGTGTGTGTGTGTGTTGTGTGTGTGTGTGTGTGTATGTGCTGTGTGTGTGTCATGTGTGTTTGTGTTGTGTGTGTGTTGTGTTGTGTGTGTGTGTGTGTGTGTTTGTGTTGTGTGTGTGTGTGGTGTGTGTGTGTGTATGTGTGTGTGCGTGTGTGTGTGTGTGTGTGTGTGTGTGTGTGTGTGTGTTGTGTGTGTGTTGTGTGTTGTGTGTGTTTGTGTGTGTTGTGTGTGTGTGTGTGTGTGTGTGTGTTTGTGTGTGTGTGTGTGTGTGTGTGAGTGTGTGCGCGCGCGCGCATGCGCGCGTGTATATATGTGTGTGTGTGTGTGTGTGACCTACATGTGAAACGTCACAGTCAAGTCAGGTCACATCACACACACACACACACACCAACCTTTCCCCCTTACTTGTCAGTGAGTGCACTCAGTGCACTTCCCTCCCCACCCCCACCCCCTGCCATCCCCTCATCCTCACATCCTCCCCCCCCCCTCCCTTTAGCTGAATCCAGGTCTCCACTTTATGTGCCCTCTGTTCCACTTTCTCTCTCCCTCTGCTGCCTCCCAACATCCCCCCTTCCCCTCCCCCCACCCCCACCATCCCCCAACCCCTCAAACACTCATTCTCTCTTCACTCTCTCTCTCTCTCCCAAGTTTACTCAAGTCTCCTCCATGACACATCGAAAACGACAAAACGGCTTAAATGAGACAGGTTGTAGTTTTTGTTTTTTTTTCTCCCCAGGCAAGAACATGTAAAACGTGCAGTTATTGTGATCTTCAGCATGAAATAATCTGCAATAGCTGGAACTATGTTAATCAATTATCCATACACTATGTTGTATAATACAGCCTTCTGCCTGTAAAAAAAAAAAAATTCTCCATTTCAATGGGAAGTCATTTACAGCTTAGCTGTTGTTGTTTTTTTTTGTCGTTTTATTTTATTTTATTATTTTTTTTGTGTGTGAAGGAATAAGACTCTCAACTGAACTTGGAGGCAAAATTGCACTAGTTCTTAGCGCTGCAGCCTTGAGTGCTACTTAGCCTTCCGGGGAACCATCCCAACGCCGACTGTCCTAAAACCCTCTTGGCCGAGAGAGTGGGCCCGGATTAACTTGGGGCAAGACACTCTCCACTAAAATCAAATTCTAGCCCAGATAGTTGGTACAGCAGATGCCGTCTCCTCTGCTGTTCTGGTGGTCATAGTCAGACACGGACTGACTATCATACAACCTGTTAGAAGAAGAGAGTTCCTCGTGGCACTGGGGGAGGGGGGGAGGTCAGTGAGGGGGGGCGGGGGGGGGGGGGCGGGGGAGGGGGGAGGGACGGCACATTTGAAAGAGCGATCGTGATGCGTGTTGCAAAGCGGCTTTAGTTCAGATCTTAATTAAGATGGAAAATCAGTCAGCAGCCGCTACTCCACTACTTACCTATCCATCACATCAGTACATTGCGACATGTCAAAGCGTAATCACCACTTTATTAGTTGGTGTTTCAGTTTCAGTAGCTCAAGGAAGCGTCACCGCGTTCGGGCAAATCCATATACGCTACACCACATCTGCCAAGCAGATGCCTGACCAGCAGCGTAACCCAACGCGCTTAGTCAGGCCTCGAGAAAAAAAAAGAAAAAAAAGAAAGAAAAAAAAAAAGAACTACTACTAAGAATAATAATATGTGAAAGGCGCAAAGACTTGATGAAGCGTACAAAATAAAATAAGATAAAACAGGCATGAGACTGGGTAATTACACTAATAATATATCACTACTGGTGTGTATGGACTGGGCGATACCCTGACTGAGAGATTTGGGGATCAGGGAGAGATGGGGAGAAAGGAATGCCAGGCATCTGTGGCGCCCTTACGGTCCGAGACTACGGGAGAGATGAAAAAAACAAACACAACAACAAACAAACAGACAGACAAACAACAAAACACAAACAAACAAATAAAAATGAAAATAAACACACATCACAAGCACGGCTTTAAGTTTGAGATGTCCACCATTCCTGTGGATTGGCAGAGTGATGGGATGTCCTGGAATGACCCTGCCCAAAGTTTGAACTCCACGGAGACATTCTGCTGAAGGCTTAACTGTCTTCATACGAACGGCGAAAGAGACGACGTTAACAGCGTTTCACCCCAATTACCATCATCAAAATATTGCAAGCGGAAGGCTCTTATACTGAAGAGGTGAATGTTGACAAAGAATACCACAATTCTGACGACGGAAGCTAAAGGTTGGGTCATTCAGACACCCACTGGACATCCGAGGGGTCTGTGTAGAGGAGAAGAGAGGACTGGCATTACTGAGTGAGTTAAGATGACTTCAGTGGGAAGTCAGTCCGGGATTACTGACTCCACGCCCTTACACAAATCAGTACACTAACCACTGGGGGAAAACCAGAATGGATCGGAGTCAACTTTGGGCAGCTCCAAACCCACTCCAGTCCCAAAAGCACTCCATGATGAGTCAGTCAGTGTAGGCAGGTGTCTTTTCCACTACAACATTGAGTCATTCAGGGGAAGTGAAATGCCTGATGAACTCCACACCAACAGGAGCGGAGTGTATTTGCCGGGGGCCAGCCCAAAAGTCACTCCATGGAAAATGGTTTTGGGGCAGCAGCATACCTACTGCCAGCTCCCAAACAAACTTCCTCGGGGGTCTTTCGGGACATGGGATGGAGTCATTTTAGTTCTGAGCCTCGATGACTGTTGTTATTTTGTTGTTGTTGTTGTAGAATATAATGTATTCCAGTGGGGGAAAAAAAAGGACGGGGATTAATATGGGGCATGGTGTTGTGCAACTGAAAAACAAGACGCGCGCGTAAAAACGAAAAAGACATACGAACAACCCCACTGAGAAAATAGAGTAAGTTTCTATTGTTGTTTCTCTCAGTAAATACTTGCACTGCCGGTGGAGGATCGAACCCAGGTCTCTCTGGTGCCACAGGCCACCACCACAGCAACATGACTGTCTTCACACAACAAAAGCCGGGACCCATTCCAGTCACTTAAATCCGCCTCTCAGTGGGGAAGTGAGGACTATTAAATCTATATCGATATCGATTATTGGAGTGATGGCCTAAAGGTAACGCGTCCGCCTAGGAAGCGAGAGAATCTGAGCGCGCTGGTTGGAATCACGGTTCAGCCGCCGATATTTTCTCCACCTCCACTAGACCTTGAGTGGTGGTCTGGACGTTATAATATTAGTCATTCGGATGAGACGATAAACCGAGGCCCCGTGTGCAGCATGCACTTAGCGCACGTAAAAGAACCCACGGCAACAAAAGGGTTGTTCCTGGCAAAATTCTGTAGAAAAATCCACATTGATAGGAAAAACAAATAAAACTGCATGCAGGAAAAAATACGAAAAAAAAGGGTGGCGCTGTAGTGTAGCGACGCGCTCTCCCTGGGGACAGCAGCCCGAATTTCACACAGAGAAATCTGTTGTGATAAAAAGAAATACAAATACAAATACAAATATCTACAAATCAAACCCCTCGTTCACTGCGGGGAAAGATTCACTAGTGGAGTCAGCGGCAGCTATGACTGAAAGATTTGAGATTATTGAATATCCCCCTGGAGGAAGTACTGGCCAACACCGACAGCAGTGGAAGCCAAACTGTCTGGCACCCTGGAGGAGCTGCGACGGACGGCAGCCTTCATCGAGGACAATGGGCTGGTCATCTAATGGGAGGCGAACGAGGAAGAAGAAGAAGAAGAAGAAGAATACCCCCCCCCCCCCTTTTTGCCAACATTTTTTTTTCATATTATGCCCTTTTTATTTGCTCTTTCACTTTAATTAACTCTTTCCATACGAACGGCGAAAGAGACGACGTTAACAGCGTTTCATCCCAATTACCATCATCAAAATATTGCAAGCGGAACGCTCTTATACTGAAGAGGTGAATGTTGACAAAGAATATCACAATTCTGACGACGGAAGCTAAAGGTTGGGTCATTCAGACACCCACTGGACATCCGAGGGGTCTGTGTAGAGGAGAAGAGAGGACTGGCCGTACTGAATGAGTTAATCTTTGCGAGGTAATATTCGCGTCGTCAAAAAAAGGGTATACAGTTCACAGCACCTGTTGGTGTGCCTCTGTATATAGATATATATGATATGCACATTGCCGTTCTTCCAAGATCGTTCTGTGTCATCAGATCCCCTACAGAGAGGTAGTCAGACTTGGTGGCTGTGTGGTCCACACTGACCGCGCCAAACTTGTGCGGCTTCTCCTTGATCGCTTTATGGCCGGCAGCTTTAAGGCTGTCCACTTCTGGACAGACAGCCGGCAAGTATTATGGATCATACTTTATTAGGGAGACCCCCTCAATGTTTGCCTTTCTCCTTATACCAAGTAGTCTTTGTCTGTCTGTCTGTCTGTTTGTCTGTCTCCCTCTTCTCATAACCGTGAGACTATATCATTGTGTAGCAATTATCATCGGTTGTGAGACTGTAAATTTTGGCCTGCAGTTTGAGAAGGTTTTGGTTTAATTTGTGTCTTAGTCTGGTGATATTTAATTTTTAAATGAACTATGATCTTTGTTGTTACATACTTTGTGTGTGTGTGTGAGAGAGAGAGAGAGAGAGAGAGAGAGAGAGAGAGTGTGTGTGTGTATGTGTATGGGTGCGTGTGTGTGCGCGTGGTGTGTGTGTGTGTGTGTGTGTGTGTGTGTGTGTGTGAAGATGTGCAATGCGGCTTGGCTGACTGAAATGGTGAGGCAGTGAATTTTAGTAATCTGTATATTTGTATAAATAGCTATTTCCATTTGGTGCCATTTAATTTATCTTTTTATTTTCTATTCATTTTACTGATTTGTTTGTTGTTTTCTTCTTATGTTGGACATGTGCTGCTGCCAAAAAAGAACATCTCTGTACCAAAGTATAGACAATAAAGTTTGTGTATTGTATTGTACTGGGTTTTTTTGACTCACTTGTGTAAACAAAGTTAGACTATGTTTTAACCCGGTGTTCGGTTGTCTGTGTGTGTGTGTGTGTATTTCCGTGTGTCTGTGTGTCCGTGGTAAACTTTAAAATTGACATTTTCTCTGCAAATACTTTGTCAGTTGACACCAAATTTGGCATAAAAATAGGAAAAATTAAGTTCTTTCCAGTCATCTTGTTTAAAACAATATTGCACCTCAGGGATGGGCACAAAAAATAAAAAATGAAGCCTAATTATATGCACACTGCATTTACTGTTATAGTTATATTTTTTGTATTCTCTAAACTTGGCACTTTGACCTCTTATTCTGACCCAACAACAAGAGGAGTCATTATTATCATTTTTTGTTCAAACAGGAACTTCTTTTGCTAAGCATGGAAGTTATATTTATTTTGCAAACGTTTTGGTGCAGATAGTAAAAAAGGGAAATTACTCTGTAATTAATACTAGGGGACTTAATTTATCACAAGTGAGTCTTGAAGGCCTTGCCTCTCTTGTTTTCTTTCTTTTCACAAGATAGACTCTACATGTGCCCGGACTTTGTCCATGACCTCTATGCATCGATCTCCGGTCAGCTGTTCAGTATTGGAGTGGGTGGTGGCGCAGTGGTAATACACCCTGCGTACGGTGGCAATGACATGCCAAACTAAACAATTATTATCTTAACCAGAAATTAACAAATAATGAGGCTGAGAGATGAAATGATTAACAGATAGTAAAAGAGTGGTAACTCTCTCCATTCACAAGGTACATAACTTCAAGTCAGTGCTGCTTACACTACCGATTCAGCTAGCACACAGGTAAATAAAAGGTATATTGGAACGAACCCGGTCGATTAATCAATCAGTAAGTCAAACATACGATGTCTCAATCAACCCCTTTTTCACACACACACACACACACACACACACACACACGCGCGCGCGCGCGCACACACACACACACACACACACACACCAACACACGCATACAAACAACACACCAACATACACACACACACACACACACACACACACACACACACCAGCACACACATAACACACAGACACACAGACACACACACACACACACACACAAACACCAACACACACACACACAACACACCAACACACACACACACACACAACACACACACACACACACACACACACACACACACACACACACGAAAGGCATACGCCTCACAGTTAACATGCACATGTCTCACAAAATGAAAACAACAACAACATTGCCGCTCAGAATGCTCCAGCTGCTTGTTTCGTGAGCTCAGCAGAAAGTGTGCCCGAAATAAACTGCATGACCTTGACCCACCACCATGCCCTCATATAAAGCCCCCCCCCGCCCCCCCCCCCCCGACCCCCCCGATCCCCCGCCCCCGGCCACCCCTCACACACACACACACATCTCAAGTTTCTTCATTACATCTGTGCAGGCTTGGCTAATGGTGTGTTGACAGAGTTGTTATCACAGACGAAAAAGGGATCAGTATCCTTGTTGTCGTCGGATGAGGTAAGTAGGTTAAGTGGTGTTTTTTTTGTGTGTGTGTTTGTTTTGTTTTTTATGATCGACATACGTGTGGTGAATTGTTCCTGTTGTTGTTGTTGATGATGTTGGTGGTGGTGGTGGTGGTAGTAGTGGTGATGATGGTGGCGGTCAGTGATGATGGTGGTGGTGGTTGTGGCGGAGTTAATGATGGTAGTGTTGGTGGTGATGATGATGGTGATGGTGATGGTGGTGGTGATAGTGATGGTGATGGTGTTGGTGGTGGTGATGATGGTGGGATAATGGTGGTGGTGGTGGTTGTGGCGGAGTTAATGAGGATGGTGTTGTTGTTGATGATGGTGGTGGTGGTGGTGGTGATGATGGTGGTGGTGGTGGTGATGATGGTGGTGATAGTTGTGCAGTACAATCACGACAACGCCTACTACCCTGTGACTGGCATCATAGACCCTATATACTCTGTGATACCCTGTGATACCCTGTTATATCCTATGTGCCCTGTTATGCCCCATGTCCTGTTATGATCCTATATAACCTTTTATACCCTACATGCCCTGTTATACCCCATATATACCCGCTTTTAGCCTGGATAGCCTTTTATACCCCTATATGTCTTGTAATACCCTATGTACCCTGTTATACCCTATTGACCCTGTTAAACAGCAAAGTGAGAGCAATGTATGATCAATGAGTTCTCCGCTACAACGGGAATTAATTTATTTACAGCTTAAGACTTTTGTGAAGGACTGTGACTCTCAGTCAAACTAGACGGCAAGATTGCACTGGCTCTTACTAGAGCTTGCTGCAGCCTTAGAAGGAGGGTATGGGGGGAGGAGGGGTGGTTGGCCTTTGGGGACCATCCCCAACGCTGACTGTCCCCGAAACCCTCTTGGCCAAGAGAGATGGGGGGGGGGGGGAGGATGTATCTTGGGTAAGGCACTATCCATTATCAATCAAATTTTGCCCAATAAGTTTTGGACACAGGTTGTCTCCACTGCTATTTTGTCGGATGGTCATAGTCGGACACTACTGACTGACTATCATATATTATGCATGGGTTTACCCTGCAGACTCTGTGACGTTGCACGGTCCTTGCTGCCATGTTCACTGCCCCTGTGTCGCTGGTCTCCATGGCTACATCACGTGCATATAGCCGAGTGGTTAAAGCGTTGGACTTTCAAACTGACGGTCCCGGGTTCGAATCTCGGTGGCGTCTGGTGGGTAAAGGGTGGACATAGTTTTGTTAAGTTGGGGGTGGGGGTGTATTTTTGGTGTGCACATGATTTGTTGTTTTCCGATCTCCCAGGTCAACATATGTGCAGACCTGCCAGTGCCTGAACCCCCTTCGTGTGTATACGCACGCAGAAGCTCAAATACGCACGTTAAAGATCCTGTAATCCATGTCAGCGTACGGTGGGTTGTGGAAACAAGAACATACCCAGCATGCACACCCCCGAGTATGGCTGCCTAAATGGCGGGGTAAATGAAAACAAGAGAGGCAAGGCCTTCAAGACTCACTTGTGATACACTTTAAAAAAAAATCTAATCGTTAAAATATGTTCTGTATTTGTTATTATAAAGCTTCGCGTTAAAAAAAAAAGAAAAAAAAAAGAAAAAGAAAAAAAAAAAGTCCTAACCAGATTCGAATGAAGTCCCCTAGCATTAATTACAGAGTAATTTCCCTTTTTTACTATCTGCACTAAAACGTTTGCAAAATAAATAAAACTTCCATGCTTAGCAAAAGAAGTTCCTGTTTGAACAAAAAAATGATAATAATGACTGCTCTTGTTGTTGGGTCAGAATATCAGATCAAAATGCCAAGTTTAGAGAATACAAAAAATATAACTATAACAGTAAATGCAGTTTGCATATAATTAGGCTTCATTTTTTATTTTTGTGTGCCCATCCCAGAGGTGCAATATTGTTTTAAACAAGATGACTGAAAAGAACTGAATTTTTCCTATTTTTATGCCTAATTTGGTGTCAGCTGACAAAGTATTTGCAGGGAAAATGTCAATGTTAAAGTTTACCACGGACACACAGACACACAGACACACACACAGACACACACACACACACACACACACACACACACACACACAGACAACCGAACACCGGGTTAAAACATAGACTCACTTTGTTTACACAAGTGAGTCAATAAAACGGTCATACACGTAAAATGTTGAATGTTACATGCTTGTCTGAGTGTGTAGGTGTGCGTGCCTGAAATCTGATTGAATGACACAGGAAACGAATGATGAGCGCCCAATGGCAGCCGTCAGTCGGCTCTACCCAGGTAGGCAGCCTCTTGTGTAAATGACTCCGTGTTTGTAAAGCGCTTAGAGTTTGGTCTCCGACCGAGGATAGGCGCTATATAAGTATCCGTGTCAATCAATCAATATAATTAATCATACCAAGGTAGAGCTGTGTTTGGGTGTCACTGAGGTTTTGTTCAAGATTTTGTCAGTGTTCGAGGGGGCGCAATCCTGCTGGAAATATTATACCAAACAGCCAGTCTGTGCGTATAGTTTTGTATTTGTATTTGTATTTCTTTTTATCACAAAAGATTTCTTCTCTGTGTGAAATTCTGGCTGCTCTCCGCAGGGAGAGCGCGTCGCCACACTACAGCGCCATCCTTTTTTTTTAATTTATTTTTTCCTGCATGCAGTTTTTTTTAATTTCTTTTTCCTATCGGAGTGGGTTTTTCTACAGAATTTTGCCAGGAACAACCCTTTTGTTGCCATGGGTTCTTTTACGTGCGCTAAATGTATGCTGCACACGGGACCTCGGTTTATCGTTTCATCCGAATGACTAGCGTCCAGATCACCACTCAAGGTCTAGTGGAGGGGGAGAAAATATCGGCGGCTGAGCCGTGATTCGAACCAGCGCGCTCAGATTCTCTCGCTTCCTAGGTGGACGTGTTACCTCTAGGCCATCACTCCACTCCACCTGTATATACAGGCTCTTTAGATGCACATGGTGTGCAAGGTCAACTTCGCTGGAAAGTTATCGTTCCTGCCGTTGCGTGGTGGCGCCGCTGCATATTGCAATCATTAAAAAAAAAAAAAAGAGAAAAAAAAAAAAGATAAAATAAATAATTGACAAATTTGTATGTGTGTTGTTTTCTGAGCAATTCTTGAAGATAAATAATGCAGTCGTGAGAACTAGATTAACTCACTCAGTACGGCCAGTCCTCTCTTCTCCTCCACACAGACCCTTCGGATGTCCAGTGGGTGTCTGAATGACCCAACCTTTAGCTTCCGTCGTCAGAATTGTCGTATTCTTTGTCACCATTCACCTCTTCAGTATAAGAGCCTTCCGCTTGCAATATTTTGATGATGGTAATTTGGGATGAAACGCTGTTAACGTCGTCTCTTTCGCCGTTCGTATGGAGAGAGTTAATGATAACTTGTACATGAATGAATCGGTTGTGGCTTATTAGTGCGTGTGGCGGATCCGTCATCACTCTAGTAGAGAGTCTCACCTCATCGTTATTGGTCTCCGTGACTGTTCAGTCATCTTGATTCTGCTCTGTTAGACCAAGCACTATGTCTCCCCCCCCCCCCCCCCCCCCCCCCCCCCCCCCCCCCCCCGCCCAACCCACCAGCCTCCCTCCTTCTCCTTCCTTCCTCCCCAGCCAGGTCCGTTCTGGACTCTCTCTCTCTCTCTCTCTCTGTCTGTCTCTCTCTGTCTGTTCTGTCTCTCTCCCTCTGTGTCTGTCTGTCTCTGTCTCTCTGTCTGTATCTGTCTCTCTGTGTCTGTCTCTCTCTGTGTCTGTCTCTCTCTGTCTCTCTCTGTAGTTTTGTGTAGTGTAGACCCTGTTTCAGGGCGGGGACTGGATGAAAAAAAAGCGCGCCAGTGCTTATCAATTATCCTCGATAAAAAAAAAGAATTGGTTTTGTCTTGTCTTGTCTTGTCTCTGTTCTCTCTCTCTCTGTCTGTCTGTCTCTGTCTCTCTCTGTCTGTCTGTCTGTCTCTGTCTGTGTATCTGTCTCTCTCTCTGTCCGTCTCTCTGTCTCTGTGTATCTGTCTCTCTCTCTGTGTCTCTGTATCTCTCTCTGTCTCTGTGTCACTGTCTCTCTGTCTTTGTCTCTGTCTCTGTGTCTCTGTCTCTCTGTGTCTCTGTCTCTCTCTATCTCTGTGTGTGTGTGTGTCTCTCTCTCTGTGCCTCTGTGTGTGTGTGTCTCTCTCTCTGTCTCTGTCTGTCTCTCTCTGTCTCTATCACTGTGTCTATCTGTCTCTGTCTCTCTCCCTCTCTCTGTCTCTCTCCCTGTGTGTCTCTGTCTCTCTCTCTCTCTCCGTGTCTCTCTCTCCCTCTCTCTGTCTCTCTCTCTCTGTTTCTGTCTCTGTGTCTCACTCTGTCTCTGTCTGTCTCTGTGTCTCTGTCTCTGTGTCTCTGTCTGTGTCTCTGTCTCTGTGTCTCTGTCTCTTTCTGCCTGTCTCTCTGTCTCTTTCTCTCTGTCTCTGTCTGTGTCTCTCTGTCTGTCTCTCTGTCTCTATCTCTCTCTCGGTCTCTCTTTTCACACTTCTTATTGATATTGTATTTTAATTTTGCGAAACTGATGTTAACGCAGGCAGACAACAAAATATCCATTTAAAAAAAGCAGTGAAATTTGTGAACAAGAAAATAAAAATTCATTTGCTATTTCAATAGAGAATACAACATACACACACAACACGTGTGGTGTGTGTGTGTGCGTGTGCGTGCGCGTGCGTGAGAGGGATAGACAGACAGACAGGGGAAGAGAGAGAGAGAGAAAGGAGAGGGATATGACAGAAACAGAAAGATAGACTGATAGACAGACAGAGGGAGAGAGAAAAATAAATTCAAGGTTCAAGATTTTAAAATGTTTTTGCTCATGGATAAAGATTTTTTGGCATTGCCTACCTTTCCGATATGGCCCTGTGACGACACAACAATAATAATGTAGGTAAATACTACTACTACTACTTCTACTACCACCACTACTGGTACTACTGCTACTACTACTAAAGGTAATAGTAATAATAATTGATGATGATGATCATCATCATCATCATTGTGAGGATGATAGTAACATATTCACAGACACAATTACAGATACATACTTATGCACATTCACAGAGAGAGAGCGACACACACGCACACACTCAAACACACACACACACACAGAGCGAGAGAGAGAGAGAAAGAGAGAGAGAGAGAGAGAGCGAACGATAAACGGAGTACAAAACTACAACTACAACTACTACTACTACTACTACCACACACACACACACACACACACACACACACACACACATTCAATTCTTTTACTCTCTCCTTCATTTTTTTTTTAATTACTTTTTTTTTCTTTGATGGCTTGACGTAAATTTTTTTTTAAAGCAATTGTTGCTTATTCAATGTACCATCATGTCCTAAATAAATAAATGAATAAATAAATGAATAAATCAATCAATCTTGACACACAGAGTCTGAACTTGCTAGCAGCAACGACCGTGTACACGAATGAACAAGAGAGAGAGAGAGAGAGACACACACATTCCATGAATTTTCCCACCCTTTGCATTTTTTTCACCGCCTTCTACGTTGTGAGCAGTAGTACGCACGCAGGTTTTTCCCGCCACTAGAGAGTGAGGGAGGCGGTGGGCCCCCCCCCCCCCCCCCCTATCTGCGACCTTGGCCTTTGACCTCCTGGCTCAACCTGACCCGCATTGAAATGGATGCCTGACTACCTCGTCTGTCTAGACATTTTTTTTTTTTTTTTTTTTTTTTTTTTGTATTCGGCAGCACGGTACAACTACACGTGGTTGTAAGCTACATACAACGCTCCTATATATTCCCTTCTATTCCTCACTATATACTCTTCACTATCCACCTCCCTTTTCAAACTGGGAGATGGGAGAGAGAGAGGGGTGGGGTGGGGTGGGGTGGGGGAGTGACAAGTGACATGGGGGAGAGGGAGAGGGAGGGGAGGGGGGAGGGGAGAAAGAAAGGGGGGGAAAAGAGGTGGGATGGGGGTGGATGGGGAGAGAGAGAGATATATAACTGGAGAAGAGATGGAAACAGACAGACAGACAGACAGGCAGACAGACTGAAAAAGAAGTTATTTCACGATTCAACCTCTCTACTCGACTCAATTAATGGGGAAGCCAGAGAGAGAGAGAGAAAGACAGAGACAGATGGAGGGGGCGGGGGGGGGGGGGGGGGGGGGGGGGGGGGGGGGGGTGAGTGAGTGAGTTGGAGAGAGAGAGAATATGATAGACTTCACCCCCACCGCGCGCGCGCGTGTGTTTGTGTGTCTGTTTGCGTGTGTGTGTGTGTGTGTGTGTGTGTGTGTGTGTGTGTGTGTGTGCGTGCGTGTGTGTGCACGTGTGTGTGTGTGTTTTTTTGTTGTTGGTGTGTGTGTTGTGTGTGTGTATGTCTGTGCGTGTGTGTGTGCGTGAGTGTGTGTTTTGGTGTGTGTTGTGTGTGTGTGTGTGTGTGTGTGTTTTGGTGTGTGTGTGTGTTTTGGTATGTGTGTGTGTTTTGGTGTGTGTGTGTGTGTGTGTGTGTGTGTGTGTGTGTGTGTGTAAGAAAGAAATAAGAGACGAGGGAAGCTGTACTGCACAAGTGCGCGCGCTTCAGTATTTTGTAGCTATGAACTACTGGTTGACGATGGACGTTTCCCCTATTGTTGATAAATAAAATAATAAATATGTTCTTCTGGAGGCTGCCTTGCTTATCAACAGCAATAACAATAATTACCATTTTTGTCCTAAAATTGTCACCATGGTGATGGTGATGGGGATGATGATGGTGACAGCAAATCATTGCTGCTGCTGCTGCTGCTGCTGCTGCTGCTGATGATGATGATGATGATGATTACGATATGAAGGTACATAAACTTAAAAATGGTTATTTCAAAAACGAAATAATTATCATCCATATGGCTTGCCCGTCTGTCTACAAGCCCGACAACTTGTTCCCCCCACACCCCTACACCTTATCCATCCCTCTTGTAATGGCGGCTGTCTCAGTGAAGTTGGAATACGCGAAACAGAAACCTGCAAGACAGTGGTTTGCAAGGCTCTCTCTCTCTCTCTCTCTCTCTCTCTCTCTCTCTTTCTCTCTCTCTCTCTCTCTCTCTCTCTCTCTCTCTCTCTCTCTCTCTCTCTCTCTCTGTCTCTCTTGTTACTTCAAACCCGAACGGAAACATTGTGTCTGCCGCCTCTCTCTCTCTCTCTCTCTCTCTCTCTCTCTCTCGTCTTGGTTTTATGTTTGGGGTGGGGATGTCGCTTGTGTGTGAGAGTTCTGCATACGCCAGCAGCATAAGAGTTATGTATACGCCAGCAGCATAAGAATTCTGCGTACGCCAGTAGCAAAAGAGTTCAGTATATGCCAGCAGCATAAGAGTTCTCTGTGTGTGTGTGTGTGTGTGTGTGTGTGTGTGTGTGTGTGTACATACACACACACACACACACACACACTGTCACACACACACACAACACACACACACACACACACACACACTGTCTCTCTCACACACACACACACATACACACACACTGACACACACAGACGCACACACACACATATACAGACGCACACACACACACACTCACACACACACACACACACACCTACACCCCCCCCCCCACCCACCCCCCACCCTACCCCTCTCTTTCTCGTCCGCTGACTGCCCACCCTCACCCCTACACACTCCCTCCCCGCACCACCCCCGTCCTCCCAGCACCCCCCCATTCCTCCATTCTCTCTCTCTCTCTCTCTCTCTCTCTCTCTCTCTCCACTCTTTCTCTCTATCCCTCCACCACCCTCCCGCCTCCCCACCCTCACCTCTCTCTGTCTCTCTCGTCCTTCCTTCCTTCCTTCCTTCCTTCCTTCCTTCCTTCTTCCTTCCTTTCACGACTCACAAAAAAGTGCGCGTCTTTATATTATGGGCTGTGAAGAACACATACATTATCATTCATACACAAGAGGCCGTGACCGCCATACGAAAGTCAGTGTCAAACACCATTCCCTGTTCTATCTAAATTCAGTCAGCGGCCCAAGGACATACCAGTGAACAAGAAAGGTTATTCATAAAGATTTTCTCGTGTTTTAGCTCCACCAAGTTCTGAGGCGGGAGTCCCCTTTTTTTTAAAATATTAATATTTATGGTATTCTTCTTTCTTTTTCTTCTTCTTCTTCTTCGTTCGTGGGCTGCAAACTCCTACATTCACTCGTATGTTACACGAGTAGGCTTTTACGTGTATGACCGTTTTTTTGTTTTTGTTTTTTGTTTTGTTTTTGTTTACCCCGCCATGTAGGCAGCCGTACTCCGTTTTCGGAGGTCAGCTCCATTCTGAGGCGGGAGTTTTTAATACTAATAATTATGGTTTAATTATATCTTGGTTATAAAAAGAAAAGAAGAAGAAGAAAATTGCTGACTTAAGGAGACAAGGGAAAGCCAGTGGTATGGGAGGGGGAGAGGGAGAAAGGTTGACAGTGTCAACATGATGTATTGCAAAAAAAAAAAAAAGACCAGAGGTGACGTTAAAAAACCGCTCATTCATTCATGTCCCTGCGTAGCATAACACACACACACACACACACACACACACACACACACACACATGAACACACACCCACATATGAACACACACACACACACGCTCGCACGCACACACACACACACATCAACATACACACATACACACACCCACACGCACGCACGTACACACACACACACACACACACACACACCACACTGACGCGCGCGCACACACACACACACACACACACACACACACACACACACACACACACACCCTTCCCCTTAATCTTGCCACTACTTAATTTATATCTTTCTCTTTGCCATCAGCCCACACTGTGTCTATTCTCTTTTTTTCTTCTTTTCTTTCGGTGTCTTCATGAAGAAGAAAAAAGAAAAGGAAAAAAAAAAAAAAGGAAAAAAGAAAAGGCAAACTCGTTACTCTTCCTGTCTGTTTCCGCTCTGTGATATATGACAGGGTGGACACACTGCTACTCTCACTCTCTCTCTTTCTTTCTACCTCTCTCTCTCTCTCTTTCCCTGTCCTATCCCCTCCCTCTCTCTCTCTCTTTCTCTCCCCCCAACCCCTCCTTCTCTGTCTGTCTGTCTGTCTCTGACTGTCACCTTTCCAGACACATTCATAATTTGTCTCCTTTTTTACGTAAAAGGCTGGGAAAAGAAAAGCAGAAGAAGAAGAAGAAGAAGATGAAGAAGAAGAAGAAGGGAGAGAGAGAGAGGTTACACATATAAAAGCCCTCATGCTAATGAACGTGGGTGTTTGGGTGCACGAAAGACGATGACAGTGACTGACGACAACGGCGACGACGAAGAAGAATAAGAAGAAGAAGAAGAGGAAAAAGAAGAAGAAAGAAATGGTAGTAGTTGTAGTAGCAGCAGTAGCAGCAGCAACAGTAGTAGTAGCAGCAGTAGTAGTAGTAGTAGTAGTAGAAGGAGGAGGAGAGGATTCGTACATATAGACTGTCATATATATATATATATATATATATATATATATATATATATATATATATATATATATATATATATATATATAAACACGGATATCTTAGGTATCTATTTTGTTGGTTTAAATAATGTTTAATTGTTCCAACAGTACACATGAATACAACGCAAACAATGACAAAAGAGCATCAATAAGCTTAAAGCGAAACACTGTGCTCACAACGTTGCACTTCAATTTTTTTTTAACATGACGGCTGATGATCCATAATTATTATCGATTGTATCAAATAGCATTCATAAACAGTAAGTAATGAAATAATGGGAAAAAAAAACAAAAACAAAAAAAACATAATGATAGTAAATAATGCTAATGATAGTAAAATAATGCTAATATCAATATTAACTTGAGATTAAATTTATAGTCACCAGAGGACTCGGCCTGATAGAAGAGAAACACGAAGAGAAAAAAAAGAAGGAAATTTAGAAGAATGGTGGGTAAGGTAGTGGGGGAGGGGGAGCAGAGGGGAGAGGAGAAATTCTAACAGATCATTGGTCAATCCAGTCAACTTTGAACATGTGAACAGGACATCCAACACGTATCTAACAAGTAGAATCATGTTGTATCCGTTCTTCACAATACACAAGCACAAAGTGGGTCGTTTATTAAATGTCTGTTGAACATATCTTCTCTTGAATCACCAATCCCTAGACAAAGTCGACAGTGAATGATTTGTTCCTTCCGTTTACCAAAGTAATAATAGCTAGGCACTACAGCATCGTTAGCACACAGGTAATGTTTAAGCTGGCTTAAGGAATTGCTGCTTTTAACATAATCAGGCAGAGAATTCCAGAGATAAGTAGTGGATGGTATGAATGATTTCCGATAGAGTTCGGTGTGAAATTTTGGTACGGTGCGTTCCAGTGACCTGCGTCTATGGTAAAAGTTACTGTCTGAAACAAGACCAGGAACAAGATCCTTTAGGTAATTAGGGCATAGACCGTTGACCATCTTGAAATAACGCACAAGTTTGTGACTGTTCCTTCTTTCCTCAAGTGTACAGAACCCTGATTCTTGGTATATTTTTTGGTGACTTGTTCCACGAACAGCTCCAGTTATGGTTCTTTATGCTTCCAGCTGAAAATTTTCCAGGGAGTCTGATTGTGCATCTATGCAATTATCTCCTAACAATATCGGCATGATCTAAAATGTGGTAATATGAATGATTTTGTAGAATAATGCTCTCCTGTTTAACTGACTTATACGTCTTAAGACAAGAAACCAACATAGATTCAGCATTGATTATTATACTTTTAATATGTTCCTCCCATTTACAGCTGTTTTGGGGTATGACACCTAGATGTTTATGTGTGTCTGTACTTTGTAATGGTGTGTTGCCAAAAGTAAGAGGTAAAACTGTGTCAGTGTTTCGAGAAAAAAAAATTAATAACTCTGTTTTCCCTTCATTGAATTTGACTTTCCATCGCTTAGCCCAAGAATCTATCTTTTTCTAAGTCTAAAAATTGAGTGTATGTGCACTGACGGATGTTTGTGTGTGTGTGTGTGTGTGTGTGTGTGTGTGTGTGTGTGTGTGTGTGTTTCTTTTCTTTTCTTTTCTTTTTTCTTTTAATTTGATTTAAAAAAAATATACTAAATCTCTCTTTGCAAGTATATAGATAAATCAACGGAGAAGAAGAAGAACAACAACAACGACAACGGCAACAACAACGACATTTACTAAATCTCTTTTAAGAGGAAAAAGAAGTAGTAGTTGTCGTCGTCGTCGTCGTCGTTGTAGTAGTAGTAGTAGTAGTCGAAGTCGTAGTAGTAGTTACAGTCGTAGTTGTAGCAGCAGCAGGAGAAGTCGTAGAAGCAGCAGCAGCAGCAGCAGTAGTAGTAGTAGTTGTCTTAGTAGTAGTTGTCGTCGTCGTAATAGTTATAGTCGTAGTTGTAGCAGCAGCAGCAGAAACAGCAGCAGCAGCAATAGTTAGTAGTAGTAGTAGTAGTAGTAGTAGTAGCAGTATATGGAAGAGGAGGATAGGCTTCGTGCAGAAAGAGGCCACAACCGGAAGCGCTAAGAGCCTCGCACTGACCCAAGCATCTCAGTGAGCGGCCACAGCATGTCAAGTTTGTTGTTGGATCATGATAGACCCTCCCCTCCCACCGCCCCCCCCCCCCCCCCCTCGACCACCCCCTACTTCCACACCCCATCCCCACACACACTAAAGGTCCGTTTATACAGAGCGCGAACGCGAACGCGTCCAACGCGAACACGAACGCCAACGCGACTTTTGAGCAGTTTTGCCATTCAAATAGAGCACGAACCCGAACGCGGAAAACCGTCGACGGTGAACAGGTAAAATAAAATTAATTTCAATCACATACCTGTCAGTCCGACTTTCTGTCCAATTGCTTTCCATATGTCTCTTTTTTTTCATGATGTCTTTGTAATCTTTGTCTGCTTTGTCATACAGTACATGATTCTTCTCAATTTCAAGAATCATGGCTTCTGTCTTGTCCATTGTCTTGTCCATTCTTCTCCAAACTTCACAAGCAAAGTAGACTGACGCTAGTGCCTAGCTTTTTCTTGGAACGGTCAGGCGTACAAGTTTCTATTTGTGGAAATGACGCAAGGGAAGTACCTGCTGGTTGGTTGATAGCAAAAAAGCCGCGCGGCCTTCTGAGAAAATTCGCTCTGGGGGCAATCAAGCGGTCGTTCGCGCGAACAAAAATTTGTTTGCGTTCGCGTTCGCACTCTATTTGAACGGTTCCTCTACAAATGACTAAAATATTCCAGGACGAAAAACCGCGTTCGCTTTCGCGTTCGCGTTCGCGCTCTGTATAAACGGACCTTAACTCACTCAGTACGGCCAGTCCTCTCTTCTCCTCTACACAGACCCCTCGGATGTCCAGTGGGTGTCTGAATGACCCAACCTTTAGCTTCCGTCGTCAGAATTGTGGTATTCTTTGTCAACATTCACCTCTTCAGTGTAAGAGCCTTCCGCTTGCAATATTTTGATGGTGGTAATTGGGGTGAAACGCTGTTAACGTCTTCTCTTTCGCCGTTCGTATGGAAAGAGTTAACACTCCCACTCCTACAACCCTCTCTGGCTCTTCCGTCTGTATCAAAGACAGGAGAGGAGAGAGAGAGGGGGGGGAGAGAGAGAGAGAGGGGGGGAGAGAGAGAGGGGGACACAGAGGGAGTGAGAGAGAGAGGGAGGGAGAGATTGAGAGGGGGGAGAGAGAGAGAGGGGGGAAGAGAGAGAGGGAGGGAGAGGGAGGGAGGGAGAGAGAGAGGGAGGGAAGGGGAGAGAGAGAGAGGGGGGGGAGGGAGATAGAGAAGGAGAGAGAGAGGGAGGGAAAGAGAGCGAGAGAGAGGAATGGAGAGAGAGAGGGAGAGAGAGAGGGAGACAGAGAGGGAGGGAGAGAGAATGGGAGAGAGGGGGAGGTAGAGAGAGGGAGAGAGAGAGAGAGAGAGAGAGAGAGAGGGGGAGAGGGGGGAGGGAGAGACAGAGAGGGAGGGAGAGAGAGAGACAGAGACTGTGAGAGATAGAGAGAGAGAGAGAGGGAGTGAGAGAGAGAGGGAGTGAGAGAGAGAGTGAGAGAGACAGATAGAGACAGAGAGAGAGGAGAGAGATAGAGACAGAGAGACAGAGAGATAGACAGAGAGAGATCATAGGAAACATGCACATAAAAAACAACAGACAGAAATGAAGATCGTAAGTTTCACACACACACACACACACACACACACACACACATCCACACACACACACACTCTCTCTCACACACACACACACCATCGAAAAACCGCGCGCATTCTCTCAGCGTAGCACGAGCTGATGCAATACCCCTTCTGGGCCCTTCCCTGTATTCTTTGCCCACATCGTTTAAAAAACAAACAAAAAAAAACAAACACAAAAAAACAAACTCACCCCTACTACTCGACCTCCAACCAGCCAACCAACCAACACACTCTGCCCCCCTCTCCCCGCTCCCAACCCCCCTCCTCCTCTCCCATTCAGCAAGCACAGTACAGTCAGCGCGGGCCAACTTGAGATAGCACCACGCCCCCATTAGTATAAACCATGGATAGCAAGGGAGGTGGGGGTGGTGCGGGGGGGGGAGGGAGAGGGGGGGAGGGAGTGTACTGCAGTACGTTATATTTATAGCCTGTACACTTCACCTCCGCGACCTTTTTTCTTCAGTCTACCCTGATGACCCCCCTGCCCCTCCCCCCCCCCCCCCCCCCCCCCCCCCCCCCGCCCCCCCACAACCCCCCAAGCCACGACTGAGCGGACGTTTACATAAAAGTGACCACCAACTTCCCACACACCCCTAACCACTCCCCGGGCTACGAACAGCTCTTTTCAGGTCATGCAGTAGTCGTAGTAGTAGTGGTAGTAGTAGTAGTAGTAGTAGTAGAGATGTAGTAACTGTTGCTTGCTTGTGTGCTGTGCTGTGAGGGGAAAACACGTGGACGAGGTGGTGGTGGAGGAGGAGGAGGAGGAGGGAGGGGTGTGTTGAGAGTGCGAGGGCTGGTGGTGGGGGTGGGGGTGGGGGTGAAAAAGTCGGTCAGTGGTTGTTGCTGCTGTTATCAATGCCCGCTCCCTCCTCCTCTTCTCTCTCTCTCTAGCATATTATAATGTGGTATTGTGTAGTGTAGACCCTGTTTCAGGGCGGGGACTGGATAAAAAAAAAATTAAAAAAGCGCGCCAGTGCTTATCTATTATCCTCGAAAATAAAAGAATTTCACACACACACACACACACACCATTGTTTTATGAAGGTTTGTGTAGTTGAATGATGAGGGACAGACGTGTGAAGAGTTAAATGAGGAAGGGAGGAGTGATATTTCACTTCATGGTATTACGGGGGGAAACTTGGATTGTTGTGGAGTTTCTTGCTCATGTCAGGGCTCATGGTGGGTATTTTGTTGGTCTCTTTGGCAACGGAAATAAAAACTGCTGGCGTGCTTGGCTGGGGAAGGGGTAAGGGGAAGAAGTGTGGGAGGGGGGGGGGGTCACTGGTCTAAAAATACATGGATGACTCATTGTCCAGGAAATATAAAGCCAACTGGACGCCATATTGTTACTCGTATCCGGCCGTCAGTCCGTTGACAAGTCGTCTGCTAACTTGTGGTAGTTTCTGAACTGTAACTGTGCATCTTCGATGATATCGTGTTATGCTTGCCCACACAACATGCCGATTGTGGTGTCTTGATTGAAATCTGCCAATGGTTTTTCTACCAAAGTTATTACAGGAAGACAGTGCAGTGACACGTGGCGCAAACTTGCAGTGGAGGCACACACAGGCATGTCAATTTAACTAACGCCGCGAGCAAGTGAAAGCTTGCCGTGAAGCCAGCTGAGCGCTTGGCTACACATACGAAGTCACCACTTTGCGCTATACTGACATGAGAAGCAAAATGGCTGATTGAACACTTCCGCTGGCTTCAGTTAGCAACCTCACAAAACCCTGACCACCCGACAAAGCCCTGTCCGTCCAAGAAAGCAAAGACCTGTCCACCCAACAGAGCATGCAAAGCCCTGTCCACCCGACAAAGCCCTGTCCACCCGACAAAGCCCTGTCCACCCGACAAAGCAAAGCCTTGTCCACCCGGCAAAGCAAAGCCCTGACCACCCGACAGACCAACAACCACCCGTGTAGCAATGACCATTCTACTAGAAAAATTAGGTCAGGTGCATTATCACAAAACAGACAAGTAAACAACATGGGGACATTAACTGTAAAAGTCAACAACAGCTTGTACGAATATAACGAAGACACAAATGTAAAAAATATCACATACTCCGTTTCATATATTCATCCACACATTGCAGGTAATAACTAGTATTCTTAATGTAAAAACAGAATGAATTAAGAAACATTATTTTGAATATAATTATGAGCATAGCCTACTATATTGCACATTGATTATGATAGATAGATAAGATAAGAATAAAGATAAATTGCATCAGGTGCGGAAAACCACAACCAGACACCCGCACCCACCCAACCCCCACACACACGATTTACATGATTAACTCAATCAGTACGGCCAGTCCTCTCTTCTCCTCTACACAGACCCCTCGGATGTCCAGTGGGTGTGTCAATAACCCAACCTTTAGCTTCCGTCGTCAGAATTGTGGTATTCTTTGTCAACATTCACCTCATCAGTATAAGAGCCTTCCGCTTGCAATATTTTGATGGTGGTAATTGGGGTGAAACGCTGTTAACGTCGTCTCTTTCGCCGTTCGCATGGAGAGAGTTAAACAGGAGTTGTTCTCAAATAAAAGCATTTCACATATTCGCTTTAAAAAAAAGAAACATTGCAATTAATTATCACATCGTAATTATCAACAGAAATATATTTTGAATATGAACGTTAGCAGTAAGTCAAGAGCAGTCAGCTATTTGGTAACACTGTGTTCCCGTCATCACAGAGTAATGCAGTTTGAGTTCTGTTGGTGGTCAGTATTTGTCAGGCACTGATAAAAAAAAAAGACTGACCTGCAAAGACATGATAATGCACAGACGTGACAAAATAACGAAATCTGAATTGGAGACTTGGTCAGTAATGGTCAACAGTGGCCATGAACCTGGGGAAAATATTAGACCGGGGAGACTAAAAACATGGATGAACAGACACGAACAACTTAAATTTTTGCGCGGAAAATAATGTAGGCCTGGGATAATATACCTTAGACCTGGATGAAAGCATGTATTTTGGGAGGAAACATAGACATAGGTAACACCATCGACGGGCGCCATAGCCGAATGGTTAAAGCGTTGGACTTTCGATCTGAGGGTCCCAGGTTCGCATCACGGTGACGGCGCCTGGTGGGTAAAGGGTGGAGATTTTTACGATCTCCCAGGTCAACATATGTGCAGATCTGCCAGTGCCTGAACCCCCTTCAATGTGTATACGCAAGCATAAGATCAAATACGCACGTTAAAGATCCTGTAATCCATGTCAGCGTTCGGTGGGTTATGGAAACAAGAACATACCCAGCATGCACACCCCCGAAAACGGAGTATGGCTGCCTACATGGCGGGGTAAAAACAGTCATACACGTAAAAAGCCCACTCGCGTATATACGAGTGAACGTGGGAGTTAAAGCCCACGAACGCAGAAGAAGAAGAAGAAGTTAACACCATAAACATAGGGAACCTATTTGGGGAAACATTGGGGAACTTGAGGATGATAATAATAATAATAATAATAATGGTACTTATATAGCGCTGAATCTTGTGCAGAGACAAATCTAACCGCTTTCGCACCAGTCATTCTCACGCACGCATAACTCTAAAACTGGAGAAACTAAAGACAAGGAAGAGGCAGGGAAGGGAGGCTATTTTGGGAAGAGGTGGGTTTTTAAGGCCAGACTTGAAAGAGCTGAGTGTGGAGACTTGACGAAGCGAAAGAGGAAGTTCATTCCAATTGCAAGGTCCAGAGACAGAGAAAGAACGGCGGCCAACAGTCGAGAGTTTGAATCTGGGTCCCCGTACGTGAACCATCCTGCCATGGTGGAGAACAAGTGTTCATTCATCTCCATTACCAGAGGACAGATTATCAACACGGAGTCTCTCTCCCTCTGTTTCATTCTCTGTCTCTCTGCCTGTCTGAGTGTCTGTCTGTGTCTGTCTGTCTGTCTCTCTCTCTCTCTCTCTCTCTCTCTCTCTCTCGAGGGCAGACAGCGGTCTCTCTCTCTCTCTCTCATTGCATCTCTGTCTCTCTGTATAACACTCTGTCTCTGCCTCTGTCAGTCTCTCTCTATCTCCTCTCTGTCTGTCAGTATTCGTCTCTCTCTCTCTCTGTCTCTCTCTCTGTGTCTCTGTTTCTATCTCTATCTCTGTCCATCATCTCTGTATGTCTGTCCAAAACGAGACCCTATTACAAGACGTTCTTTGTAGTCAGCATGAAACCAACTTGCCCCAACATGTTCTGTCTCTAGGATTTTTTTTTTTTTTTTTTTAATCTCCTCCTTCAGCGAAACTCTCTTTCTCTCTCTGTCCCTCCCTCTCTCTCCCTCCCTCTCTCTCTCTCTCTGTGTGTGTCCCTCCCTCTCTCTCCCCTCTCTCCCTCCCTCTCTCTCCCCTCTCTCTCTCCCTCTCTCTCTCTCTGTCCTTCTGTGTGTGTGTGTGTGTGTGTGTGTGTGTGAGTCTCTGTCTCTGTCTGTCTGTCTGTCTCTGTCTGTTTCTCCCCCCTCTCTCTCTGTCTCCATCTCTCACTCTCTCTCTGTCTGTCTGTCTCTCTCTGTCTGTCTGTCTCTGTCTCTCTCTGTGTCTCTCTCTGTCTCTGTCTCTCTCTCTCTCTCTCTCTTCCCCTCCACTCTGTTTCTTTCTCTATTTCCCCCTGCTCCACTAGGTCTGTCTGTGTGTCTGTGCGTCTGTCTGTGTGTCTGTCTGTCTGTGTATGTCTGTTAAACAAGATTTCATTACATACTCACAGTCAGCAACGAAACAGAACAAGTCCTAACACGTTCTGCTACAGGGAAGGTTTTTTTTTTTTTTTTTTTTTTTTTAATTGTCACTCAGTACAACACTCTACTCTGTTCGTTCTTTAGTTTAGCGTTTTCTCTCTCTCTCTCTCTCTCTCTCTCTCTCTCTCTCTCTCTCTCTGTGTGTGTGTGTGTGTGTGTGTGTGTGTGTGTGTGTGTGTATGTCTGTGTGTGCGCGCGAATGTACGAGCGCGTGCATGTGTGTACGTGTGTTCATGTGCGTGTGTATGTGCATGTCTACATGTGTGTGTGTGTGTGTGTGTGTGTGTGTGTGTGCGACTTTGTGAACGCGCGGCCTGTGTGTGCAAGTGTGCGTAGGCCTTGTGTGTGTGTGTGTGTGTGTGTGTGTGTGTGTGTGTGCGCGTGTGTGTGTGGATGTATACACATGTGTGTGTGTGTGTGCGTGTGTGTGTGTGCGTGTGTGTGTGTACTGATGAGAGAGAGAGAGAGAGTTAATGTATGTGTGTGTGTCTGTGTGAGATAATTTTTTTTGTGTGTGCGCCTTTGTATGTGCGCCTCTGTGTGTGTGTGTGTGTGTGTGCGCGCGTGTGCGTGTGTACGTGTACGTGTATGTGTGTGTGTTCACTCGCACGCACGCCAGCGGTCCCGCGTGATGACACGTTGAACGGTAAGCAGCGAAAATAACCACTGACGGACGACTTATCTTGATCTCTCTGGGGTCTTTCCTGGACACGTCACTTTTTCCCGCTCTCACCCCTTATGTAGCGCCTCATCCCGTCCGATCCCCCCCCCCCCCCCCCCCCCCCCCCCGCACCCCCTCCCCCCAAAAAAACAAAACAAAAACAAAAACATACCCCCCCCCCCCCCCACCCATTACAAAAAAAAAAGAAAGAAAGAAATTGGCGTTCAAGCAGTCAGTGGAGTATTAATTATTACTTTGACTAAAACATATAAATAAGAGATAATAATTATGTGATTTGGTGATTTTGAGTAAGGCTGAAAATTCAGGCGGGAATGAGCGAGTGTGCGAGATAGATAGATAGATATGTAGATAGATATGTAGATAAATAGACATAGAGAGACACACACACACACACACACACAGGCAGGAGACAGAGGCATCAAGCTCAGTGGCGTGAGGGTAGGTATATGCTGGAAAAGTGTGTGTGTGTGTGTGGGGGGGGGGGGTCGTGAAGGACATGGTTAGGAGGCGAAGGGGAAGGAAAAGAAAGAAAGAAAGAAAGAAAGAAAAAGCTCCCTCCCTTCCTTGAGGCACGACGTGTTGGGACTTGTCCCAATTTTCTGGGTTGGTTCTACGCTGACATAAGAATGTATTATTATACTATGCAACTGACGGGGTCACACACACACACACACACACACACACAGAGAGAGAGAGAGACAGAGGGAGACAGAGACAGAGAGAGAGAGACAGAGAGAGAGAGAGAGAGAAGAGAGAGAGAGAGGGAGAGAGAGAGAGAGACGTCACGGCCCACATATGAAACAAACAGATAGATAATATCAGTATCAGTAGTTCAAGGAGGCGTCACTGCGTTCGGACAAATCCATATACACTACACCACATCTGCCAAGCAGATGGCTGATCAGCAGCGCAACCCAACGCGCTTAGTCAGGCCTTGAGAAAAAAAAAAAAAGAAAGAAAAAGAAAACGAACATAATGATGACGATGATGATAATGATAATAATAACAATAATAACAATAATAATGACAGATAAAATAAAAAGACAATAACGATAATATATAAAATAAGCAACTAAATGTAAAACATACAGCCTACACACACACACACACACACACACACACATACATACACACACACACACATATACACACACACATAGGGGTGT
>NC_134881.1:14288274-14293274 GCF_041734735.1 Babylonia areolata
TGGAGGTTTTTAACTAAAGATGACATGGCAGAGAATATTTATTGTGCACAGTGTGAACACACTGTGGTTATTTTTTTTTTTAATTTATTTTTATTTTATTTCGATCTCTTTAACCCTTTCACTGCCAAGCTCGCGTTTATGCAGCAGCTTGGTAGAGGACCTATGTCACTGAAGGGTGACCAGGTCATGGGTCTGCTATCCATGAACCTGTTGCTCTTTATGTTCGGTGGTAGGATAGGCCATAGTTTCTACACATCGCAGGGGGGAATCCCCAGCTATTAGCAGACACCATATTTTCTGTGTTTGTAGCACAAGGGAATTTGTCATTCTAAATTGACTGGCGGTGAAAGGGTTAAACTATACAGTTTCAATACAGAATAAGGTGGAAAGGGGAGAAGAGTGTGAGAGGGGAGGGAGGATGAGAAAGAAGGGATGGAGGACGCACACTGGCACAGAGAGAGAGAGAGATGGAGGGAGGGGGGGGGGAGGAGGGAGGGAGAGGGGGGCAGGGAAAAGAAAGAAAGAGGGTCTGATGGACAGAAAGAGGGGAGAGAACACACACACACACACACACACACACACACACACACACACACACACACACACACACACACGGGCCATCCCAAATGTTTGATGAGATTTAAAAAAAATAATAATAATAAAAAAGAAAAAGAAAGATAAGGCGCTTTGAACAAACTCGTTTCTCACACTACCACTGATAATATCATCATTGTGTGTACCATACCATTAATCATACATCTTCCCATTACATCCGTCTTTTTTAATTTTTTTTATTTTATAGCTGATTCAAACGTAGCTTTAAAAAAAATAAAAAAGAATATATATATATATATATATATATATATATATATATATATATATTGAGGGATTGGTGGACGTCTCTCTCTCTCTCTCACACACACAACACACACACACACACGTCTGTCTCTCTATCGTGAGATCCCATTAAATGACCTTCTTCCCCCTTTCTCTCACTCTTAACAACAAACAAACAAACAAACAAAGAAACGAATGAACGAACGAACGAACAACAACGCCACCAAAACTACACAAACATGCAGCTTAACACTGTCCACCACATGAAACACGACCAATGACCTTGACAGTAATCAGCCCCGTAACTTGTCATCCAAAGAGAAGAAGAATACAGAATCTCCACTGAGATCTCTGTCTGTCTGTCTGTCTGCCTCTCTCTCTCTCTCTCTCTCTCTCTCTCTCTCTCTCTCTCTCCGTTGAAAACTCCAAACAACTTAGTATACGGTGAACTTGGCAGATATCCTATTTTTGTGAACAGTACAGTGCGATCAGTCAAGTACTGGCTTCGTCTCACTGAGATGGAAGAAAACAGATTACCCAAACAGTGCTATAACATGTTATTATCCTTGGTAGAAAGAGGTAAAAAATGTTGGGCAATGGATATCAAAGATATATTATGTACCACTGGCTTTCAGTGTGTTTGGATAAACCAAGGTGCTGGCGATAAACTAAGCTTTCTTAATGCTTTTAAGCAACGATTGATAGACATGTTCATACAGGAATGGTCATCTGCAATACGAGAAAAGGACAGGTATGAATTTTATAGAACGATAAAGGATGATTTTGGAAAAGAAAAATATTTATTGAGTGTTGATGTAGTGTGCTTCAGGATAGCCCTTTCCCACATTAGGCTTGGAGTATTACCTATTAATAGTAACTTAAACAGATATAGTGAAAACCCTGAAAGCAAACGATGCCCAAGTTGTGGACACAGAATCGAAAACGAACACCACTTTATTTTTGTTTGCCCATTATTCAATGACTTCAGGCAGAAGTTCCTAAAAGATTTCCTAAATTTACCCATAAGCATAATGTTAGAGGGGAAAAACGATAACTTAAGTCGTCAAGTTGGCAAATTCATTTTCCATGCTGTAAGAAGGAGACAACAAATCAATGCAAGTTAACGGATTTTGCCAATACCGCCCCGAGAAATGTGTTTCTCGTATTTTCATTGAACCTTGAATGCCAATGTTATTGGTAGTTTAGAATGTATGCCGTGCAGTGAATTAACTTTATATTCAATCTGGAAAATGACCTCATACTTAATAAGAAAAATTAGTTCGTATATACTGTGTTTAAAATGAAGTCATTTCATAGTCTGTAAATGAGCTGCTGGATTACCCATCTCCTCTTCCCCCATCCCTCTTCCCCCATCCCTCTTCCCCTTCCCCAATGTGTATGTATGCCTATGGCCGAAACACATTAAACCATCTGAATCTGAATCTGAATCTCTCTGTTTGTCAAATGTGTATGGTTGACAGAACCTTCCTCACCCTCTATCCCCCATTCTGATGTGTAATGCGGTGTGTGTTCTGTGTGTTTGTTTCTTTGATTTTGTTCCTTTTTTTTTTTTCTTACCTGTGCATTTTGCTAACACCATGCTAGTGCCTGTATGTCATGTGTGTGTGTGTGTGTGTGTGTGTGTGTGTGTGTGTGTGTGTGTGTGTGTGTGTGTGTGTGTGTGTGTGTACGTGTGTGTGTGCGTGTGTGTGTGTGTGTGTGTGTGTGTGTGTGTGTGTGTGTGTGTGTGTGTGTGTGTGTGTGTGTGTGGTTGTTTTAATTTGATTTATGCATTTTTTTCCCTCTGTTGTGTATCTCTACTAACACCATGCTTTCATTTTATTAAATATTGTGTAGTGTAGACCCTATTCAGGGCGGGGACTGGATGTAAAAAAGCACACCAGTGCATATCTATTATCCTCGAAATAAAGAATTTGTCTTTCTCTCTCTCTCTCTCTCTCTCTCTCTCTCTTTCTCTCTCTCTCTCTCTCTCTCTCTCTCTCTCTCTCTCTTTCTCTGCATCTTACCTTTCCGCCATGGCTTTTTGAATCCGCAACCACAATGATCCTTGAAACTGTCACCATAAAACACAGGGGAGTTGTGGGGATGGGAGGAGAGGGCGGGGGGAATGGGGGGTGGGGGGAGAGGGGGCGGAAGGGGAGGGAGGGTGTAAGGGGATGGGGGTGGAGAGGATAGGTGTGGGTGGCGGTGGGACGTATAGGGAGGGGTGGGGGTGGGGTAGGGGTGGATATAGTTCGGGGAACTTAGGTGGCTCCACACTTTTCTTTTTAATTTTTTTAATATTTTTTTTTTATACCACCCATTTTTGTTTCAGTGTTTTGAGAGAAACCTTTCCACGAAGCGAAGAGGCAGTTGCTTTTATCACTGTATTTTTTTTTTTCTTACAGCTTCCTGTTGGCTTCAGTTTAAGTGTCATCACATACGCTAGGGTTTTGTTGTTGTTGTTTTTCCCTTGGTGTGTGTGTGTGTGTGTGTGTGTGTGTGTGTGTGTGTGTGTGTGTGTGTGTGTGTGTGAGTGTGTGTATGTGTGTGTGTGTGTTAGTGTGTTAATGTGTTAGTGTGTGTGTGTGTGTGTGTGTGTGTGTTGCTCGCTTCCGTTTCGTGCAGATGTGAGCGATGTTGTGTCTCTCAGTTTGACGCTGTGTTATACTTGTACATTATACATGTATTATGTATTAAGTATAACAACATTTATATGCGTACATGTTTGTGTGTCTCTAAAGTGCTAATGTCCTCACCGTTGGAAAATAAAGATTCATTCATTCATTCATTCATTCACTCACTCAGGGGTGCATTCAACCTCCCAGACAGAGAGAGAGAACAGAACAGAACGAGAATTTTATTCAGTAAGACCAAAGAGAGAGAGAGAGAGAGACAGAGAGAGCTACAGACAGACAGACAGACAGACAGAGACAGAGAACGTACATGAGGATTCGCATCCTTGACTCTTACAGGAATTATTGGAGTGAGGCGCCGGGTAATACCCTCAGTAGACCCCTGGAGAGTTCCGTGCTTACATACAACTTACAGAGGCGCGTCACATGATCACTCTCGAAGTTTGTATTTGTATTTTTATTTCTTTTTATCACAACAGATTTCTCTGTGTGAAATTCGGGCTGCTCTCCCCAGGGAGAGCGCGTCGCTACACTACAGCGCCACCCTTTTTTTTTTTGTATTTTTTCCTGCATGCAGTTTTATTTGTTTTTCCTATCGATCTGGATTTTTGTACAGAATTTTGCCACGAACAACCCTTTTATTGCCGTGGGTTCTTTTACGTGCGCTAAATGCATGCTGCACACGGGACCTCGGTTTATCGTCTCATCCGAATGACTAGCGTCCAGACCACCACTCAAGGTCTAGTGGAGGGGGAGAAAATATCGGCGGCTGAACCGTGATTCGAACCAGCGCGCTCAGATTCTCTCGCTTCCTAGGCGGACGCGTTACCTCTAGGCCATCACTCCACTTAAGTTAATTGGCTCTCCGAATTTGCGAGCAACAAAGGCGATCGAGAGAGGCAGAACGTACTTTTTGCTTCATGTTTTAGTTTTCTTATTGTGCATACGATGGCATCTCGTTGTACAGAATTAACTTGTAGCAATGGAGGCTATCAACTGAAGAAATTAAGGACAACAATCTGTGAAATCCAAGACGTTCTGCACGGAGCTCCAAAGTGCTTAAGCGATGCACCATTGTGAAACGGTGAAAAAAAAAAAAGAACAAAAAGAAAGGAAAAAAAAGATGAACAGTGGACCATTTGTTGTTTTGGGGAAAAAGGATGATGATGAATGTTGCTTTTTCTCTCTCCATCACACTCATGAAAGTCTTGTGCATTCAGATACCACGTGTACTTATGTATTACTGGTGTGCTCAGTAATTGCAGTCAACCAAACAACATCACAATAAGGAATAATGTTCAAACTATGAAATGAAACGTTAATGATTTCGATACTTGAACACACACAAAAAAAGTTCAATTTTTTTTAACAGCTGTTTACTAATGAGACAATGAAAGTGGTGTGATCAAACGCAAATTAGAAACTGTTAATGTTCATCACTGACCACAACACACACAAAAATATATTTGTAATTGTTTGTATTTGTATTTCTTTTTATCTCTGTGTGAAATTCGGGCTGCTCTCCGC
>NC_134881.1:14300774-14308274 GCF_041734735.1 Babylonia areolata
AAAGCGGACTTGGGGGCAGGCTTGAGGCATCAGACCACTCCCGCCCTAATAACTCTGTCCTGGGCCATCAATATATTATGATGGACGTGCGGCCAACAGCCGCAGCCACTTCTGATTTCCAAGATAGCCGATTGGATGCCAGTCTTCGCCGCTGTTCATTCAATATTTATGGGTACGGGCGTGGGGGTGGGGTGGGTGGACAAAACCTGGTACAGACGCCAGAAATAAACCACAAGGTGAAGTCGGGAGATCATCGACATTCATAGGAGGAGGACGGTCATACACGCATAAAATTCTTCCCAGGTTGAAATGGTTCGAATCACGGCTCTGCCGCCGATATTTTCTCCCCCCCCCTCCACTAGATCTTGAGTGGTAGTCTGGACGCTAGTCATTCGGATGAGACGATAAACCGAGGTCCCGTGTGCAGCATGCACTTAACGCACGTAAAAGAACCCACGGCAACAAAAGGGCTGTTCCTGGCAAAATTCTGTAGAAAAAAAATTCCAAAAAGGAAAAACAAATAAAACTGCACGCAGGAAAAAAAAAGAAAAGAAAAAAAAGGCGGGGGGGGGGGGGGGGGGAGAGTGGTGGCGCTGTAGTGTAGAAATCTGCTGTGATAAAAAGAGAAATACAAATTCAAATGAACACTTGCGTACTTGCATTCGGTTACAATATCGCAAGTGTCGTATTGGCCAGGGTTCCTGAAAAAGAGGCGTGTGGCCAGAATCAGTGACAAGACGAAAAAACGAGTAGTGCGTGTGTGGCGAGGCGAGAGCACGCGCCTCCTCACGTGCACCTGAGAAAGTATAGATTCCCTGAATCATTCATCGCTTCCACTGTGCACGGCCCTCTGTCCGTCACGCGAGGAGGAGGTGAAGAGGGGTTAGGGGGGTTTGGGTGGGTGGGTGGGTGGGGGCTCGTCACGTCACGATAATAATAATAATAATAATAATGGTATTTATATAGCGCTGAATCTTGTGCATAGACAAGTCATTCACACGCATGCATAACTCTAAAACTGGAGAAACTGAAGACAAGGAAGAGGCAGGGAAGGGAGGCTATTTTGGGAAGAGGTGGGTTTTAAGGCCAGACTTGAAAGAGGTGAGTGTGGAGACTTGACGAAGCGAAAGAGGAAGTTCATTCCAATTGCAAAGTCCAGAGACAGAGAAAGAACGGCGGCCAACAGTCGAGAGTTTGAATCTGGGTATGCGTAAGCAGAGTTGATCCGAAGCTGATCGTAGTGAGCGAGATGGTGTGTAGAGGTGAAGGCAGCCACAGAGATAGGAAGGGGCTGATTTGTGAATACATTTATAACATAGAGTGCTGATCTTGTACTTTATTCTGTGTGAGACAGGGAGCCAGTGGAGATGTTGCAAAAGAGGAGTGATGTGCTCAGATCTTTTTTTCTGAGGACGAGTCGGGCAGCAGAGTTTTGTATGCGCTGAAGGGACTGAATGGATGAAGCAGGCAAACCAGACAATAGAGAGTTACAGTAGTCAAGGCGAGAGAGAATGAGAGAAACGACAAGTCTAGATGTTGCGTCAATGGACAGATATTTCCGGATGGAACTGATGCGCCGCAATTGACAGTAGCAGGATTGACATGTCTGACTGATAAATTTTTGCATGGATAGTGTGTCAGTTGTCAAGGACAACGCCGAGGTTCCTGACTGAACTAGAACGAGGGATGGATGTGTACTGCCAAGTGTGATTGTGTCAATTGTGATGGAAGAGAGTTTTTGTTTAGTTCCTATGATCATTGCTTCAGTTTTGTCCGCGTTCAATTGTAACTTATTTAGAGTCATCCAATTTTGAATGTCCAGGAAGCAGTTGGATGTTTCTTGCAAGAGCGACAACAGTTTTTCGGAGGTATCACTCTTCAGCATAAGAATAATGACTGACATTATGGCGGTTGATAATTTCAGCGAGAGGAGCAGTGTACAGTGTGAAAAGCACTGGGCCTAAAACAGATCCCTGTAGGACTCCATGTTCAATTTGATCAACAATGACAGACTGGAATCGATCAGTGAGATAAGATTTGAACCAGTTTAGAACAGTGCGATTGATACCAAATGTAAAATGAAGACGGGAAAGAAGGATTGAATGGTCTATCGTGTCAAAGGCGGCTGACAAGTCGAGAAGAGTGAAAAGGGAGATCTGTCCTGAGTCGGACGCTAGCAGTAGGTTATTCAGGATGTGGAAGAGAGTGGTTTCGGTGCTGTTGTCAGCGCGATAGCCAGACTGAAATGGGTGGATGAGATTGTTGAAACAAAGGTGATTGTTAAGCTGCTTCAGGGCAGCTTTTTCAAGGAGTTTGGATAGGAATGGAAGATTAGAAACTGGTCGATAGTTTTTCAAAATGTTTTTCGTCAAGGTTAGATTTCTTCAGAAGAGGCCGGACGATTGCAGTTTTGAAAGTGGATGGAAAAGTTCCAGTGATGTGGCACCACCATAAAAAAAAGAGAAGAAAACTCACGAATGAAATCAGATATTAATGCTTTTTGGCGGTGGGGGGGAGGCTGTGGGGGGTGGGGGTGGGGGTGGACGTAGAAATGACACACGTTTGTTTTTTTGTTTTTTTAATCATCTATTTTTTTCAAATAATAATAATATTCAGCAACCAATGGAGAGGATGCGATGGACGGCGGAGAGAGAGAGAGAGAGAGAGAGAGAGAGAGAGACAGACAGACAGACAGACAGACAGACAGACAGACAGACAGACAGGAGAGAGACAAAAACACAGAAAGAGACAGAAACAGAGACAGAGAGCATTATATATATATTTTTTTTTTCTTTTTTTTCTTCTTCTTCTTGTTGATCATTTGTCACACGATACAAAATGGCAAAAGTTGGAACCTGGACCGACAGTATCAGAATCAGAATCAGATTCAGAATACCTTTATTATCTCGTAGAGAAATTAAGTGTGGTGAGGTCTGTGATACATACAAATTATAAGCAAAACGGTAAAATTTGACATGTAACATATACATAACAAAATAACTCAACTCAGCCATAGCAAAGCAAGTCCGATAACTTTCCATCATTTAAAACACACACACACACACGCGCCACACACACACCCGCCCGTATGCAAGCACCCATGCACACTTATTGTATAATTATACACATGATCCGATTAATATAATGTTTAAAATCAACATAAATTGATACTGGTCTGTAAAAACATTCAACCAAATTTTAAACAAACATGATATGGGAGACATTAACCACAGGCATCTTAACATCAATTAAAAAACAACAACAACAACAACAAAAAAAAAACAAAAAAAAACCAAAAACAGTTTCAGTTTCAGTAGCTCAAGGAGGCGTCACTGCGTTCGGACAAATCCATATACGCTACACCACATCTGCCAAGCAGATGCCTGACCAGCAGCGTAACCCAACGCGCTTAGTCAGGCCTTGAGGGAAAAAAAAAAAAAACCCACATAAAAAAGAACTACTACTACCAATAATAATATGTATAAAGCGCAAAAACTTGATGAAGTCAACTATAAGCGTACAAAAAAAAACCAAAAAACAAAACAAAAACAAAAAAAACCAACAACAAAAAACCTCAACCACATTATCACTAAATTATCACTAAGATCAACATCCCCAAAGTATATCGCACCGTTGTGTTCGTGTCCTTGTCATAATCCAGATGTTAAAAAAACACATTGTGTTTGTACCGTACAGAAGACTGATACAGATGTAGCAAGGTTTGATTGGGGAGGGGGGGGGGGGTCCGGGGGGGGGGGGGCTTCCTTCTTTGTCAGGGACGACTGAAGCAGCGGGAGGGAGGGAGGGAATTGGGACCTGCCTTCTTATTTTTTACAATGGGGATGCTGATCTTAGTGATGATGTAGTTGATGGGTGGGTTTTTTTGTTGTTTTTTTAATTTTAATTTATTTTAAAAAAAAAAAAAATCTTTAACTTGGAATTGATGTTAAAATGCCTGTGGTTGACGCTCCCGTGCCATGTTTGTTTAAAAGTTGGTTGAATGTTTTACAGATCAGTATCAATTTATATTGATTTTACCACTATATTAATTTGATCATGTGTATAATTATACAATAAGTGTGCATGGGGTGCTTGCATACACGGGCGGGTGTGTGCGTGGCGCGCGCGTGTGTGTGTGTGTGTTTTAAATGATGGAAAGTTATCGGACTTGGCTTTGCTATGACTGAACTGAATTAAGTGTTATTTTGTTATGTAATATGTTGTATGTCAAATTTTACCGTTTTGTTTATAATTTGTATGCATCACAGACTTCACCACACTAAATTTCTCTACGAGATAATAAAGGTATTCTGATTCTGATTCTGATGCCGCGACCTTGACACTGTTAATTTGAATTCACTGCCCCTCAGTTCAGCAGTCAAAGGTTGGTTGTGTGGGACCTTTTACCTTTTAACCTTTTGATGACGACTTATACTGTAACAGAGACAACCAGCAACCAAAAGCATTGCTGACAAAAAAACGCACGCAGTGCTCATAGTGGAGTGATGGCCTAGAGGTAACGCGTCCGCCTTGGAAGCGAGAGAATCTGAGTACGCTGGTTCGAATCACGGTTCAGCCGCCGATATTTTCTCCCCCTCCACTAGACCTTGAGCGGTGGTCTGGACGCTAGTCATTCGGATGAGACGATAAACCGAGGTCCCGTGTGCAGCATGCATTTAGCGCACGTAAAAGAACCCACGGCAACAAAAGGGTTGTTCCTGGCAAAATTCTGTAGAAAAATCCACTTCGATAGGAAAAACAAATAAAACTACACGCAGAAAAAAAAAAAAAAAAAAAAAAGGTGGCGCTGTAGTGTAGCGACGCGCTCTTCCTGGGGAGAGCAGCCCGAATTTCACACAGAGAAATCTGATGTGATAAAAAGAAATACAAATACAAATACATTGATTTCTTTGTTCCGAGAACTTCAGAGCTGTGTGATATTTACAATTGATTGAGAACTGGAAATGAGTTGTTTTTTTGTGTTTTTGTTTTTTTCAAAACTTCCCCCTTCCCCTCTTAGCTTCCCATCAAACTGTGTGTTGTAGCTTTACGTGACAGTGTTCTGTGTGAATGGCAAACAACGACAACAACAAACAACAACCAACCAACCAACCAAACAAACAATAAAACAGTGCTGGGTTGAAAAATACACGAATCCTTCCGAACAGAGCAGTTGTAACACAGAAGAGGGGGAGGTGCTAATCCAGGTACATTGACACTGACAAGTGACATCCTGTTAACTTCCACCACCACCCTCCCCTCCCCCCCCCTCCTTTCCACACTCACCACATCGCATAGACGCGAAAAGCCACACAAAGTGGACCACTTAGTCTGTGAAGAAAGTGGACAGGGGGGGTGGGGGGTGTGGAGGGAGGGAGGTGAGTGACAAGTCACTGAGTGAAAACTTCAACGGGAACCAATTTTGTGTGTATATACAACTCTGATCAGGTCCCCTTAAGTGTTATATGGAAAGAAATCATCTGTTTCTGTTGCCACAACAGAAAAAAAAAAAAAGAGAGAAAAGCTTCGGCCCATTTACGGGGGCGGGCAGTACTTACTTACCACGGACTCTTTACTCGCCGCTATGATGATGATGAAAGGCACTGTGGGATCTGACCAATCTCTTCATCTTAAGTGTGGAGGACAGTTGGCCTAACAGGGTCCGTGAATCAGTTTATGGGGCGAATCGAACTCCAGGCCCAGTGTCCCAAGTCCATTAGTAGCAAAGGAGCCGACGACTTGAAGTGAACGGACACTTTGTGAAGATGAAAAAGAAAGAAAGAAAGAAAGAAAGAAAGAAAGAAAAGAAAAAGAGCCTCTGGGAGCTGTTGGTATATCTACCTTGTGTTACAGAACGAAAGATGTAATCGCAGAAATCATCTTGGTCCTTCCTCCAAGGGGACAGCCGTTCAAGGCGGCGACAGAGCCGTGCTGTGTGACATTAGGAGGCTTGTTACGAAATCTGTCAGTTTACAGTACTGTCACGTTACTGCGCTAAACGGCTCATCATCACTGGCACGTGACCTTGTCTGGAGACCTGGCCGATGGACTTCGCCTCCAAGATGATGATGATGATGGTGATGGTGATGATGGTGATGATAATGATGATGGTTGTTACTGCTGCTGCTTCTACTACTACTACTACTACTACTACTACTACTACAGCTGCTGCTGCTGCTCCTGTTATAACATGTTGCTGGTGCGATGATAGCCACATGTAAAATGCTCACCTCTCCCCATCGCATTCCTTCATCGTTGAATCAAAACCACTATCACTGTAACCATCACGAAAGAGTTAGGATAACAATTAGTGCAAATTGTGTTGAATTGCATTGCATTTTCCCCCTTGCGGATAGAACTGGTACGTCCACTGCATTTTCCCTCTATGGATAGATATGTCCATTGAATTTCCCCTTGTGGATAGATATGGATCGATACGTTCACTGCATTTTCCCTCTATGGATCGATACGTTCACTGTATTTTCCGTCTATGGACAGATACGTTCATTGCATTTTCCCTCTATGGATAGATACGTTCATTGTATTCCCCCTCTGTGGATAGATATGTTCACTGCATTTTCACTGTATGGATAGATACGTTCATTGCATTTCCCTCTGGATAGATACGTTCATTGCATTTTCCTTCTATGGATAGATACGTTCATTGCATTTTCCCTCTATGGATAGATACGTTCATTGCATTTTCCCTCTATGGATAGGTACGTTCACTGTATTTTCGCTGTATGGATAGATGCGTTCATTGCATTTTACCCTTGTGGATAGATACGTTCATTGCATTTTCCCTCTATGGATAGATACGTTCACTGCCTCTATGGATTATCCCTCTATAGATAGATACGTTCATCGCATTTTCCCTCTATGGATAGATACGTTCATCGCATTTTCCCTCTATGGATAGATACGTTCATTGCATTTTCCCTCTATAGATAGATACGTTCATCGCATTTTCCCTCTATAGATAGATACGTTCATCGCATTTTCCCTCTATGGCTAGATACGTTCATCGCATTTTCCATCTATAGATAGATACGTTTATCGCATTTTCCCTCTATGGATAGATACGTTCATTGCATTTTCCCCCTTGTGGATATATACGTTCATTGCATTTTCCTTCTATGGATAGATACGTTCACTGCATTTTCCCTCTATGGACAGATACGTTCATTGCATTTTCCGTCTGTGGATAGATACGTTCATTGCATTTTCCCCCTGTGGATAGATACGTTCATTGCATTTTCCGTCTGTGGATAGATACGTTCATTGCATTTTCCCTCTGTGGATAGATACGTTCATTGCATTTTCCGTCTGTGGATAGATACGTTCATTGCATTTTCCCCCTGTGGATAGATACGTTCATTGCATTTTCCTTCTATGGATAGATTCGCTCATTGCATTTTCCCTCTGTGGATAGATACGTTCATTGCATTTTCCCTCTATGGATAGATACGTTCATTGCATTTTCCCTCTATGGATAGATAC
>NC_134881.1:14318274-14323274 GCF_041734735.1 Babylonia areolata
CTCGTGTACATGCGAGTGAACGTGGGAGTTGCAGCCCACGAACAAAGAAGAAGAAGAAGGCGGCGTGGGCAGCACTGACTTCACTGAGGTTGTGTGCCTACTTGTGGATGGAGAGAGTTGCCACCCTTTGCTGTTTGTTGGTCATTTCATCTCCTGGCCTCATTATTAATTTGTTAATTTCCATATTTTCCGACGTTCCAGCTTTCTATATTTTTGATATGTGAAAAGGACAATGTTTGTAGAGTGCAATACACTTGGAATTATTCTTATTAATAGATTTTTTTTCTTCCAAATTTCACCCACATTTTTACCCTCATTTGCCCAGTTTCTCCCAACCCTCCATTCATCCACATCTCCCACCCCTTCTAACCGATAATACTCAGATGTTTTCATAAATACTTTAACAAAATGTCTTCAATCACCGATATGTGTGACGGGACATTAAACAAAATTCCTCCACCCTCTTATTAATAGATTTTTTTTTCTAGGTTTGGTGGCCATTTATGGTCCAAATCTGATCAGACTATCATACCGTCAGGCAGTCGGTTGTTGTGGGACGTGTAACCTGTGCCACACTGTAGTGAGCTGAGCGATGGTTAGTGGTGGGATGGATGGCAAGCCGTTTGAACTGAACGATGAAATAAATCCCCATTCGCCTATTATATTGCATTGTATTTCTCTTTTTGTCACAACATATTTCTCTGTGTGAAATTCGGGCTGCTCTCCCCAGGGAGAGCGCGTCGCTACACTACAGCGCTACCCTTTTTGCTTTTTCTTTTCTTTTTTTTGTCTTTTTTCCCCTGCTTGTAGTTTTATTTGTTTTTCCTATCGAAGTGAATTTTTCTACAGAATTTTGCCAGGAACAACCCTTTAGTTGCCGTGGGTTCTTTTACGTGCGCTAAGTGTATGCTGGCCACGGGACCTCGGTTTTTCGCCTCGACCGAATGACTAGCGCCCAGATCACCACTCAAGGTCTAGTGGAGGGGGAGAAAATATCGGTGGCTGAGCCGTGATTCGAACCAGTGCACTCAGATTCTCTCGCTTCCTATGCGGACGCGTTACCTCTAGGCCATCACTCCACTCCGATTCGCCTATATAGACCACTGGAGAGTTCCGTGCTTACATGACCTATAGAGGCGCGTCACATGATCTGTGCTCTCGAAGTTGATTGGGTCTCCGAAATTTCGAGCAGCAAAGGTAGATTATGCGAAACAGCAGGCTTCTTTTTTTTGGGGGGGGGGGGGGGGGGGGGGGGGCGGGGGGGGGGGATTTGTTTTATGCGTGAAAACGATTGCATTTCATTGACCAGAATTTGGTTGTAGCAGTGGAGGCTATCAACTGAAGAAATGGAGGTGAGCACATGTCTGCTGCTTTTGTCTAAGTCGATCGGCTTTGGCAATGCTCGAATTTCGAGTAAAAGTTAGTTGCGCATGCGCAAGATCGGCTTTGGTAATGCTCGAATTTCGAGTAAAAGTTAGTTGCGCATGCGCAAGATCCAAGATGGCCGCGGGACTCTCCAGGAGCCAGCTGCATTGCTTGGTTCTAACTTTTTGACAGTTACACGTGACTAAATGCCTACGTTGACCGAACTACGCCATTGGTCAGTTCCATACTAACACACAGTTAGTAGTAGCGGGTTACGACCACCATACTAGGCTCTTCCGTCCGAGCAATGCAACTGGCTCCAGGGTTCTATTGCGAATTCGTACTATTCTCGATTCGCCTGTCACTGAATTGGTGATTCCGATTCGCCAGTTGCAGTTCGACTTTTTACTCGAAAAATAACAGTTGTTTTTCTTTATGTATATATAAAACCCTGAAAACAGCACACACAAAAAAACAAAACAAACCAAAACAACAACAACAAAAAGTGTGTGTGTGTGTGTGTGTGTGTGTGTGTGTGTGTGTGTGTGTGTGTGTGTATCAAATGTACAGGAAAAAAAACCACAACAACCACCACCCAAAACACTTGACCTTGATACCGAAAGGAAAGAAAACGACAGATGACGTTCTGGTTCACGTATGTTGAATGGCTCGCGAAAAATGGCTAGTGGCAGGATGGTCTTTTGGGGGATTGAGGGGGATGGGGAAGGGGGGGGGACGGGTAATCAATTACGCACTGTCTAACACACACAAACACACACACACACATACACAAACAACACAACACACACACACACACACACACAGACACACACTTACACACACACCAACACACACACACACACAACACAACACAACACACACACACACACACACACACACATGGAGTGGAGTGTGTGGAGTGATGGCCTATAGGTAACGCGTCCGCCTAGGAAGCGAGAGAATCTGAGCGCGCTGGTTGGAATCACGGTTCAGCCGCCGATATTTTCTCCCCCTCCACTAGACCTTGAGTGGTGGTCTGGACGCTAGTCATTCGGATGAGACGATAAACCGAGGTTCCGTGTGCAGCATGCACTTAGCGCACGTAAAAGAACCCACGGCAACAAAAGGGTTGTTCCTGGCAAAATTCTGTAGAAAAATCCACATCGATAGGAAAAACAAATAAAAACTGCATGCAGGAAAAAATGGGTGGCGCTGTAGTGTAGCGACGCGCTCTCCCTGGCGAGAGCAGCCCGAATTTCACACAGAGAAATCTGTTGTGATAAAAAGAAATACAAATACAAATACATATACAAACAACACAACACACACGCTCACACACACACACACACACACACACACACACATACACACACACACAAACAACACAACACAACACACACACACACACACACACACACACACACACACACACACACACACACACACACACACACACACACACACACACACACAACACACACTGATATAACATCCATTGTTGAATCCATGGGTGTAAAAAACATGTACTTGACAGGCCGTCAATAGATTGTCAGTGCTTCGTAATGTCTCAAAGCAAGAAAAATATTATGCACACACGTACGTGTGTGTGTGTGTGTGTGTGTGTGTGTGTGTGTGTGTGTGTGTGTGTGTGTGTACGTGCAAGCGCCTGCACGCGCGTGCGCGCGTGCTCTTGGGTGTGTGTTTGAATGTGTCTTTATAATTGATCAGGGCCAAGAACCCTATGAGCAAAACCATCTAGGTCCATGAACCCAATGAACAAAACCATCTAGGTCCATGAACCCTATGAGCAAAACCATCTAGGTCCATGAACCCTATGAGCAAAACCATCTAGGTCCATGAACCCAATGAACAAAACCATCTAGGTCCATGAACCCAATGAGCAAAACCATTTAGGTCCATGAACCCTATGAACAAAACCATTAGGTCCATGAACCCTGTGACCAAAACCATTAAGGTCCATGAACCCTATGAGCAAAACCATTTAGGTCCATGAAACCTGTGACCAAAACCATCTAGGTCCATGAAACCTGTGACCAAAACCATCTAGGTCAATGAACCCTGTGACCAAAACCATTTAGGTCCATGAACCCAATGAATTAAACCATCTAGGTCCATGAACCCAATGAACAAAACCATCCAGGTCCATGAATCCAATGAGCAAAACCATGTAGGTCCATGAACCCAATGAGCAAAACAATTTATGTCCATGAACCCTATGAGCAAAACCGTTTCGTTCCATGAACCCTGTGACCAAAACCATTAAGGTCCATGAACCCTATGAGCAAAACCATTTAGGTCCATGAACCCTGTGACCAAAACCATTAAGGTCCATGAACCCTATGAGCAAAACCATTTAGGTTCATGAACCCTGTGAACAAAACCATGTAGGTCCATGAACCCAATGAACTAAACCATCTAGGTCCATGAGCCCAATGAACAGAACCATTTATGTCCATGAACCCTATGAGCAAAACCATGTAGGGCCATGAACCCAATGAACAAAACCATTTAGGTCCATGAACCCTATGAGCAAAACCATGTAGGTCCATGAACCCTATGAGCAAAACCATTTAGGTCCATGAACCCTGTGAGCAAAACCATCAAGGTCCATGAACCCAATGAAAAAAACGATCTAGGTCCATGAACCCTATGAGCAAAACCATTTAGGTCCATGGACCCTGTGAACAAAACCATTTAGGTCCATGAATCCTGTGAACAAAACCATCAAGGTCCATGAACCCAATGAAAAAAACCAATTAGGTCCATGAACCCTATGAGCAAAACCATTTAGGTCCATGAACCCTATGAGCAAAACCATCTAGGTCCATGAACCCAATGAACAAAACCATTGAGGTCCATGAACCCAATGAACAAAAACAATTAATCAGGCCAAATAACTTTGTCAACAGAAATAATGAGGCCCGAGTCTGAGCAAAAATAATTTGTTGGGCCAAGTATGTTTTCCTTTCCCCAGTAGTTAATGCTTGTATCATTGTGAAATGTCCTCTTCATAACCACTTCTTCCCATGGGATCTTTGGTGTGATGATGTTTTTGTATGTATGTGTGTGTGTGTGTGTATTTATTTTTATTTTATTTTTTTTTTTAAACAAAAATTTGTTTGTTTGATAAATATCATTATCTGATGATTGATGTGATTGATTCAGGGGTAAACTGTCGTTGCTGACTCTAACAAAACTCATGCATTGACTTATGCCCAATTACTCTATCCTATTTTATTATTATTATTATTATTATTATTATTATTATTATTATTATTATTATTATTAATGTCTTTAGTTTATTACAATGGTATATAATGTGAAATTGTTGTTGTTTTTGTTGTTGCACATTTGTCTACATGTAAAAGAATTTTTTTTTTAATGTTGATTATAAAAAAAAAAAACATTGTTGGGCCAAGAACCTCAACAACAACAACAACAAAAAGGGCTAAGAGCTTCGTGAACAATTGAGCAAGACCCAACAATAACCAGGTGAACAAATCAACTGCGACTTCCAGTTCCGACTTCTCTGCAACTCACTCTCCATTCAAATTCGTTTCCTCTTGAAAACTGTTCGTGTTTGATTTTCTGTTACCGGTGTCACAGGTATAAGT
>NC_134881.1:14340774-14358274 GCF_041734735.1 Babylonia areolata
GACCGGTCAAACATTACACAGCCAACAACTAGAACTGTGCCACAGGCACCGCCTGGAACTGCATCTTCCTCTGTAGAGTGCAGCTTCCCCCTCCCCCACAATCCCCACCCCCCCCCCCCCCCCGCCCCCCCACCCCCCAACCCCGACTTTATTGGACAATCAAAAAGATTCAAGTCTTAACCCTCTCCATACGAACGGCGAAAGAGACGACGTTAACAGCGTTTCATCCCAATTACCACCATCAAAATATTACAAGCGGAAGGCTCTTACACTGAAGAGGTGAATGTTGACAAAGAATGCCACAATTCTGACAACGGAAGCTAAAGGTTGGGTCATTCAGACACCCACTGGACATCCGAGGGGTCTGTGTAGAGGAGAAGAGAGGACTGGCCGTACTGAGTGAGTTAAAAGATTCACAATGAAATATTCTCTGCAGTTATAGTGAACAGTTATTTTGACGAATGGCCCCGGTTTCACTCTGTAATCTCTCTCTCTCTCTCTCTCTCTCTCTCTCTCTCTCTCTCCCTCTCTCTCTCTCTCTCTCTCTCTCTCTCCCTCCCCCATTACATTACTCCTTAGGTGATGTTCACTTTCCAGTGTGTTATTATTGTTGCTACTATGTTAGTATTAGTATTATCATTAATATTTTCATTGTTGTTGTTGTCAGTGGTAGTTGCGGTAATGTTGTTTTTTTTTTGTGTGTGTGTTTTTGTTGTTGTTTTTCTTGTTCAGTTTTGTCTTGCACTTCAACCTTCTTTTCATTGTCAAATAATGTGTGTATTTTCGCCATTGCGTTTGTGTATTGCTTGTTACATATGAACGAGCACGATATAAGCTCATGCTTGTTGTTGCTCGAGTCTTCTTAATTGAACGCTGTATTGCACCTTGTTTCTTGATATTAAAAATGTTTAAACCAACCCCGACACCCTCCCACCCCACCACACACACACACACACACACCAAAGTTTCTGAAGCATATAATTCTCTTTCTATGCCTCTCTCTCTCTCTCTCTCTCTCTCTCTCTCTCTCTCTCTCTTTCTCTCTCTCTCTCATGTTTGTCTGAGTGTGTAGGTGTGCGTGCCTGAAATCTGATTGAATGACACAGCGGAAACGAATGATGAGCGCCCAATGGCAGCGGTCAGTCGGCTCTACCCACGTAGGCAGCCTGTTGTGTAAATGAGTCCGTGTTTGTAAAGTGCTTAGAGCTTGGTCTCCGACCGAGGATAGGCGCAATGTAAGTATCCATATCAATCAATATCAATCTCTCTCTCTCTCTTGGCTTAAAAAAAAAAGTTTTATTTTGTTCGTTAATTCGTTTCTTGCAGCCTTTCTACGTTCTTATTCAATTCTTCCCTTTCGAGGGCTGGATGAAAAAAAAAAAAAAAAGATAACAACTATGTTGCTTGCTCATTTTAATACCCTCTGGAATAGAATTTATTTATTTATTCATTTTATTCCTTGTCAATTTTTTTCTCTACCCCTCCCACCCCCCACCCCTACCTCTCTATCTCTCTCTCTTCAATCTTGCTCTCTCTGTCTCTGTCTATCTCTCTCCACTCTTTTTCTCCCCCCCCCCTCTCTCTCTCAATCTCTCCCTCTTTTTCTCCACAAACTCTCTCTCTCTCTTTCTCTCTCTCTCTCTCTCTCCTCCTCTCTCTCACTTCATGTTCAATAAACTTTTATGTTCACGTTCTCTCAGCTCACGACAGTCCACAAGCTTCCATTCCCAAGCTCTATTGCTTCTTGAATCGTTTTCATTAAAACAGGGAGACAACAACAACAACTAACCAACCAATAACAATACCCTCAAACCCTATTTAAAAAAAAAAAAAAAAAAAAAGACTGTGTCAATGGTGCCAAAACCTTTCCCAGAAATAAAAAGAAAATAAATAAAGACCCCCCCCACCGCCCCCCCCCCCCCCCCACCTCCCTTCGCACCAAACACACACACACACACACACACACAAAAGTGAAGAAGACCATTAACTGGACCGTTAAAGGCGACTTGACTGGCGTTTTAATAGCCGTACGGGTGAGGCTGAACTAATAGGTCCCCTGCCCCGCTAACTCACTGACCCTGCACTGCGCTCCTATCACGTCAGTGTCGTTGACGCCACAACCCTCACTTGGTACCCGGGGGGAGGGGAGGGGAGGGGAGGGGAAGGAAAGGAAGGGGGTACTCACAGAGACACACAGCTTTCACAAGACAAACTGTTCACCCTTGTCCTCGTCTATACCTACCGGTGTTGGGTCAGCACAGTTGAACCCTCTCGCTTTTCAAGTCCTTAATAATATTTTTTTTTTTTAAATTAGATTGAATTTTTTCCTGCGTGCAGTTTTATTTGTTTTTCCTATCGAAGTGGATTTTTCTACAGAATTTTGCCAGGAGGAACCCTTTTGTTGCCGTGGGTTCTTTTACGTGCGCTAAGTGCATGCTGCATACGGGACCTCGGTTTATCGTCTCATCCGAATGACTAGTGTCCAGACCACCACTAGTGGAGGGGGAGAAAATATCGGCGGCTGAGCCGTGATTCGAACCAGCGCGCTCATATTCTCTCGCTTCCTAGGCGGACGCGTTACCTCCAGGCCATCACTCCACACAATGTACCTTGTGAATGGCAAGAGTTACCACTACTCTTTACTATTTGTTAATAATTTGTTCTCCTGGAGCCAGATGCAGTTCTCGGACGGAAGAGCCTTACTAGTATGGTCGTAACCCGCTACTAACTGTGTGTTAGTATGGAACTGACCAATGGCGTAGTTCGGTCAACGTAGGCTGTTTAGTCACGTGTAACTGTCAAAAAGTTAGAACCAAGGAATGCAGCTGGCAGCTGGCCTTATTCTTTATTCATTTCAACTTGAACATGGTAACCACCCACCCCATCCTTCCCTCTTCCCCCATTTCTCCCACTACTCTGAAAACAATGTTCAGATCAGCGGATTATTTCCTATGTCTAAACCTCAAAAGAAATAGACCCTATACGTCCGGTACATTAACCACCATGTAAATATCTCCCCCCCCCCCTCCTCCTCTATTCCCATCCGCACCGAAACCTCCAGTGGGGGGAATAGGGAGGAGAAGGGAAAGGGGGAGGCATTTTGGACCCTCAGCACCGTTTCTCCTAGCCACGGTGACCGTGTCAAAAGGCAAAGGGGGTGGAAGAAATTAAGCATATCGAACCCCACTGACCCCTGTCATTAAAAAAAAAAAAATGTGATGGGCAGTTGATAAACAAATTTAATGTCAATGGACTCTCTCCATCAGAGCCTCAAGGCAGTCCACCCCCACTACAGTCTCCCTCCCACCCCCACCCCACACACACAAACCCCCCCCCCTTACCTGGAGGGTGAGATTAGAGGGTTGGGGGTAGAACTGGAGTCTCCCTCCATTTTTTTTTTTTTTTTTTTTTTTGGTGGTGGTCTGTTTAGGGGACGAAGTTAGAAGTCGTTTCTGATGATGTGGGTTCGTTATTGCGAAATTATGGGAGGAAGTTATTTTATTATTATTTACTATTCCTGGTCGGTCGTTATCCTTTTCATCATCATCATCATCATCATCATCATCATCATCGGTCTGTCGTAATCGTTTTGAATGATTGACGTTGATGATGGGTGTCATTGTTTAAAAAAAACCAAAAAAAAAAACCCAACAACTATTTTCCCGTTTGTTGTGTCGCTGCTGACAACTTTGAAGAGAATGGGTTTTACAGGTGTCGTAACTGACAAGCGATTGTATCGAAGAATTAATAGCCTGAAAGATGTGATGAGAAAGATAGAGAGTGGAGTGATGGCCTAGAGGTAACGCGTCCGCCTAGGAAGCGAGAGAATCTAGGCGCTCTGGTTCGAATCACAGGTTCAGTCGCCAATATTTTCTCCCCCTCCACTAGACCTTGAGTGGTGGTCTGGACGCTAGTCATTCGGATGAGACGATAAACCGAGGTCCCGTGTGCTAGCATGCACTTAGCGCACGTGAAAGAACCCACGGCTACAAAAGGGTTGTCCCTGGCAAAATTCTGTAGAAAAATCCACTTCGATAGGAAAAAGAAATAAAACTGCACGTAGGAAAAAAAAAGAAAAAAAAGTGGGTGGCGTTGTCAGTGTAGCGATGCGCTCTCCCTGGGGAGAGCAGCCCGAATTTCACACAGAGAAATATGTTGTGATAAAAAGAAAAGTACAAAAGAGAGAGAGAGAGAGAGGGGGAGAGAGAGGGGGAGAGATAGAGAGAGAAAGAGAGAGAGAGAGAGAGAGACAAACAGACAGACAGACAGACAGAGAATATTGATCAAAGGGTGACAAGATACAAGTCAACAATCTTTCTGTAGTCATCAAAGGAAAATTTAACTCACTCAGTACGGCCAGTCCTCTCTTCTCCTCTACACACACCCCTCGGATGTCCAGTGGGTGTCTGAATGACCCAACCTTTAGCTTTCGTCGTCAGAATTGTGGTATTCTTTGTCAACATTCACCTCTTCAGTGTAAGAGCCTTCCGCTTGCAATATTTTGATGATGGTAATTGGGGTGAAACGCTGTTAACGTCGCCTCTTTCGCCGTTCGTAATGGAGAGAGTTAGATTAAGCTGAGGTCCCATGTGCAGCACACACTTAATCAGTGCCCGTGATAAGAATCCACGACAGAGGAAAATTCGCTTTGATAGTAATTAACCCATGCAGACAGAATTAAAAAAAAAGGAAAAAAAAAAAAGGTGGCCATGCATTGTGATGACGCGCTCTTCCAGACAATATATATATATATTTTTTTTTCTCAAGGCCTGACTAAGCGCGTTGGGTTACGCTGCTGGTCAGGCATCTGCTTGGCAGATGTGGTGTAGCGTATATGGATTTGACCGAACGCAGTGACGCCTCCTTGAGCTACTGATACTGATATTCTTCCAGGTAAGATCAGCCCAAATTTCTCACAGACCAATAATAATAATAATAATGATGTTATTTACATAGCGCTGAATATTGTGCAGAGACAAATCAAAGCGTTTTCACACCAGTCATTCACACGCATAGATAACTCTAGAACTGAAGAAACTAAAGACAAGGAAGAGGCGGCAGAGGAGGGAGGCTATCTTGGGAAGAGGTGGGTTTTATGGCCAGGCTTGAAAGAGCTGAATATGTTGTGACAAAAAGCAATATATATATATATATATATATATATATATATATATATATATATATATATATACATATACATATACATACATATACCTAATACAACAAAACAACAACAATACAGTACAATACAATACTGCCCAAAGCTGTCCCACTCTTGAAGACATGTGATCACCCCATCTTTACCGACCAGGAGCCAGTTGCATTGCTCGGACGGAAGAGCCTAGTATGGTCGTAACCCGCTACTAACTGTGTGTAGTATGGAACTGACCAATGGCGTAGTTCGGTCAACGTAAGCATTTAGTCACCTGTAACTGTCAAAAAATTAGAACCAAGCAATGAAACTGGCTGCTGGACGGTTTTTTTTTACGTGTAGGTCCATCATGGTGACATTGACCCCATCCACACAGACACTCCTCTGCAAGTCTCGCCATACTAACTACGGGTTTCCCTGTGGTGATCTCTCCGTCATGTACCGACCAAAAGGACGCTTTTTTTCCGCGTAGGTCCGTTACATAGACTGGTCATGGTAATTAACACCATTACAGATGTGGCGTTATGGCCTAGAGGTAGCGCGTCCGCCTAGGAAGCAAGAGAATCTGAGCGCGCTGGTTCGAATCACGGCTCAGCCGCCGATATTTTCTCCCCCTCCACTAGACGTTGAGTGGTGGTCTGGACGCTAGTCATTCGGATGAGATGATAAACCGAGGTCCCGTGTGCAGCATGCACTTAGCGCATGTAAAAGAACCCACGGCAACAAAAGGGTTGTCCCTAACAAAATTCTGTATAAAAATCCACTTCGTAAGGAAAAACAAATAAAGCTGCTCGCAGGAAAAAATACACACAAAAAAAGGGTGGCGCTGTAGTGTAGCGACGCGCTCTCCTTGGGGAGAGCAGCCCGAATTACGTAAACACAGAGAAATCTGTTGTGATAAAATAAATACAAATACAAATACGCTCTATGTAGTCTCGCCCTTCAGATTACAGTGATGTTACCATTCCGTCTATACCAACATGGCCAGTATGTATGAGCTTATATCACAGATAGACATAAGTTTACAGTCGGGCCAACAGCAAAGTGAGAGCTGTATTATCAGTGGTTTCTCCATTGCAATGGGAAATCACTTACAGCTTAGTCTTTTGTGAAGGACTATGACTCTTTAACCAGGGGGCAAAATTGCACTGGCTCTTTGTGCTGCAGCCTTGGGGGGGGCTAGTTGGCCTTTGGGGAACCATCCCCACACTGACTGTCCTAAAACTCTCTTGGCCGAGAGAGTGGGGATGAAACTTGGGCAAGACACTCTCCACTACAAACAAATGCTAACCCAGAATAGTCGGGACAGCAGTTACCTCCTCTGCTGTTCTGATGGTCATAGTCGAAAACGACTGACCATCACACACCCTAACCAAACACGTTATTTCTGTCAATGTCCTTAGTCACACTGGGCCAGGTCCGATTTGCCTATTCCCGTTTGACCTACTCTGTGATGGTGCCTAAACCCTCTGTGTCCTCTTTCGCCTACTATACCCACCAATCCCTTTCGCCTATTCAGTCTATGTTTCAGTTTCAGTTTCTCAAGGAGGCGTCAGTGCGTTCGGGCAAATCCATATACGCTACACCACATCCACAAGGCAGACGCCTGACCAGCAGCATAGTCAGGCGTTGAGTGCAGGCGTATATATTTGTCTACCTATCAGATTGGAGTTCTGCAACAGAATTTTGCCAGAGGAAAACATTTCGATGCCAGGGGTTCTTTTTTTTCAGTCGCGCCAAGTGCGTGCTGCACACGGGACCTCGGTTTATCGTCTCACCTAAACCACTAGACGCTCAGTTTGATTTTCCTGTCAAACTTGGGAGAAAGGGCGAGAGCGGGATTCGAGCCCACACCCTCACGGAATCTCTGTATTGGCTGATGAGCGTTTTAACCATTCTGCCAACTTCCCCCCCTCCCCCTTGTCTGACTTAAAAGTACACTCACGCGTATGAACACAGACACACGCACATAATTAACTATTCGACATAATTATGTTGTCGTGCACATATTCATAAATTTCATAGAATATGTGCGTGCGTGCGTGCGTGTGTGTGCGTGCGTGCGTGTGTGTGTGTGTTCGTGTGTGTGTGTGCGTGTGTGTGTGTGTGTGTGCGTGTGTATGTGTGTGTTTGTGTGCGCGCGCGCGTGTATGTGTGTGTGTGCGTGTGTGTGTGTGTTAGTGCGTGCGCGCACGTGTGTGTGTGTATGTGTGTGTGTGTGTGTGTGTGTGTGTGTGTGTGTGTGTGCATGCAGACTGGAAAAAAGGATAGGTGAACGGGGATGACAGTGTCACATGAACATTATTATCACAGGCGTTCTGGGAGTCTGGCGGCCCTACTAACTATTTGTATTTGTATTTCTTTTTATCACAACAGATTTCTCTGTGTGAAATTCGGGCTGCTCTCCCCACAGAGAGCGCGTCACTACACTGAGAGCACCACCCCATTTTTTTTTTTTTCCTGCGTGCAGTTTGATTTGTTTTTCCTATCGAAGTGGATTCTTCTGCAGAATTTTGCCGGGAACAACCTTTTTGTTGCCTCGGGTTCTTTTACGTACGCTAAGTGCATACTGCACACGGGACCTCGGTTTATCGTCTCATCCGAATGACTAGCGTCCAGACCGACTACTCAAGGTCTAGTGGAGGGGGAGATAATAACGGCGGCTGAGCCGTGATTCGAACCAGCGCGCTTAGATTCTCTCGCTTCCTAGGCGGACGCGTTACCTCTACGCCATCACTCCACTTATAATCTATTACGTTTTTAAGCGATTGTGATCATCCCCGTCTGTAGCCCATCAGAATTCTACACGCTCTTTTCACGAGGGTTCGTAACCCAATCACACACACACACACACACACACACACACACACACACACACACACACACACACACACACACACACACACACACACACACACACACACGCTCCGTCGATCAAAGTCTCGCCGTCCTAACTACCATGATATAATTATGATTTGATTGCTTCCCCCTCGTCCTGTCGTCTGTCACCAATAAATTTCCTGTCAGTGCCATTCATTCCTCCGGCAAGTCAAAATCCTTACTGAATCTAGCCGACATTTCCCCCCTCCACCCCCCGGCCCCTGACACACACACCCCCACCCACCCCCACCCACCCCCCAAGTTCATCACGTCCACTTGGCTGGGTACTTACTAATCATAACTATCCATTTATTATCATTATTGCTTATTCTGGCTGGGTACTTATTCATCATAATTATTTGTATCATAATTGTCGGTTATTCTATGAACACTTTCAGTTTCTTTTTGTGCTTTTGTGTGTGTGTGTGTGTGTGTGTGTGTGTGTGTGTGTGTGTGTGTGTGTGTGTGTGTGTGTGTTTGCGATTATATATCAAATGTTTCTTGGGATATTTTTCGTTTAATTCGGAGTCTCTTCTCTTACTCTCCATCTCTCTCTCTAACCCGCCACAGACTGCGATACAACAAACGTACAAAGCAATGCATCTCAGGATTTTTGACACATATTACAACACAGTCGCTTTTGTTGTTGTTATTATTTTTTTTTTTTATATTATCATTAGTATGTGCTGACAATAATGGCGACGTGAACTGAAACAAATTGTTTGTTTATTTGTTTGTTTTGCCGCCTACGCATTACTCCCACGTGGCTCGTTCCGAATCCCCTCCCCCCCCTCCCTCCTCCTCGGCCCCCTCCCCCACCCCCCACCCCCTATTCACAGTCACCCCCGGGTTCATCTTCCGCAGTACTGGCATATCGGAAGTCCACAGGGAACCATTAACGTCGGCAGGTTCGTGGGGGACTGTTGATGGAGGGACGTGGTGGCGGAAGTCCACAGGGAACCATTAACGTTAAGTCGCCAGGTAGAGGCCACGAGGCCACACACCAGAGGAGACCCTGCACAGCTTCTGAGTCACCGGTTGTGTTTATAAGAACTAACATAAATTAATCAGGACACCACCGACTAAGCCAACTACTGACGACAACAATAATCGCTTTCTCGCGGAGTCAGATTGAGTTAAGTGTCTCCCTGCTGAGTCACTTCGCTGGTGTTCAGTGGTGCCTGTTCTGATTTAACGTACCTAGGACACTAAGCCCCTACTAACGACAATAATGGCTTAGTCGCGGAGCCAGACTGAGTGAGCATCCCTCCCAAAGCGGAGACCGCCACCACGTCCCTCCATCAACAGTCTCCCCACGAACCTGCCGACATCGAATACCTTGACAGGGCCCACCGCAGGCACGGGGGAGGATCGAAGCTGAGGTCACTGTAAGAGCAGGGCATGAAAGGACACAGAATCTCGGACTTCTTCTTCTTCTTCTTCTTCTGCGTTCGTGGGCTGCAACTCCCACGTTCACTCGTATGCACACGAGTGGGCTTTTACGTGTATGACCGTTTTTACCCCGCCATGTAGGCAGCCATACTCCGTTTTCGGGGGTGTGCATGCTGGGTATGTTCTTGTTTCCATAACCCACCGAACGCTGACATGGATTACAGGATCTTTAACGTGCGTATTTGATCTTCTGCTTGCATATACACACGAAGGGGGTTCAGGCACTAGCAGGTCTGCACATATGTTGACCTGGGGAGATCGGAAAAATCTCCACCCTTCACCCACCAGGCGCCGTCACCGTGATTCGAACCCGGGACCCTCAGATTGACAGTCCAACGCTTTAACCACTCGGCTATTGCGCCCGTCAGAATCTGGGACATTTCGCTTTATTCATTGCTGATGATGAAGGACGAGGAGGAGGAGGAGGAGGAGGAGGACGATGCTGCTAATGAAGGTCCATTTTAGGTTTGGGACAACGTGACAAGGCTGTACTCTACGCTTCCTTTCATAGCGATATCTCACCATTAGCCAGGCCCGAAAGATAGAGACACTTGCAAGTTTTGTTCAAGAAAATTTAGCAACACACCCAAAAGACGCATTTTGTGAAGTGGACTGTGAGGTCCCCAGTCTTTCTGCTTTAAGACCGTAGCACACACGACACTAGGTAGGAACCGTACGCTGGGCCACCCTCTCTCCCACCCCTCTCCCCACCACATCCGCTTGGAATCTCGAACCCTATTTTCCCCAGCCGTCGTCAATCCGCGAAGCTTAACCACTTCGCCACGGCGGCTAAGTTGGACTGAAAGTAATCAGGTTAGTGTCGGTATACAATTGAATTGAATTGTGGAGGCGGTTTTTTTTTTTTTTTTTTTTTTTTTTTAACTGTCTGGTTTTCCCCAGCAGACTCAGCCTAGCGACAAACCCCGTCTGTTTATATTACATCCTATTTTCCACTGCAGGACCAACTCTGTCGTGTTCTCAGTGACTCACGTCTCAAAAATGTCACGTGCACCGGAAGTGACGGATGTATTGATAGTTCTACCACTTTTGCGTACTTTCCGGACGGTGAGTTGTAACAACGCATTGTTCACACGTTCTGGAAAAGTGGACCGCTTGATTGCCGTTTACTTTGTGACTTATTACTACTACTACTACTTTGTAGACGGCTGCTGAGGCTGGGCGTGCGTGCAAGTGTAGAGTGGGGGTTGGGGGGGGGGGTGAGGGGGTGGAGAGGGTTGGGGGGGCTGGGAGGGGGAGAGGATGGTCTCTGTGCGTGTGCGTGCATAATTATTTGTGCATGTGTGTGCATGCGTGTGTGTGTGTGTGTGTGTGTGTGTGTGTGTAAACAGAACCAAAGAGAGAGAGAGTATGCACTTGGCTGGTGGAACAGCGAAGGGAACCCAGGTTCGATTCCCAGAACTCGAGATACAAGTGTGATGGTTGGAGGACTGAGATGTAGGATATCAGCACTCCATCTCTCTGTCTGTCAGTCACTGTCTCACGCTCACTTGAAATACTGTTGTTGTTTTTTTTATATATCCCCATCTCAATGTCTGTCTCTGTCTCTCACACACACACAGATACCACTCTGTATTACTGTCACCGTCTTTTCAATCATAAACTACTAACTACCCCCTACTCCCCCTCCCCTCCCCTCCAACACACACACACACACACACACACACACACACACACACACACACACACACACACACTGAAGAACTTAAATTGGTCATCAATTTTTCATTCACTGTAGACTTTATACTTCCCCCAGCGCCCTGTATCGATTTTGAAAACTCAAGGGGATTCTCTATTTAGTAAAAAAAAAAAAAAAAAAAAAAAAAAAAACGACGACAGGTGCAGTCCTTTCAAAGCAGGATATCAAAACACATAGTCTTACTCAACCTATCTAACTCCCATCCCCCACCCTCACCCCGAAATAGTCCCCAACCTCTCTCTCTCCTCCAACATCACACACCCTATACATATACCCGACTAGTTATAGTTGAAGGAACAAAAAAAAAAAAAAAAAAAAACCCTCGCAGATTCGTTTGTTTGAACAAGCGTCCCCCCCTGGCTGCGTTTGCTGTTGTCGCACACACTTTCCTGTCTAGGGTTTGTATCTCAAGTGGCGTTAACTGCTAACTCGGTTCGTTTCCTGTTCATACCCTCCTCCTGCCCTCCCTCTCCTTCCCCCACGGCCCCCCCTCCACCCCCACCCCATTCTTTGACTGGCGAGTTTGTGCCTGCCTCAAGTGCTTTTAAATGGTTTTGGCAGCTTGGGGGGTGGTGGGGGTGGGGGGGTATCAGTCGTGCAGCGCTCAGTTTTTAGCTCTCTGGTGTCGTCATGTTTGAAAGTATCTGTATTTATCTACCCGATTTTTTTTTTTTTTTGAGGGGGTGTGCGGGTGGTGGGCGATCTGTTTGCATGCTCACTGTCTTTGTTGATTTTGTTGTTGTTGTTGGTGGTGGTGGTGGCTTGTTTTCTTTTTAAGTTGGTAACTCGCGTGAAGAAATTAGAGGTCTTTCATTTTCATCGGGGATGTTGAATAAGTCTGATGTGTTGTTGTAATGTGGTGGATGGAGTGTGTCGTGCACGCATGCATGTGTGTTTGACTGAGAGAGAAAGAGAGAGAGAGGGGGGTGGGGGTGCCGGGGGTCGGGGGGGGGATACTGGCTTGACTGATAGGATGTGGAGGGAGGGATGTTAGGAGAAAGACAGACAGACAGACAGACCGACAGACAGACACTGAGACAGACACAGACAACACACATACTTCACTCGCCCCAACTGAAAGTTTCCGATTTCAGCTACTTGGGCTGTTTAGTAGACGAGACGAAAATTCGACAACAATATTTTCAGGGTATTCGTTATTGAGTTGGAGTCGCAACACTGAACAAGTATCAGTATCAGTATCAGTAGCTCAAGGAGGCGTCACTGCGTTCGGACAAATCCATATACGCTACACCACATCTGCCAAGCAGATGCCTGACCAGCAGCGTAACCCAATGCACTTAGTCAGGCCTTGAGAAAAAATAAAATAATAAAATAAACACTGAACAAAACCCAATTAAATGAATAAGACCCCCGCAGAACAGGCAACCAGACAACAGAACATCTGCTGCAGTCCTGCCCGCTCCACCAAGCGCTCCGAGAGAAAACCTGGCCTGACCCAATCCCAGCGGCCCGGAAGCTCTACGGAGGACTGGAGGACCTGCGACGCACTGCCGCCTTCGTCGAGGAGACGGGGGAATCCATCTGATAAATGACGAACGAGACAACAACAACAACAATGAATAAGTAAATGAATAGATAAATAAACAAATAAAGAAAGAAAGAAAGAAAGAAATAGATAAATGATACACTCTCAAGGATCATAACACCAGGAAAGAGAAAAGGAACTCAGAGGAACGGGTGGATACGGGGTGGGAAGAGGTTAGGTGTGTTGGGGTTAAAGGCGGTGGGGGAAGATAAAAGGAAGCGTGGAGTGGGAAAAGGTAGGAGTGAATGGAGGATGGCTCGTGGAAGAACAAAACAACAACAAGCTTTTTATGTATTGAGTAAAATTTCAAAATGTAATGTTTAAGATGAGAAAGATCAGTTTAAAGCAAATTTTAAGTCCCATAGCATTAATTACAGAGTAATTTCCCTTTTTATACTAACTGCACCAAAACGTTTGCAAAATAAATAAAACTTCCATGCTTAGCAAAAGAAGTTCCTGTTTGAACAAAAAATGATAATAATGACTGCTCTTGTTGTTGGGTCAGAATATCAGATCAAAGTGCCAAGTTTAGAGAATACAAAAAAATATAAATATAACAGTAAATGCAGTTTGCATATAATTAGGCTTCATTATTTATTTTTTTTGTGCCCATCCCAGAGGTGCAATATTGTTTTAAACAAGATGACTGGAAAGAACTGAATTTTTCCTATTTTTATGCCTAATTTGGTGTCAACTGACAAAGTATTTGCAGAGAAAATGTCAATGTTAAAGTTTACCACGGACACACAGACACACACACACACACACACACACAGACAACCAAACACCGGGTTAAGACATAGACTCACTTTGTTTACACAAGTGAGTCAAAAACAAATGTCTAAAAAAGGGACGGGGGAGAGGGAAGGGGTAGGTAAGAGAGGGTGGAACTGCACGTAACACGACCTGCCCAGTACCACCCCCCCTCCTCCCCCGACACCGCCACCCCCCCTCCCTCCCTCCCTGCTTTTAAATGCAGTGTCCTCATTTCTACTCACCACATTCTGACCAAATCCTTCATTGTAATGGGGGAGACTGGATGGAGTCTGGTTCTCTCTACCAAGACATTAGCATAAACCAATATCATGTGCACACGAGGACCTTACAGGAATCTCTGTCAAGAAACATCTGTGACGTGTGTCCTTGAACATGTAGCAAACCATCCAAAACATACAATAGATCAGAAAGAAAAGGCAGTAGATAAACAACCATTTCCCAGAAAAGGAAGCAAAAATTCCAACTGAAAGATACACAGATAGTAAAGAGTGGTAACTCGCTCCGTTACACAAGGTACACAACTTCAAGTCAGTGCTGCTTACGCTACCGATTCAGCTAGCACACAGGTAAATAAAAGGTATATTGGAACAAACCTCCTCTCTGAGGAAGTGTCACACACACACACACACACACACACACACACACACACATTCTACCATACACTGTTACCCCACTCCAGTCTTCAACCGTCCCTCATACATAATAAAAAAAACCAACATCGATACAATCATTCTTCGTCCAAGCATTGCACGAATTCCGATCCAATATCGATTTCCGAAACAAACGATCCTCTTTTCTTATCCAAACTGAAAATGATCTCGGCGACAGACAGTCTGACAACAGTACCTTGTTGCGAGACACAGGCCGGTTGGTCTTGTGTGTGTGTGTGCGTGTGTGTGTGTGTGTGCGTGCGTGCCTGCATGTGTTTGTGTAGTTATAGTGCTCTGGTACGCGTGTGTAAGTGTGTAGAGGCATGTTAGTATGTCCGAACAGAATTCTACGTTAGAAAATAAGAAATATTTTAATGCTTATTTGTTTTTAGTGCAGTTGATATTTAATGTCAGTGTGTGTGTGCATCTGTAAGGGAGGGACATATATATACATATATATAAATATGTGTGTGTGTGTGTGTGTGTGTGCGTGCGTGCATGTGTGTGTGTGTGTGTGTGTGTGTGTGAGAGAGAGAGAGAGAGAGAGAGAGTGTGTGTGTGTGTGTGTGTGTGTGTGTGTGTGTGTGTGGTCTACGAAATACATTTTGTTTTAATCTAAGCCTTATTTACTTCATAGCTTTTATAATCTTTCGTGTGCTTTTGTATTCATACGAACACACTGGATGTTTTCCATTGTCAGATAGAGGTTGATATGTTTTTTCGTTTTTGTTTTTTAAGGCATGTTTATAGTCAACTATGATGTAAGGCGCTTTGAGCAGCATTGGTGCTGGATATCGCGCCATAGAAAAACTATGTATTATTATTATTATTATTTATTATAAGGCCTACAAACCTCTCCCCACTTTCACAACTTCCCACACCCTCAACTCGGCAGCTGGGAGGTGCAGAAAGCATTATAACGATACGTTTGTCCCAAACAACGACGTGGTTTGTGTTACTCGAATTCCCTTTCCGTGTCCGTCTCGAGCGCTTTAATTGGTAAACTCGCTCCCACAGGCCTTCCGTTTGATGGGCGTGTTTGTGTCTGCTTGAAGTGCTTTTAATGGCTTGCGTGGCAGATCGTGGTATATATATATATATATATATATATATATATATATATATATATCGGTGGTGTTCTGACGGTTTCGCTGTCAGTTCCTGAAATTGTCAAGTTTGAAAGAGTGTGTGTTATCATCCTTCACCTGTGTGTGTGTGTGTGTGTGTGTGGAGGGGGGGGGGGTGTTGGTGTGGGTGGGTGCATGTGTGTGTGTGTGTGTGTGTGTGTGTGTGTGTGTGTGTGTGTTCGGTTTCGCTGTTCTGACATTGTCAAGTTTGAAAGACTCTGTGTTATCATCATCCACCTGTGTGTGTATATGTGTGTGTGTATATGTATCTGTGTGTGTCTGCGTGTGTATGTGTATCTGTGTGTGTGTGTGTGTGTGTGTGTGTGTGTGTGTGTGCAAGGGAAGGGTGTAGAGTGTGTTTTGTCAGTTTTTCTCGCCACTACGTACCCTTTCCTCCCTGAGCTGTTTGAGTTGAGGAACACGTGTGGAGAAATTAGGAGCCATTTTACAGGGTGTTGGATTCTCAGTTGTGCGTTGTGCTGTGCTGTGTTGTGATGTGTTGTGCTGTGTTGTGTTGTATTAGGTGGCAGAATGGTATAGACGCTTGCTTATCTGCCAACACAGATATCCACGTTAACTCACTCAGTACGGCCAGTCCTCTCTTCTCTACACAGACCCCTCGGATGTCCAGTGGGTGTCTGAATGACCCAACCTTTAGCTTCCGTCGTCAGAATTGTGGTATTCTTTGTCAACATTCACCTCTTCAGTATAAGAGCCTTCCGCTTGCAATATTTTGATGATGGTAATTGGGGTGAAATGCTGTTAACGTCGTCTCTTTCGCCGTTCGTATGGAAAGAGTTACACACAATCTTAACTTTATCTCCAAACTACATCCACGTTAAAAAATCTGTTGCATGGGGATCCTGACCTCCAAAATCATACAAATAATATATTCATATTTCAAACTGTTCAATAGTTTATCTCCGATTCAAATAGATTTTAACTTAGAAAGTAGTGTAAAGAACGGGTATAACACGATTCTATTCGTAAAATATGTGTTGGGTTTATTTGACTGACCAAATATTCAAAGTTGAATGGATTGGCCAATGATCTGTCAGAATTTCTCCTCTCCCATCTGTTCCCCCTCCCCCACCACCTTACCCACCATTCTTCTAAATTTTTTTTTTTCTTCGTATTTCTCTTCTATCAGGCCGATTCCTCTGGTGATAATAAGTTTAATCTCATGTGCATTGATATTGTTGATATTAGCATTATTTTACTATATTATGTATTATTTGTTTATTTGTTTAATTTCATTATTTCATTACTTACTGTTTATGAATGTTATTTGATACAATTGATAATAATTATGGTTCATCAGCCGTCATGTTAAAATTGAAGTGCAACGTTGTGAGCACAGTATAAGCTTTTAGCTTGTTTATGCTCGATTCTCCACAAAATTCAAACTCTACAAAGCCCTGGTAATCTCCATTGTACTGTATGGTTGCGAGGCATGGACACTGACGGCCGAAACTGAAAGGAAGATCCAGGCCTTCGAGAACAAATGCCTGAGGAAGCTCCTTCAAATTCCCTGGATCGAACACAGGACCAATGAACATGCACGGAGCAGAATTGAGAACCTTGCTGGACCTCAGGAACCTCTCCTTTCAACTGTGAAGAGACGCAAGCTGATATGGCTTGGACACAACACTCGACACACCAGTTTGTCCAAAACAATCATGCAAGGCACCATCGAGGGCGGGAGAAGAAGAGGAAGACAGCGGAAGAACTGGCATGACAACATCAAACAATGGACCGGACTCCACACACGTGAGCTGCTGCCGGCGGCTGCCGACAGAGACAGATGGAGAAGGGAGGTTGCGTCTGCGGTCCTCAGGCTTCCCCCAACGACTAGTTATGGGCCTAAGGTGAGGTGAGGTGAGGTGAGGTGCTCTATTGTCATTGATTGCATTGTAATCATGTGTATTGTTGAGCAATTAAAGATTATTTAAACCAACGCAGTGTCCCTGAGCGTTTTGCTTCCATTCCTCCTCTTGCTCTTTCTCTTTGTAAGTTTGACTTGAAAATCAGACTGAGCAGTCCAGTTATTTGGATGAGACGATAAATCGCCCCCACCGACCCCTCCCCTCCCCCCTCCGGGTGCAGCACGCACTTTGCGCACTGAAAAAGAACCCATGGCAACAAACGTGTTGTCCTTTGGGCAAAATTCTGTTGAAGAAATTCACGCACTCTGATAGA